>NC_133362.1:70203107-70358152 GCF_049309525.1 Garra rufa
ATATATATATATATATATATATATATAATATATATATATATATATATATATATATATATATATATATATATATATATATATATATATATATATATATATATATATATATATATATATATATATATATATATATATATATATATATATATATATATATATATATATATATATAATATATATATTATATATATATATATATATATATATATATATATATATATATATATATATATATATATATATATATATATATATATATATATATATATATATATATATATATATATATATATATATATATATATATATATATATATATATATATATATATATATATATATATATTACATGAACATTTTTACACTGTACATGAAAAAGTTCATTTCTACTTACCCAATTTCTAATATCCACAGATATGGAAGGCCAGTAAATCGATTACTAATGGCATCCTTTGTTTTGACAATACCACATTGGACCAATTGGACTGGTGTGGAATTCTGTGAAAACCTGTTTGGCCTCCTTTCTGTAGCACACCTCCTTGGCTAACCCACCCTCTCCCAGTCTTCTTATATAATACAAAACGTCTCTAGGTCATGTATGGGATGCAGTGAGAGTTCCCTTCGAAAAGGGAATGTCTCTAGGTTATGTATGTAACCTTGGTTCCCTGAGAATAGGGAACGAGACACTGCGTCCTCTTAGAGGTTCGCTATGGGGGAATGCCGCAGCGTGACTTGTGTCTGAAGAATACATACGAAAAACTACATGAAACCGTCGCTGCCGCTGTGTCACTACCGGACGACCATCACATAAAAGGGGCGCCATTGCAACACACCACATCTTCAATGTCTTAAGCTATTTTTGTCCGAAGCATGGCGAAGAAGTCGCGAGGACGCAGTGTCTCGTTCCCTATTCTCAGGGCACCATGGTTACATACGTAACCTAGAGACGTTCCCTTTTCGAAGGGAACTCTCACTGCATCCTCTTAGAGGTTCACTATGGGGAACAATATACCCACGCTGCCATGCTGAGGGGAGTGCATGCTATGACCGCGAGCACTAAGCAACAATTCTTGAGAATTGACCCTACTAGGACGTGGTGACGGCTGTCAAATCGTTGTCCCCCATGGCCAGAGGCCTGAACTGTTACCCACTTACCTGGACTGGGTTAGAACCCAGGGCACAGCTCTAAGGCTTGGAATTCCTTCAGGGGGAAATGGCTAAGTGTCAATGGAGACTTAGATTTGTCAGAACAAGGAGCTACCGCAGCATAGGGCCTTGTTCCCTCAGGAACTGGCTCCCATTTGAGGGCAGCAAGCCTGTCCTGTTGTTCAACAAGGGGCCACTAGCAGTGACGTGCCCTGATAGCAGATGCTTGGTAGACATCAAAAGTGATATCTAAAGAGTTGAACCCAGGGGACCGGGGTTTTAAACCAACTCCAAAAATGGGAACGAGGTGAAGATGTGTGACCTATACCATAAAGGATTTAAGGAAGAACCCAAAGCTTGGTGGAAACTTACCACACATGTGGATTTTATAAAGTGCCCCAGATGTATGTGCACTTACCACTCTTGTGGATTTTTAGAAAGATGCCCAGGCGTAGTGTGGGACACTTACCGAAATAATTGGATTTAAGGAGAGAGTTTTCCCAGGGGGTTTCACTACCAGCTCCATGCTGTCTAAAGAGACAGAAGAAGGGTTTAACCCTCAGATAAGGGGAATGTACCCTACTCTGGACAGAAGCTCGCAAGCTATCTGTCAACAGAAATAACAATAATAATAATAATAATTCGTTACATTTATATAGCGCTTTTCTAGACACTCAAAGCACTTTACAGTGTCAGGGGTATCTCCTCATCCACCACCAGTCTGCAGCATCCACCTGGATGATGCGACGGCAGCCATAGTGCGCCAGAACGCCCACCACACACCAGCTTACTGGTGGAGAGGAGACAGAGTGATGAAGCCAATGGGAATATGGGGATGATTCAGAGGCCATGATGGTCAGAGGGCAATGGGCAAATTTGGCCAGGATGCCAAGGTCACACCTCTACTCTTTTCGAAAGACATCCTGGGATTTTTAATGACCACAGAGAGTCAGGGCCTCGGTTTAACATCTCATCCGAAAGACAGTGCTTTTTGGCAGTATAGTGTCCCCGTCACTATACTGGGGTGCTAGGACCCACACAGACCACAGGGTGAGCACCCTCTGCTGGCCTCACTAGCACCTCTTCCAGTAGCAACCTAGTTTTCCCAGGAGGTCTCCCATCCAGGTACTGACCAGGCTCAACCCTGCTTAGCTTCAGTGGGCGACCAAGCTTGGGCTACAGGGTGATATGGCTGCCGTACCATGGTTAGTTGAGCCATCCTGTAATAGTGGACGATAGTAGAGGACAAATTCCTAATCCTAATCCTGATCCACAGGGAGCGTGCACGGCCTAGTCTATACAGCCTGTAAAGGATCGGACAATCCCATGAAGGTGGGTTGACGCTCTTGGAGGACCCTTCCAAAGAAGGGGAGCTGGTGTAACCTGACAGGAGCTAATGCTCTTACTGTTACCCTTCGTTAAGGGGAGCATACATCCAGATACAAGTCTGGAGAGTAAAAACCTGAGGTACGAAGGTCAAGCTCCTAACCTGAAGCACAGGGAGGAAACTCAGCCACCAAGGAGTGGTGCTCTTTTTAGTGATCCTTGAGAAAGGGGGCAACCAATGTCCTTGTAGAAGGTTAGTTACTCTCAAGTCTACCCAGGGTAGACTCCCAACCCTTAAGACAGGAGGAAGACTTCCTGCCTGGGGAAGCTATAAGGCTGAGAGCTCTTTAAGAGTGGAGGTCTTGAGTAATAACCCTCTTGATGAGGGGAGACCTGCTACACTCACGCTTTTGAAGGAAGATTTTTGGTGTTTTGACATCAAAAAGATGCTCAAATCCTTTCATCAGAAAGGAGAGCATCCCTAAACCTGGGTGCAGATTTTGCATCAAGCCTTACCCCAGCCCTCAGACTAGGATAAGATAAGGCTTGAGAGGAGTCACAAAGGGATGCTCAGTTAGTAAAACACCTTTCTCAGAAAGGAGAGCATTCACATAAGAGACATGGAATCCTAAACCCATCGTTTAGGAGAATTTAGTCACCAGGGTGTGCTCAAAAAAACCTTTTCCGCAGAAAAAGGGAGCATTTTTTCCTTAGTTATTCCGAGTCTCAAGCGTGTTGTTACAGAGGGTGGCCTGCTGCACTCCATTCACAGCGAACTCCTGTTTCAACAGGTTAGAGGGGCTCTGTTCCCGCAGAAAACAGAGGCCCGTAGTTCACTAGGAGAGGACACGACAGGAAACTCGTCCTCCGGCCGAGAGGGCACGACAGGAAACTCGTCCTCCGGCCGAGAGGGTGTTCATTAGGGATCCTTTTCTCAGAAAGGGGAGAGCCCAGCTCTTTTTCACGAGGCCTGTAGAGGTGAGAATCAACCTAGACAAAAAGGGAAATACCTTTTCCCTATGGCAATTTTCTGAATAATACCCTTTCTGCAGAACATAAATTCCCTAAGCAGGAACTGGAGAGGGATTCTCAGAACAGGTCTGCAAATGACAGCGTTAAGTCAAGTCAAGTCACCTTTATTTATATAGCGCCTTTTACAATACAGATTGTGTCAAAGCAACTGCACAGTATTTAAACAGCACAATAGTGTGTAAGTAACGCATTATTGTAACAATCAATTTTCAGTTAAAAGCAGTTCATCAATGAATTCAGTGATATTAAACAAGTTAAGGGCGATCCTAAGACAAAAACTTAGGGAGCTTACCTTAAAAGAGGACATAAAAGTCCCAAGTCTAACATATGCTGTAAGGGTGGTTAACCATCCAACCTTTGATGTGGAAAAGACGAACACTGCCATAACCATAGTCCATAGGATCAGAGGGGGAGTATCCGCCGTAGTATCAGCGAGTATCAGCCTAATATCAGGTTGGTTCCAGACCGTCAGTAATCCGGGTTTTATAAACCACTAGAAACATCATAGGTCCTAGGATCGTGCAGGAAATGCCACCTTAACCACAGTCAAGTGGCAGTGAGACAGGGGAATTAAAACAGCTTGAAGCACTGCCATAGTGTGCATCGCACCCACCGCCTGACCTGCTGCATATGCTTTGCCGTTCAAACGGGATGTTGTTTGGAGGGCCGGTGAAGGCAAAGAGGGAGCTTTTAGAGAGGACGCCTGCCCCGTAGAGAGATAGCATGCCAGCGTCTCTTCCACAGGGGGCATCCTTTCATAGCCGTAGGCACGCATTCCCTCGATGTTCGCATAGCTTGTCATTGACATCTATGGATGCGGGAATATTACGGCTTCTTCCATGCCTTCTTGATCTCTACATGCAGATCAGGAAGGAATGGAAGGCTCACTGGAGCTGAAAGATTATGGCCTGAAAGGTAGCACTCGTCGAGGCGACCTCGCGGCGCCACCCTTCTAGCCCGCTTCTACGGCAAGTCTAACCTCGCCGTGGCGTGGTCCATAATCTCAACCAGCTCCTGATATGCAGGACAGGAAGGCTGAGAGGATTCGGCCTTGGCCTCTTCATCCATCTCCAGCCCTTCCTGCTCATTCTGGGTGGAACCCAACAGAGCACTTGCTCCAGGATCTGACGACATCAAAGATAAGGCGTCATCGTCATCCAAGAGTTCATCCTCGTCTCTGGCTGAAGAGCGAGAAAAGGAAAGCCCCCTTTCCAACTCGTCAACTTGCGATCCCCACAAGCTCAACTTCCTCAGCGCCTTGACAGCGGGAGGACCCGAACCGTGAGGGACAAGTGAATGCTCATCTTTCATCGAAAAGAGAGACAGACGGGACTGGAGCTTTTTCATCGAAAAACGCTCGAAATGTACACACAATGCCCCCTCATGGATATCGCGTGCATGCTCTTCGCCCAAACAATACACACAAAGCTTGTGTGTGTCATCAGGTGTCAAATAACGAGGACACGGATCAACACACCTCTTAAACACTTTGCTAGTGCTAGATTTATCCATTTTAATCAGAAGAATAATCTATTACCGTTTCCTATGTACTCTCAGACAAAGAATGGCTGAAGACGACGAGAATGCTGTGTGTTGCAATGGCGCCCCTTTTATGTGATGGTCGCCCGAGAGTGACGCAGCGACAGTCGCGCTGCGGTGACGTCATACGCTGTCGCCGGCCATTTCATGTAGTTTTTCTATGTATTCTTCAGACACAAGTCACGCTGCGGCATTCCCCCATAGCAAACCTCTAAGAGGATGCAGTGAGAGTTCCCTTCGAAAGGGAACTTCATCTAAATGCAGTAAGTTTTGTTTGTTAAAATCCAGTATCTTTACACACCAGAAGACTTATCCAACGAAGGTCTACATAAAACCAAATATGCCACACTCACCCTTCATCATGAAGTTCTTTGCCTTTCTCAAAAGCACATATTTTTGTTTTCTTGTTAACCCTCTGGGGCCCAAGGGTGTTTTGGGGCCCTGAAGAAGTTTTGACATGCCTTGACATTTGTGCTTTTTTCAGTATGTTAAAAACATATTAATATCCTAAATCTAAATACATTGTATTTAGCACAAATTGGACTACAAAAATATGTAAGCAACATGAATGTACACTTTTAAGTTTTTGAGAAAACAATGTTTATGCGTGCATTTTGAAAAACTAAATTTTTGAAGTCACTGAAATAAGGTCATCTAACACATACAGAATATTTATTCTCGGGACTTTCGAGAATTGGATGTGGTAGGCTTGGTTTTTTTCTACCAAATGATGTGAAAATCATCTAGTTCACTTGTTTTCACAAAACAGTATATAGATTTAAATTTTTGAAGACACTTTTTGTTTAGAGTGGCTGTATGCGAGAAGGCGTGAATGATCATGAATAATGCTGTGATTTACACCTGAGAAGACAAAGACCTGCATAATGAGCCGCATAATGAGCCATTCAGTCGGATGTTGACTGAGAGGAAACAACAGAAAGAATAAAGGAAAAATGAAAGGACAAAATAAATATATATTTAGTTTGAAGCGTATTTTGAATATATTTAACTATCACACAAAATAACTTGTCTTTCACTTGTGAGTGCAGTTAAACTTTTTATTAGGAACAAAAGTAATAAACACAGAAGTCAAGATGTCGAGGGTGCAATATCCAAATCACTCGTAGGAAACTTGAACACAGGAGAACGGGGAACAGCAGAAACTGCAAAGAAAACAAGTAGATGTGAGCAACACAATGATCTGACAAAGACAGAGCTAACATGGAGAAAACACATACACTACCAGCCAAACTTTTTATTATTAAAAGTTTTTTTTTTTTTTTTTTTAAGTGAGCAGTTTTTTTTACATAGTAAACCTATTTCACAAAATTAGATCATTATTTATCTTTAAAAAAGTACCTTTGACTGGTAGTGTATAGCATAGGCGTATAACAGTTAGGTGCAAATAAAACAGTGTGAGATAAATACAGGTGTGAGGTTTGTAATGAAGTAATACAGGAGAAACCACACATCTTCTACCTTTCATACAGATTACTTAAAAAGAGAATAGTAGTTTTTTATTTGAATTGGTTTATGTAAAAGTAAACATTTCAAGCTTTCTACAAGTAAATGCATTATGTCTGTGAGGCACGTAATCACTTAGATTTAGGTTTCATGCACGTTAGTTTCATTTATGTGTCTGTGAAAAGATATAACAGAGACAGTGAAGGCAGAGCGCGTGCCCTGACTGTTTTCTTATTTTCATAAAAGCACAGTGTATACAAATAAAAATATACCCTCTACAGTTTCGAATGATGTATTGGTTGTATTTGTACGATCAAAACTGACGGAGAATTTTACATTCTTTTCGGAGTTATTACAAAAGCGTGCCTCAAATGCGGCAGCGCGTTTTTCGACCAAAGTTGAAACATCCTGTCATCATGAGACATTTAGATGCAGTGAAATGAAACATACTTTATAATGTTTCACTTGCTGTAATCAGGAAATACAGTTGGCAAAAAGTCTTAACTGGTAAAATGTGTGCACATTCTGTCACAGTAACAACTTACAAATATAAAAGAAAAAAACTTACTTGTGTAAATATCTCATCTGCTGGTTCACGCCATGTCTCATTTAATGTTCATCTTCTGAAGTAAGTTTTATTCCTGACAGCCCGTCTTCTTCCAGAAAGGACTAACTTGAAAGAAAAGAAACTGCTTTCTCCTTTGTTTACTGTGATGTGGGCGTCTACTTTTGGCGCGGCGCCCTCACGTGGACGATTTGAATATGAAAGACTGGAATCGCTTCTGGGCGTGATCTAATTAAAACTAATGAAGCAGACAAGAGAGACTGGACATCGTGTTGGTTTCATACGGATTACTTTATCACAGAATATTTGATTTCAATAAACATTACTTTATTTGAAAGTATAGATATCAAGCTTTCTCTAGACATATTGCTCATGTCTCTGTGTTGTGTATTGGCTGAGTTATAGTCTATTTTAATGACGCGTTTCTGAATGAAGATCACGGAGATCAACGCGGCAGACAGCACACCCTTTTTGTTTTCTTTATTTTGTAAAATCACAATATTTTTTGGTTTTGTAGGTATATACAAATAAAGGTAGACCCTTTACAGATTTGATTGATGTACTGCTTTTATCTGTACAATCAGAGATGACCGAGTAATTGAAGTTCCTTTTGGGAAACTGCCACAAAACGCGTATACGTGTGTTTGGACCCCAGGGGGTTAAATCATCAGGGATTGTCCCAGACTTTTTTAAATCAAACAACAATTGGAATGTTTTTCTATCCGTTTCTGAAATCCAGCTACCAAAATGTTTGATTGTTTGGCATGGCCTATTAATAAGAGGCTGTTATTTATACTATTTAATATAATTATTTAACTCAACACCACAGCTCATGTTGCTTAACAAATTAGATTCAGCTGGCTAATTAATAAAAACATGTTAATTACTTATTTTAATGTTTAATTATGTTTCCCTTAGTATTCTGTCCCTCAAGGTTGGTTTGTGTGTTAAAAAATGTTTGAATAAAGTTTGGAGTAATTGTTCAAGAAGAAGCCATTTAATAATTATTATGGGTAAACACTGCCATCTTGTGGCGCACTGCGGAAGCAGCCTGTTCCACTTAATATAAACTGGTAATAGGGCGTGGCCTGTTCGTACCAGCCAGAAGTTGCATGTATCGTGTCTCTGCCTCTCGTTAGAATCGGCTGACCTGGATAAGGCATGATCTGTAAGTTTAATGTTCAGCAAAAAACATTCATAAGCATATATAAGTGCTTCATTTGCTGATGTGATGTTTCATATGTTATGTTTTTGTGATATTGAAGTGGTCTGAGTGTCTTTGCTTGTGCTAGCTAGCCACTTACTGTATGCTACATGGCAGTTCATAGATTTGTTACTAAGTGTAGGGACTGATATTTGATCTGCTATTTTGAGTGGGAACATTTTGTTGATTATCAGTTTAAAGAGTGACATTTTATGTAGATGCATGTATGGATGTGTTATTTATGTCTTTATTGTTTTTGTTACAGTTTTACAAAATAAAAAGGGAAAACAGTGAACTCTCCAAGAGCTCCATACAGCCTCAGGAGTTTTTACTAAAACCTTTGATGTTTAGCTCGCTGCATACGCTAATGTCCACGTTTAGCTGAGGGCAGAAGAGTGTGCAGGGATGATGGACAAGGAATAGATTTCCAAACACAGTATTATATATCTATATTTTAGTTTGGGCAGTTGTTGTTCTAATCATTGCTATAACCATCTTTCACATTTTTATATTTTCCAACTTGCTTTAAACATACTTGTGTACATGTTTGTAAATTTGTGTAAACATACAAAAACATGGAGACATATGCTAGTAGTGTCATCTATATTTATTTTATTTATTTTGTAATGTCTTGTGTTTGTGCATCCAGAGAGAACATGCATTGTTATAACAACTACTATGTGTAATGCATTCTGCAAGTATTTATGCATGAATAAAATTGTAAAAGTTAACTTTTCATGTGTTTAAGTACTAGAAAAAAAAGGCACAGCCTTTTATGGGCAGTACATTTCTCTTCTCTTAAATGCTCCATAAACAACATCTCTCATTAGTGTTGTTTTGGCGGCCGGTTTTAATTTTAGTTTTAGTCTAGTCTTTGTGTGAAGCTGTCATTTTAGTTTTATTAGTTTTAGTCACATTCATACTCTTTTTAGTCTAGTCAAGTCTGAGAATTTTAGTCTTATTTTAGTCAGAATTACCCATGCCTATTTTCGTCTAGTTTTAGTCGACGAAAACTGATGACATTTTAGTCTAGTTTTAGTCAACAAAAACTGATAACATTTAGTCTAATTTTAGTCAATAAAAATTGTATTTAAGTTTCTTTTTAGTAACGCAATTTTATTTAACCCAGTCAATATAGTATAAGTAGTAGTATAGACAAAACCAAAGTTTTCAATTAACCAACCCCATTTCAAACAAGGTTATCTTATTATGTTATTGTTACCTTATAGGTTCAAGAATATATCCATTGCAGACATGGAATATGCTCTAATTTGAATTTACAACAAAATCAAATAACACGCAGGTTTCAAGTGTCATTCACTTCTTAAGAATAAATCATAATACAAATAAATATGTACATATGTAGATTTGTGCATGTTCATTTTGTAGTAATCCTCGCTTCACAAGAACTTCTAATTTATAATAATATTTGTCAGCTTAACAATATTCTTAATTTACAATGATCATCTATGCCAACACGAATCATGCTTATATTTGTATAAGTTTATTTACAGATTAATTAATTTATAAACAAAATATTTATTATAATTTTGTAGCACAAATTGATCTATTTTATGAAACTATTTTATGAAAAATGCAAAAGCAACACTTTCTACCTTTGACCACAAGATGTCATTAGTGTACAACGTGTTGAAAAGCTTTGAATAATTAACCTTTTTTCGACATAGTTGAGGGGAACGCTTCAAAGAAATGTCGTTTCTACTTTTTCTCCTCAAAGACGAACCCCAGCTGACTGGCTATCGGTCCCTTCCTCTGTCAGACTTAACTTCATTTGTAGTCGTCTTCTGTAATAATTCCGCGAGTGGGGCTTGAGAAAGTGACGTCGCCTGCGGTTTAGGCTAGAAGGGATACAGCTCTGGCTACTGGGCATGCGCACATCAATGTCATTTCGTTTCATCTCGTTCTCGTCAACAAAAATTAAGAGACATTTTAGCATAGTTTTTATTTTGTAAACCACATTTAGGCTCGTTTTTATTCGTCAACGATACTGCATTATACATTTTATTATAGTCATCGTCACATGACCAGCATTTTCGTTTCGTCTCGTCTCGTTTTCGTCACTTGATAAAGGTTCATTGACGACGATATTTAGTCGTCATTTTCGTTGCCGAAAGCAACACTCTCTCATCAGCAATTTTTTCTTTTTTTAATTGTTGCAAGGTTCTTGACCAAAACAAAACAAGGAAAAAGGCACATAACAACACGAGAACAGTAAACAATCTTTTGTTTAAACATGCATCTAATGACATTTGAGTTTAATTGCAATCAGTCAGGTATGAAAAGCAAAATACACAGCAACTACTGACACAGCTTTTAAATAAACGAAAAACAATGAAGAACAATGAAGAAATCATTTTCCGATCGGCGGTGGATTTGTATCTGCGGACTGCCCTCTGCAGATGATGATGTGCTTCGTCCCAGACCCTCTCGCTTTCCCGGAACCAGTAATCCACTGCGGGGACCTCAGAGGGTTCACCATCCCAGGGAAACAGAGGAGGTTGGAATCCGAGGACGCACTGCAATGGTGTGAGGCCGGTGGTCGCCTGCCGCAGTGAATTCTGGGCATACTCCGCCCAGCCCAGGAACTGGTTCCAGGAATTCTGGTGAGCGTGGCAAAAGGTCCGGAGGAACCGCCCCACTGGATTTTCCTCTCCATCTGGCCGTTGGTTTGCGAATGGTAGCCAGAGGAGAGGCTGACGGCCACACCTAGGAGTTTGAAGAAGGCTTTCCAAACCTTAGAGACAAACTGGGGCCCCGTCAGACCCGATGTCCTCAGGGATGCCGAAATACCTGAACACATGGTTGAATAGTAACTCTGCGGTCTCGAAGGCAGTAGGGAGACCTTTCAGGGGTAGTAGCCTGCAGAACTTGGAGAAATGGTCTATTACAACGAAGACACAGGTATTTCCATCTGACACAGGTAGGTCTGTCATGAAGTCGACTCCTAGGTGTGACCAGGGGCGGTTGGGAACTGGCAAGGGATGGAGTTTACCGGGTAGATGTCTGGGCGTCTCGGATGTAGCACACTCCTTACAACCTCTCACGTACCTTCTCACATCCCTTGCCATGTCCGGCCACCAGAAGCGTTGGGATAGCAGCGAGAGGGTTTCGTTGGCCCCAGGATGCCCTGTGCCCGGAGAGGTATGAGTTGTATGGATGAGATCTACCCGTTAGACCTGAGGGATGTACTGGCAGTCTGTTGGACAGCCCGGCGGAGGGCGGCGATCGGGAGTGGCGACGGCTAGAGGGTCTGTCCACTCGATCGGGCTGACGATAATCTTTTCGGGAAGATTAACGAGATACTCGTAGTGGCCGGTTGGTGTTACGAATGCGGTCTTCCACTCGTCCCCCTCACGTATTCGCACCAGATTGTAAGCGCTGCGGAGGTCCAACTTGGTGAAGATGGTCGCTGCTCGGAGTTGCTCTAGGGCCGCAGGGACGAGAGGAAGGGGATACTTGAAGGGAATGGTACCTTGATTGAGGATCTTGTAGTCAATGCAAGGCCGCAGCCCTCCATCCTTTTTTGCCACAACTGAAGAAACTTGATGCTGCAGGGGAAGTGGAGTGGCGGATATATCCCAGGAACAGAGCCTCCTGAATATATTCCTCCATGGCCTTGGTCTCCGGAAGTGACAACAAGTACATCTTACCTCTGGGCAAGGGCGCATTGGGAATCAGGTCAATCGCGCAGTCCCATGGCCGATGTGGAGGTAGCTGGGAAGCTCTCTTGGGGCAGAAGATGTCGTGGAATTCAGAGTAGATCTCGGGAATATTTGTGGATCTCTTTTCCATAGGGCGTTCGATGGACGTAACGTAGACTTGTACTGGACGTGGAATAGGAAGTGGACGATCTGTGAAACACTCTGTAGAACACTTCTTCCCCCATCTCATTACTTCGCCGGAGCCCCAAGAGATGATAGGATCATGCTTCACCAGCCACGGGCGCCCTAGAATGATGTCCACGTGAGCACCCTCCAGAACCAGCATCTTTTCCTTGTGAAGCACTCCGACTTGAAGTTGGATGGGTTCGCATTTACGTCGGATACGGGGTTTTACTGAGAAAGCATTGGTTATGGGTTGAATCTGGTAGACATTGACCGAGGCTTTGGTGTGGAGCTGGAGCTGACGACAGAGGGAGTCCGAGATGAAGTTTCCAGCTGACCCCGAGTCGATGAGCGCGGAAACTGTAACAAAAGAGTGGGGTGTGGTTAACTGCACACATATTGTGAGGGGATTCATACTTTCTTCATCCGATTGGATGACACTCACCGTAGCTCTGATGGGACGAAGTGGACAGTTGAGGAGAATATGTCCACCGGCTCCGCAGTACAAACAGAGACCCCGGGTCAGCCTCTGTCGTTCAGCTGCGGACAGTCTACCAGATTCGAGGACCATTGGTTCTGGTTCTGGAGGGCTGGCGAGTGTTGTTGGTGGGAGGAGTGCAGCACTTTTGAGTTCTGTGTGGGACTGATATGATTTCATACGGTCTGAACATCGGAGAGATTGCTGTATAAATCTTTCAAGACCCATCGGATCATCTAGTGCTGCCAGTTGAAGACGCAGTGAGGATTCCAAGCCAAGACGGTAAGTTGTGAGTAAGGATCGCTCGTTCCATCCATTTGCCGCCGCTAGGGTGCGGAATCGTAAGGCATACTCCTGAGTAGTCATCGTGCCTTGAGAGAGATGATACAGTTGTTCGCTAGCTGAAATTCCACCGTCAGAGTGGCCGAAGACTTCTTTAAAGTGGGAGACAAAGGCTTGTAGGGAAAGGGTGGCCGGTCCGGCTTGGCTTAATATCATGTCAGCCCATTGAAGAGCGGGTCCTGAGAGAAGTGAGACGATGAAGGCGATTTTAGATTGATCTGTAGGATATAGAGAGGGTTGCATAGTGAAAATTAAGGAACATTGCAACAAAAAGAGTAGGGTGCCAGTCGGGCCATGGGACTGGAGACTCCAGTGTTCGAAGAAGTGTGCGGTGGTGACTGTGCCGGAGGTGCAGATGCATGTGTGGATGTGGATGAGTGTGCTGCGGTTAGTACTTTCCGCTGTGAATCCACCAGCTCTTGAAAAGGATCTTGTGCACTCATGCTGTTTACAGTTATGGTCCGGGCTTCTGTAAGGGAAGCAAACGGACAGCAAAGGTAAGTTCAATAAAGTGGGTTTATTAAAACACAGCAGTGCAGAAATGAGCTGGATGGCGGAACAGGTGAGTAAGAGGTTTACAGGATAGTGGAATGGCTCTGTAGCTCGGTGACAGGTGATTGATCGGTATTCCTTTTGCAGGAGGACTGTATGGTGATCGCTGAAGACCACGCTGGTGTGGCGATGGAGTGCAGAGCTTACGGCACACACCCACGCTTGTTCGCTTTGGAACTGGACAGGAGGATCTGCACAGAAGACTTAGAAGAGGATCAAGGGACAGGTAAGTAACAACAGGTAAGTCACTTTTACCGAAGACGTAGATGAGTCCGCTGAAGAGCGAGCATCCGTTTGAGTCCATTCTGTAGAGACGAGCCCAGACAATGAGAGATGCGTGGAGTGTGTAATTATAGGTGGCAGGGTGATTGCGTGCAGGTGAGCGTGATTAGTATTCTGGTGATGGTGATCGTGGAGTGATTGTGAGTGAGGAACCTGACCAATCTGTGACACTATACTCTGCCTATCAAAACTGTAATATTAGGGGTGCTTATTCCCCTTTTTTTGTTGTTGTTGTTGTTGTTGTTGTACGTTCTATCACTTTAGCAAGTAGACAGAAAACGTAGATACAATAGTCATGTATGATTTATACAATTTGGCAAAACATGTAATGTCTAATTAGGCCTCTGTTCCTGGTCGGTTTAATATATTGACATTTTTAACAAAGTAGCCTACTGCTTGTGAATAACTTGTTCTGTTCAATAACGCAACACAGGCTAATTCTAAAAGAAGAAGAAGAAACATTTCCTCTACTTACCAGTTATATCCATCAGAAATCTTACTATTCCTGGTCAGTTTCATTTTTTGGACACATTTTGAACATCGCACTCTGCTTGTGAGTAGCATTTTCTTTTGGAGCCATTTTATTAATTTGAGTTTTCGCTTTTTTGTTGGCTTTTGAACCGCCATTAGCAATAACTTAGTCATTAATCCCGCCATAGTGATGGGTCGTTCCTTAAGGATTCGTTTATTTTGAACAAATCTTTAATGTGACTCGGGAGGAACGAGTCGTCTCGGGGAGTGATTCGTTCAGTCGCATACATGAACATTATCCTGTGTAGGTTCCGTGTTGTTTCGAGTTATTTTCGCGGCATTCGTTGATGACGTGACAGACCATTAAGCTTAATTAATTCAGTCTGATCAGTCCAAGCAAGAAAAGTAAGAAAAGTAAGAGAGTTTAGACCGCTCTCTTAATTTGTTTATCACGTGACAGTCCATGTAAATTAACCAATGATTCCAGTGTGCCCAGGAAATTCTTGTCATGAAGCATAGCGGTAATATAATAAAAATTTTGAATAACATACAAATTTATGGAGAGGTACCTTCATTTGAAGTCTTTACATGCTGGGACAACTCCAAAGAATTGCAAGATCCACCAGAATTGCATGTTAGTGTAAAGGGATGACATGCTTGTATTTTGAAAATTGCCCCAATGGCAGAGGAGAAAGAAGTGGTTGTTGAGCGCCAAACTGAACGTGACGACGAGAGCACAATGGCGACTACACGTGGGAGGCCAATTAAACGGAATAAAAAGTACAGTTCAGATACAGATGGTAAGTGTTTATAAGTTTCAGAAAAAAATTGTTGTAATAATGATAATGGGTGACAAATATTAAGTGTTATGTTAACAGTTCAGTAAAACAGAAAATTCTGTCTTCGTCTGCACATCATCGTGCTATTCCAAAACTGTATTTTACCTTTTGAAATTTAAAAACTGAAATTTAATCAAAACGTTCACGTAAGTTAGTTGAAGCCATTGTTATATTTGGGGAAATACCAAGTATTTGACTTGACAGTTTGATTTGATTTGATTTGACAGTTGACTTGTGAGGTATTTTAGTAAAAATGTAGCTTAATCTAGGAAAGGAAAGGAAAGGAAAGGAAAGGAAGTGAGGTGAGGCCAAGTATGGTGACCCATACTAGGAATTGCATTTACTGCATACTGCATTTAACCCATCCAAGTGCACACACACAGTAGTGAACGCACACACACAGTAGTGAACACACACACACACCGTGAACACACACCCGGAGCAGTGGGCAGCCATTGCTGCGGCGCCCGGGGAGCAGTTGGGGGATCGGTGCCTTGCTCAAGGGACTCACCTCAGTCGTGGTATTGGTATATAAATGAGATTGTTAGTTAAGAACTTTTAACCACGGTAACCAGATCATGTCAAGGTGTGAATTTGAGTACCGGATCAGACTAATTCCTAAAATAAATCATGCTGTTTACATTTATTTACAGCAGGGGTTTTCAAACCTGTCCTGGAGCCTCCCCTGCCCTTCACATTTTGTATGTCTCCCTTATTAGGCACACCCAATTCAGGTCTTGCAGTCTCTACTAATGAGCTGATGATTTGAATCAGGTGTATTAGATGAGAGAGGCAAGCAAAATGTGCAGGGCAGGGGAGGCTCCAGGACAGGTTTGAAAACCCCTGATTTACAGTATATCAACTTATTTATCACCCAACATTATAAGCATAACTGCTTTTCTTTTAGAAAACCCTTGAATGTGCCAAACTGGATGCAAAGATTTTCAGTTTATAAAATGTTCTTTGCACCATATGCAATCTTGTGGCTTCAAGAACTTAATAATCAGTGATCTGAATAATTAATGAAATGTTAATTTTCATTAACCTTTTAACTAGTTAAGTGATGATTTGTGTCTTTCTTGGAAGCTTACGTCATATATGAAGTAATGTTGAATGATGTTAAAAGATGTTTGTCAAATTAAAATTGTTGTAAACTGTATACAAATACAACATTCTGTGTGATAAGCTTTTCATATTAAACACATTAGAATGTGGACTCACCTTCCTTTTTCTTGACATTTACAGTCCCTGTGTCTGCTGTTCAAGAAAATGCAGGATCAGGTATGCACAGTTCAAAGCAAGTGTGCAAGCAAAATAGGCTACACTGATCAATGCACATCTTTTGTCAGGGCTTGCAAAATTTCTAAGTCTTGGTAGCCCTTCGGGCAGGTAGTCTTTTCAGATTTTGGTAACCTGAAAATGTATATAACTAGCCCAAATATTTAAATATAGAAAATCAGATGGGATATAAACAAATATCAAGGAAGTAATATTATTTTACTATTTAGTGTATCTGCAGAGTTTTTAAATATCAATTTAATGCAATTTATGACCCTTTTTAAGAGCTGCACAAGTAAAATGAACAGTATGTGTGGGGTTGAACAATGTACGGTAGAATTTAAGCCTTAAATTACATGATTTATAATTCAGGTTCACACAAAAACAAAATATCTTATACAATGGCTTTTCAGCCTTTATACCATTAAAAGGGATAAATCAAGTATATAATTTATTTTATTTATTTAAAACATAAATATTACTGTCTTAATTGTTTAGATTTTTAGAAGGCACATTAACTTATTTCACATTTACAACTCTGTGTTTACTGCATAAAAACATAGGCCGATAATTGCAAAAATTTGACCATGAACAGCTAAAAAATGTATTGGAAATATAAATTAATTCTCTGTCACGAGGTGTTGCTTTATTCTGCCTTCATGTGATATGGGAAAGATGATGCTTTCCACTTGTGAAGTGGAAATTACCAGTGTGTCGTGTTCAGGTGCTTTTGTTGTCGTAGTGAAGAGAAACATGGCGGACTCGGGAATTTGTCCTCACATGCTACTTTGGTAAAACAGACCAAATAAAATAGCATGAGAAAATTGCCTCCTTCAGAATACTGTACCGCACAGCACCCTACTGGAGGCGAGCCACGATAAGCTAGCATCTTCTCTTAACGGTATTTTTAAAGACAACACTACATTTAAATAGTGACGTTATTAAAATCCTTTATGCCCCAGCATTATGGGGGCTACAAACTTCCCAACTAAACAGTAGAGAAATTTTAACATCAAGCAATGCTTATCATTCAGTATAGTTTCGTTGCTGTCCGCCATGTTGAAAGGTCAAAGTTTATCCCATCTCGGCAGCTCGGGTGTCATAAAAAATTTCGAGCTTTCCAGTGGAAATTACAACGTGAGTGGGTGTTCATGTGCAATTTCGATGTCAAATTTTGTCAAATTTTTCAAGGCAGCATAAGTAGCACTGAAATATTAGGGTTTCCCTAGTAACGGCTGTATACAAAACCACGTTAATGCTGTTTAATCAGACATTAAATGAAAATGCCAAGGACGCGTTTCTCAGGACAGTCTTTTCCCTGCAGATACATTCATATAAAGACATCTGTGCCGCGTTTTGACTTTGAAACGTGCAGTGCGGATATTTATTCAGTGACATCATTGCCTTTTGAAGTTTTATCCAGCCCTATCGTGATTCTCGTCTTTCCATCCCCAACTGTAAGACCTCTTAAAATTATAATTAAGTCTTTTCTTATACTACTTAACATATTTAAACATATTTCTATGGTCTTAAATTTGATACAACTAAATTGAGGAGTTTTAAAGGACCTGCAGGAGCCCCCTACTTTATTTAGTCTGAACACATTTTGGTAGGCCGACTAGAAAACACAATAGCCCCGGGACATCGGGCTAGCGATTTTGCGAGCCCTGTATGTTTTAAAATGTATAGAACCTGTGACGCGCCGAGTCAGGGTTAAGGGATAGCTCGCCTGTGCCAGAGCCATATAGAAAGAGAGTTGCGACACGCTTTGATCTCGCCGCCGCGCGGTCACGTGGTTTGTGGAGCGGCCAATAGTTCCAAACAACTCCGCGCTGTCAATGTGTTTGAATGGGTTTAAGTAGGATAGACAACAGTTTTACTATATTTGCAGCAATTTCGTGTAATTATTAACACCTAATGTGCATTGATTGTGTATTGATAACTTCTCTAAATATGCTTTACAATCGCATTTTATTCTGGGGAGTGATAAAGAAACATAATTAATATGTTCTCATACTTTTTGGCAGTCAAATGTGACTTAAATACCTTAAGTGTAACTTTTATTCAATTAAATAATTGCAATATATATAGTTCAGTTCTATTTAGTTAATATTTTGAGGAGTTTTTTTGTACTAAATAATACAGTATGTGCAATAATGATTCTGACTATTTAAAAGATAACATTTAGTAATATAGTATTTATATTATAGTTAGTGTGATATTTAAGGTAATATACCAGCCTGGTCTCACTCACAAAACGTACATATTTAGATGTAAATTAAAACGCTCCAATGCGTATATATCTTTACGTATTTGCAGTGACGTAATTTCAGGTTCGATACGTATCTAAATATACGTAAAAACAAGCTAAAATACGCACAGATACAACGTGTTTTGACCAGTTATCCAGTAACAAGAAATTTTCTTATGACGCAGCTTTTTATTGCATATCTGCGTAATTTATGTTTAATACTTTTTTTGCAATGAAGTGTTATGAAATATGAACTTTAACGTTGTTATTCCGTAGTTTTGATTTAAAATAAATAATAATCTGGAGAAGTCAGAAAAGAGCGCGTTCCCAACCGGATTCATTTCAGAGTTGCAACATATTCAGAATTGCTGTTGTGCTGACGTCTCGTGTTTCAAGGTAAGGAATCTATTTACATCTGTTTATTTATAATTGTGGTGTTTTTCGACATATTAAGTAGTTAGTTGTTGGTTTTTGTTAAATAACCGCATATTTTCTGCTGGTAATCGAAAAAGTGCATCGACTGAAATGATGCTAGGTTTTAGCAATGAGTAGTCATTAATTATTAGTGGTTATCAGTTGAATAATTATTAATTTTTTTTGTTCACTTATTCTGTTTATATGTTCCCAGATCACACTTTATTGCACCATGGCGCACAGCAACAAAGAATTAAATGAGTTTCTCAGAAAGGGGCGCGATGTTGCTGCATCCCTCGGAAAGGTTTACGACTGCACTAAAATGGATGCTGTCGTGAAGAAATGCCACACTGACCCTGCAAACATGGGCCTGGGTCAAAGTGTCAAGCAGGGGCAAATAGTTATACAAAATCTAGAAAATGAAAGTCCTAGAAATGATCTGGATCGTATTATTAAGCAATGCACAGAGGTCTTTGGACGGCCAAACCAGAATGGTTCAGAGTTGTTTAATTGGGGTTGGAGCTAAACTCTGCAGGACACCTCTACTGCACGCATTATGATAGACCTATAAAAAAACATATTTGACTGTTTTTCTTTTCTTAGAATGGCTTAACTTGAAGTGCTGTAAAAAAAAAATTGGGGAATTTTTTTTTTAGGTACTTTATGATATGTTGCCATATGGCAACAACATCCAATAGTGGATCTAACTTAGAAATTTCTAACTTAGAAGTTTCCTTATAATTAATAATTTTATTGTTTGAAATGTTGTTTGTGTTGATGGTGTTGCAATATTATAAGCTTTAACACAGAACTTAAAAATGACACCTTATATATACTTTCTAACAACTTTTATTCCAATGGCTTTTATTTATTGCATTATTTTTGCTAAATATTATTGAAAACAAAAAATAATATTTTATTATCATGTATCATAAACATTGGTATAAAAACCAAAAGCATTGCTGTTCATGAAAATTAACTTTCTTCTTTCCCTTTCCATAGAACATGGTGGTGCTCACTGATATACTGTTCCCCTATTCATATCTAATCATAAGTAGCATTGCCATTAAAATGTGATTTTATCCAAAATACAAATACCATTCATATATGACTAATCAACATTATATTACTAGTATTACTGTAGTTATTGTTAAAAATTAAAAGATCACAGCTAGCCTTGCTAGCTAGCTAACCTATTGCAATATTGCACATTCCACTGTTGCGCAGTGTTGCCATTTGGCAACACATACATTTGATCGATTTACAAAAAACTAATTTCATAAAAACTTTTTTGAGTGGTGAATATGTCATCATAACTTCCTGGAGGTGATGTCTCTGATTTTTTTGTGGATCTGACACGAGTTGATCCTTTGTTTTTTCATGTGCCTGTAAAGGCTTCCTTTTTGACTGAAACAGTTTCCACACTGTTTGCATGTGTGAGGCCTCTCTCCAGTGTGAACTAACATGTGCTTGTTAAGGGCTCCTTTTTCATTGAAAACTCTTTCCACACTGTTTGCAGTTTGAGCTCTTTTTTGTTTAGAAGTCTTTTCAGACTGTAAGGAACAAGAAGATTTTTCTCCAGATACGAAATCATGAAGATTTTTAAACTGATCTTTCTCTTCAGTTTCATTCAGTACTTCTCTCTCCTCTTTTAGCTCTGTTAGGTCTAAGGTGGAAAAAAAAGGAATAAAAGTTAACCCCAGTCTAATGGCACAAAACAATTAACATCAAAACATGTAGATATGTAATGCATGTATGCTAGATCCTATACCATGGTGTCCAAACCTGATCCTGGTCAGCCGGTACTAGGGATGCACCCAAATGAAAATTCTTGACCGAAAACCGAAAAAGAGGAAACCAAGGCCGAAACACCTTATGCAATTGCATAAATTAATATTAAAGTTTCAAAAAATAAATCAGTTATATTAATTTAAACAATTATTATCAATAAAGTATAATATAATAATAACATATACAAATATTTTACCGCCTTTGTTAAAATTTACATTTCCATTTACATTTTTATAACACATTATCCATCAGTTCACATTTACAACTCTACGTTTTTCTTTTCCAGCAGGAGGTGCTGTCAGACTGGTAAACAGCCTTTTGAAGTTTCATTAAAATTAAGAGCTTAATGTAAGTCTTTCAAAAAACAACACTTACACAATAGTAGGGGATTAAATTAATATCAGCATATGAAGTATAATCGTCTCTCATTGTCTCTGAGAGAATGCATGTCAGATGCTGAAAGCACTGTCAGCTTTCACTTTAATATATTGCGCAGTTTTCACGTTGCTTGTGTGATATCCATTGGCTCACCTCCACGGTTTAAAACATGATTATTTATAAAAAATACAGAATGTAGAAAAGGTATATCTTTAAAATGTTGTGACGTAATACCAACGTAAAGCCATTGTTTTTCACTCACTGAAAGCCACATCATGAAAGCAATGCGCCGATCTCTGCTCTCATCACTGGCTGCACACACGACTGCAGACACAACCCCTCTTGAAATTTCGGCATTACAAGTTTTGCAAATTGCTATCCATCGGTCTTTCTCAGATATAGGGCCTACTGAAATATGGCCAAACTGCAGAAGTGTTGCTTCAGACAAGCACGTGCAGGCTGCAGTTTCTGTTTGCGTCAACATGCTGTTTGTTAAACAAATTCTGAAAAGTATCTGGAAGATCTTGTTTCCTATATATAAACTTATGCATGAATAAACATGTTTGATAAATATTTACCTTGTCAAAAGGGAGAACTTTGAATTTATTGTAAAGGGGTACAGAGGGTGCATATCTATTTGAATGAGAAATAAATTTTAGATATTTCTTCTGTATGACTGTTAATTTCTTCAGGTGAGTAGTATAGGTAGCTGCCCAGACAATGTTGCAATAATTAATAAATGGGAACAAAAACTATAATATAAGGTTAAATAAGCTGAGGAGTGAATTAAAGGACAAACCTTCCTCAATATACCCAGCATTTTAGCAGACCTCTTAGATACAAAGTTGATATGGTCAGACCATTTAAGACCACTATCAATAATGACTCCTAAAAATTTAGTATGCTGAACCAATTCAATTTGAATGTTATTAATAAATATAATGTTTGTTAGTATTACAAAAAATCATAAAGTTAAATTTTTTTATATTGAGGGTAAGTTTGTTCCATTGAAACCATTCTACAATGGAAGATAGTTCTTCATTGACAGTTTTAATTAAAATGTTAAAGTCTTGATGAGAAGCTACAAGATTTGTATCATCTGCAAATAGTACAGGGAGGAGTTTGGTACATATCGTGGCCATGTCATTAATATAAATTAAAAATAGAAGAGGCCCCAATATTGATCCTTGAGGAACACCAATCATAATTTGTGACTTCATGGAGGTATAGCCTTCCAGGTATACATATTGCTCTCTGTTAGCTAAGTAGCTTCTAAACCATCTCAGGGCAGCATCCTGCACTCCATATCTGCCGAGTTTGGCAATCAAAATATTGTGACTAGCTGTATCGAATGCCTTACTCAGGTCCAGAAAGACTCCAAGAGCAATTTTTTTATTGTCAAGAGCTGAAGAAATGTAGTTCACAAGTTGAATGAGAGCATGCTCAGTAGAGTGTCGCTTCCGAAAACCATATTGATGTTTGTATAAAATATCATTGGCATCCAAATGATTAAGTAATCTAGAAAAGACAAGTTTTTCCAAGATTTTCGATATACACGGGAGAATTGATATTGGCCTATAATTGCTAAATTCCTTGGAGTCACCGGTCTTGAAAATTGGTATAGCTTTCGCAATTTTCAAATCCCGAGGGACAATTCCAGTTTTAAGAGACAATGAGAGAATAAGAGTAAGAGGTTTAATGATATAGTCAATTGTCTCTTAATATTAAAATAATATTACGAACCTCTTGTACAGTTGGTGGGTCAAAATTTTGTAGTGAAGGATACTGACCTTTGATTAAAGAACTGGGGTCTATATCAGAGCCATTAATGCTAGATGCTAGTTCAGGACCAACCGATATAAAAAAAATCATTAAAGCCATTAGCAATATCAACAGGGTTGGAGAGAACCCCCTTCTTACTGTTCATTACTACAGGGGCGGCAAATGGGGATTTGGTACGATTCAGTAAGTGATTAATCAGGTGCCATGTTGTCTTAATGTTATTAGAAGCTTGTGCAAATTTATTTGAATAATATGCTTTCTTTGCTTTTCTTACTAAAGATGTGAAGTGGTTTTTACATTTCTTATAAGTTTCAGTATTAACTGGGGAAGGGTTAAAAATAGACCTCTTATAAAGTTTTTTTTTTTTCGTGAAAGCTTTTTTAGTTCATCAGTTATCCACGGCTTCCCCTTAGAGTATTTATTTCTAGATTTTGTACACATCAACGGAAAGGATACATCTAAGGCCTTATTAAAGGACTTTAAGAATAAACTGTATGCACTGTTAACGTCTTGTGACACAAGTACCTCATCCCATATAATATTGCCAATGGCAGACTTAAAATGATCAATGCTGTTTCTAGAGAATTTACGATATTTATTTGGCCCATCCTTAGGATAGCTAGACATAGGATGGCAGGAGTGGATAAACTGGAAGACAGGAAAATGGTCAGAGACATCACACGTCAGGAGGCCTGAAGTGACCTCAAAATTATAAGAGTTAATCATAATATTATCAATGAGAGTAGCAGATGAGGAGGTGATTCTGGAAGGTTTAGTAATAAGAGGGAAAAAAATAAAAGAATAGAGTGCATTTAAAAAAATCAACTGTTTGTGTTAGATCACATTTGAGTAAATATTAAAATCACAGAGTAAAAAACATAGTTTACTTTCTTTGGTTATTAACTCAAGTGTGGATTGGAGTGCATCAATAAATGTGTTGTAGTCTGAATCTGGTGGCCTATAGATGCATCCGATCAGAATTCTCTTTCCATTAAATTGCTGATAAGATGGAATTTCAATAAATATAGACTCTGTGTTAGTGGTGTCAAATTCGGCACTAAGTTCAAAACATATAGAGAAACACCCCCTCCTCTTTTGTTTTTCTACAAGAATGAAATGATATATAATTAGGTAAGGGAAATAAATTAACTACATCATCAGTCAGCCAAGTAGGCAACATTCCCGTTCTTCCTCGTTAGATGTTCATTCACAAACACTCCCGTGCCTTTTAACTTGAACCCCTGTTTCAACAAGCCGACCTTGTCCTTTCTGTTGACAAAGCGGATTATAATTGCCGGTAAGGTAGGACTATTTTTGTTATTCGGAGGGATTGTATGACAGGCCGAGATCTGATTTCTGTGAATGGGAATATCCTTGCTATCGAAGAATTGGATAACCTGGGATTCCAGGGTCTCCGTCTCAGCAGTTGTATCATCAGCATTGTTTCCCGCAGCGACATTGGAGTAGGCACGGTGTCGTGTTTTCAATCCAGAGATAATCAGATCATCCAAACGGTAATATTGCTCTACAACATCCAGTCTCTTTTCCAATTCTTTAATCTGATCGTCTTTCTTCTTTAGTTTAACTTCATAGCCGCTCACCTGCGCTTGTAATAGATTCACCTGTTGCGTGAGCTGCAGGATCTCCATTTGTTGCGTTGCAATTTTTCCGACCTCTAGTTGGATTGAGGCCAGAGTTTTTTTTATATCTTCCATATTAACGATGATCGTAAGCTTTCTTGTTGTTGTAATGCCGAGCCAGCACTTCGATCACTTTTGCTTGGTTTCAAACAGGCGTTTTAATTGCTCTGTTTGCCTCAGCCATGCTGTGCCATGATGTGTCAGCCATCTTAAGCCTGCCAATGGAATGGAATTACCAATGGAATTAACTTCGAGTTTTAAGGACTTTGTGGAAAGGGTGGAAAAAAACGGGACAAGCGGTAAAGGAGCAAAACAAAGAAACGAGCAGTGAAGAAGAAAAAGAAAAAGTGGAGAAAATCAAAAAGGACAAAGCAGAGGGACGAACAAGAAGGCAAACAATAAAGGTAACACCCAATCTAGAGCTTGCAAGGAGAAAAGTTATGAGAAAAGGACGAGCAAAGTTTTTGAACCGATATGAGGTGTTGAGAGGTTTGGAGGAGGACTGAAAGGATGGCTTTTAATTTGTTTCTATTCTTTTTAATGGTTTTAAATTGTGTGACATTTAACGCAAGAGGACTGATGGACCTAAACAAATTTGGAAAAGTTAAAGAAGAGTGTAAAAGACAAGATATCATTGCATTACAGGAAACGAACTGGAAAGATGATACGATGAATGATTTTAAAAAGAAATGAGAAGGAAGTTTTTTTGTATAATAATGGAGATGGAAGGTTGGGGAGAGGAGTTGCAATTTTAATCAAAGAAAACAGTGGGGCAAAGTGTAAAACTGTATATAAAGATAATGAAGGTAAATGTATGGCTGTAGAAATGGAGTATGAGGAAAAGAAAGTAATTATAGTTAATGTCCATGCACCAAATGAACAAAATAAAAAGAAAGATTTTTTTATGGTTTTAAGGCAGCTTGTGAAGAACTATAGGGAAATTATTATGATGGGTGATTTTAATACAGTTTTTAGTAAGCAGGATATGGCTGAAGGAATGGTTTATAAAACTGATATGGGGAGAAAAGAATTGAAAGCGTTAATGGAAGAAAATAATATAATAGATGTGTGGAGAGAAAGAAATGAAAAGATAAAAGAATTTTCAAGAAGACAAATAGTGGGGAGATTTGTATGCCAAACGAGAGTTGACTTTGTTTTATGTACAAGAAATGTAGACAATTTTATTGAAAATATTAAGTATAAGGAGACAAGCTTTAGTGATCACAAGTTTTTAACTTTCAATTTGGATTGGAGTAACATGCAAAGAGGGACTGGAGTTTGGATTTTAAATACACAAATTTTAAAGAATGAAGACTATGTTTTTAAGGTTAAAGAAATGATAGAAAAAGAAAAGGAAAACAGAATGTATGAAGAGGATAAGAGAATATGGTGGAAGAATACAAAGTTTTTAATCAAAAAGTTTTCAATTAAATATTGTAAGTTAATACAGAAATGCAAGAGAAACAACAAAAGGGAAATGCAAGAAAGTTTAGAAATGGAATTGAACAAAGAAAATAAGGACATACAAAAGATAAAGGAAATACAGGGAGAATTGAAAGTAATAGAAAAAAAAGAATATGAGGGGGCGAAATTAAGAAGCAAGGCAAAATATGTGGTGCAGGGAGAAAAATGTACATAGTTCTTTTTTGATCTTGAAAAAAGGAGAGGGAAAGCAGAAATGATAAAAGAAATAAGAGGAAAAAATGGGGAAATTGTCAAAGGGAATGAAAGGATTTTAGAAGAAATAAAAGATTTTTATGAGGATTTGTTTAGTGCAAGAGGTGTGGAAGAGCAGGAAAAAAAGAAACTGTTGAATAAAAAAAAAGCAAAAGTAAGTGAGGAAGATAAAAAAAAGAGTGTGACCAAGAAATTAGAGAAGAAGAAATTGAAAGAGCAATAAGTCAACTGAATAAAAAGAAAAGTCCTGGAATAGATGGTTTGGGAACTGAATTTTATGTATGTTTTAAAGACGTTTTATTAGAGATTTTAAATGAGGTTTTTAAAGAAATTTTTGAAAAGGAAGAAATTAATGAAAGAACAAGAATGGGGTTAATGAAGCTTGTATACAAAAAAGAAGAAAAGGCTGATTTAAGAAACTATAGGCCCATTACTATGTGTCACGGTGGGAATAAGGGTCTGGCTCCAAAAGCAGGGTAAGTTGGTTTTAATGAAAATGAAAACAAACTAAACAAACAAAAAGGCCAACACGGCACAAACTAATAAACTTAAACACAAAATAAACAAGATCAAGAACACAATCTAAAGCCAGGAATTCAGGAACACAAAAGAACATCAAAAACACAAGACAATGCAGACATGAATGCAGAGTGAGTAGTGAAGATACTTATAGTCCTAATGGTGAACAGATGTGGGTGATTAGTGTTGATGACAAGGACAGGTGGACAATCAAGGAAGTGTAGTGTAGGACAGCGACCTCAGGTGGCTGAGGGAAACCCCACAGCCCCGATCATGACAGTACCCCCTCCCTACTGTAGGATTTTAGTTACGCAAAACAATAAGTAATGAACAAATCTCCATACTCCATGTGAAGATCAAGATTCTTTTGTCTGAACCATTTGCCGAAACGGCGCGAAAACACTGGCGTCACGGTGTCTACCCTATGGTCCGTCTGCTACGCCGCAGGGAACAGAGCGGCCATAAACTTAATCCCATCAGGGAGACAACAGTGATTTGTGTTCGGCATAAACTAGCTAATCGCTAATTCATGATTACAATCTTTTGAGCCTTGTGAAACTCCCGGAAAAGGACAATCCCCCAGAGATCGTCTCCCCCCTCGACATCCCACAAAGAACCAGTTGTCCCGCGCACTTTGGCCGAGACCATCATAAAACTGAGTCACGAATAAACAAAGAACAATGATCGATTCCAGATTGTCCATTCTGGCCCGCCGAACTCTTACTGACCTCCTTTCAAGCAGCGTGGGGTTTTTCCACTCAAAACCCAGAAATACCCCACCGCGCAAAGAATGTGCGGACAAATATGATGCAGAAGGAAAAGAAACAAAGAACTCTATTTCAACCAATCGAACTTACTATGCAAAGGGATAGGGTACTCTCCTTCCCGTATGTTCAATGTGTGCCATGTAATCGTGTACTTTACTATTGTGTGCCTTAATTAATCAAGTTATTAAGCGTGTATCCCATGTGTAACCTTATAGTTCTGTATTTAGTCTCGTTTGAAAGATCATAACAACTGCAGGTTGTCTGAGCGAATGAGAATTTCAACTTATGTGAATTTTGTGCATTACACTAAGTAACAGAATTTAATAACCAAATCGCAGAGAAATCTATATTCAAATAAAATTACATGCCAGAAGGAATTGCATCAAACATGACCCCGCCCCTGTGGCAACGCCATTGGCCTTCAGGCCCCAGGGTCGTGTCTAACAGACCCCTTAAAACCTAATGGCCTGAACCAGAACGCTAGCCTTTCGCCGCGCTCAACGCCCTTTTGTCTTTTGTGGTTTGAGTGCTTTTCATCTACACTCGCCCGCTGGACCAAGCCTGCGATTGTGCCAGCAAACTCTTACAGAACCAGATGGGCTTGAATTGTGCTCGAAGTGCCGACTTGAACTGACTGAACTGAGCGAGAAGAGCCCTGGAAACATCCTGAAAGACTCTAAACTTTCTCTGCCAAAGATCGCCTGCTCGTTCCAACTACAAGGCATTCTTGCCCTCCAGAACTCACAAGCAACTGCAAAAGACTTTCGCATCTCGATTTGAACCTTCAGAGCCTACGCGCCTCGCAACCCAGGCGCCAATCGAACTCTGAGAGCAACTCCTGTGTCCAACTCCTGTGTCCAACCCTCATCCTGAGGAATTCCCAAAGACGTCATCTGAAAGACCGACAAGCAAGCAACCAACCAGGGCATCCGCTGAGACGAGCCTCCAGCCCAGACGGAATCCCCATTCCGGCCAAGAGCAAGTAAACAAGGTCTCCCATTTCTTGTTGAAATCTGGTGCGTTTTGTTTAGGTTAGATCTCTGCTTGATGATTTTCTGAGGTTGTGATTTGAGAAGCTAGTAACGGTAACATAAGTCTTGGGTTTTCTCAAAACTCATAAAATCCCATCTCTGAAACTGTATGAGTGTGCATGTGAATGTGTGTGTGTGTTCGTGTTTTGAGTAGTTTAGCTTTGTAATCCTAGTGTAGTTTTCAATAAATCATTGTTTTCATTGAGAGAATTGTCTTGCCTTTTGTGTTCACAAAGTACTATTTTGCCTAGATCAAGCTACCTGGCTTTAGTTTCCCAAATTAATATTTAAGTTTATTTACGCTCCTGCCAATGAGCGTGAATAGACTTTGGAATTGATCAAGTGTATTGATTTGACCGATTCGGTGGACGACCGGTTAAGAAATATAAACTATTAATTCTAAATTGATTTCCCTGAAGTTAGATTCGATTCTATATCCGAATCAACATTAAATTTGAGTTAATTTCTTACACTACGGAACGGCTTCCAGACGTTCCCAAAGTCTAGAGGGAGGAGGTACGGAGGAAGGCAAGTCAGGGGGAGGGATGGCGGGCCAGGTCCGTGCATCGCAGTCACCGTCGCGCCAGAGCGCGCGGCCGTCTCCGCACCAGGGACGGGACGCGCAGCCGCCTCAGAGTCAGGGACGGGACGCACAGCCGCATCAGCGTCTAGATCAGGACGCGCAGCCGCCTCAGCGCCAGGAACCGGACGCGCAGCCGCCTCAGCATCAGGGACAGGACGCGCAGCCACCTCAGCGTCAGGGACAGGACGCGCAGCCGCCTCAGCGTCAGGGACAGGACGCGCAGCCGCCTCAGCGTCAGGGACAGGACGCGCAGCCGCCTCCGTGTCAGGGATAGGACGTGCCGCCGCCTCAGCGCCAGGAACCGGACGCGCAGCCGCCTCAGCGTCAGGGACAGGACGCGCAGCCACCTCAGCGTCAGGGACAGGACGCGCAGCCGCCTCAGCGTCAGGGACAGGACGCGCAGCCGCCTCAGCGTCAGGGACAGGACGCGCAGCCGCCTCCGTGTCAGGGATAGGACGTGCCGCCGCCTCAGCGGCAGGAATAGAGCGCACGGCCGTCCCAGCACCAGGAACAGAGAATGCCAGTTGTCGCCACCTCCTCTGCAAAGCAGGGGCGCTTCCGCGCCGTCTCGGCACTGCGGGTGTCCATCGCCGCCAGGCAGGCGTAGATGAACTCGAACCGAGCTGCCGACGCCGTCTCGAAAGACATCCCCTCAGTGTCCGGAACCGAGCAGGTGGTTGCTGCCCCCTCAAAAAAAATTCTCCCCGCTGGACCCATCATTGATGTCTGCATTCTGTCACGGTGGGAATAAGGTTCTGGGTCCAAAAGCAGGGTAAGTTGGTTTTAATGAAAATGAAAACAAACTAAACAAACAAAAAGGCCAACACGGCACAAACTAATAAACTTAAACACAAAATAAACAAGATCAAGAACACAATCTAAAGCCAGGAATTCAGGAACACAAAAGAACATCAAAAACACAAGACAATGCAGACATGAATGCAGAGTGAGTAGTGAAGATACTTATAGTCCTAATGGTGAACAGATGTGGGTGATTAGTGTTGATGACAAGGACAGGTGGACAATCAAGGAAGTGTAGTGTAGGACAGCGACCTCAGGTGGCTGAGGGAAACCCCACAGCCCCGATCATGACACTATGTTGAATACAGATCTTAAAATTTTAGCAAAGGTTTTAGCAAATAGGTTAAAAGAAGTAATGGCAAGTATAATTAATACAAATCAAGCATATGGGGTTAAAGGCAGGGATATTGCGGATATTACAATGAGTATACGAGATAAAATATGGTATATGAAAGAAAAAAAAGAAGAAGGATATGTAATCAGTTTAGATTTTGAGAAAGCTTTTGATAGGGTCGAGCACAGGTATTTATTTGACATTTTCAAGACTTTTGGTTTTGGGGAGAATTTTTTTAAATGGATTGGAATTTTATATAAAGGTGCACTAACAAAAATAAAATGTAATGTTTTTTTAACAGAATGTTTTAAAATCACAAGATCAATTAGGCAGGGTTGTCCGCTTTCAGCGCTTTTATATTCCTTAGTATCTGAACCTTTAGGACTGGCTATAAAACAAAAAGGAATTGAAGGATTAGAAATTGAAAGAAGTAAGGCTGAGGGAAAAGTATTTCAATATGCTGATGATACGACAATAATTGTAAAGGGAAAAGAGAGTGTTAAAGAAGTAATGAATGTGGTAAAAGAGTATTGTAGAGGGTCGGGAAGCAAAGTAAATGAGGACAAAACTGTGTATATGAGATTTGGTAAAGCAACGGTTTTAACGGATTGATTTAATTTCAAGGAAGTTGAGGAAATGAGGATTTTAGGAATTTTAATGGGAAAGAATGAAAGGAAAGTAAGAGATGAAATGTGGGAGCAGCTTGTAACAGATATAGAGAGGAGGTAAAATTTTGGGAGATTGAGAACACTAAATTTGAAGGGGAAGGTTTTAATATTGAAGGTTTTAATGGTTTCTAAACTCTGGTATGTTTTATATGTATCTGAAATACCTTTATGGACGGAACAGAGGTTGAAGAAATGTTTTCTTGACTTTTTATGGGAGGGAAAGCCAGCAAGAATTGCATATAATACAATATTAGGGATGGTAGAGAGGGGTGGCTAAGGACTGATGGATGTAGAACAGAGAAAAAATGCTTTAAGGGTGACAATAGTGGAAAAATACCTGCAAGAGGAGAACAAAAGTGAGTGGAAGAAAACAATGAAATACTTTTTAAACAAATGTGGTGATTTTAACATGGGGGATGGAATTTTATGGATGAAAACAAAAATTTGGATGACAGAAGGTTTACCAGAGTTTTACAGAGAAATTTTTAGTGCCTGGGGGAAGTTTTTAGCAAACATTGTGTACAATCCACACGGGAGAGAAAACATTTTAAATCAACCTCTGTTCTTAAATAACAACATTTTAAAACAAGAGAAAGAAATATTTTTTAAGAAATGGATGGGAGTGGGGATAACCAGGTTGAGAGATATTTTATATGAGTTAAAAGAGGGTTTTTTACCAACACAATACATTGAGCAAAAGAAGAATATAGTAAAAAAGAAATTACAAACAATTATGAAACCATAAAAAATGCAATACCAAAAGAGTGGATTAAAAGGATTGAGAGTATGGAAGAAGTGCAAACAGAGAACATCTATGTAAAATTGGGGGAGAAAATGTTTGATTTTAAAGAATGTACTGTAAAAATGTTGTGTTGTGGTTTTAGGGATAGTGTTTTTAAAGAACCAATTGTAAATAAGTATTGGGTGCAAAAATTCAAAGATTTAAAAGAAGATTTTATATGGAGAAACATGAGTGGAAGATGTGTGGAGACAAAATTGGAATGTTTGGAATATTTTATAAGACATAAAGTGTTTTTTACTGAGGTTATTTTAAAGAAAATAGGGATGGAACAAAACGCAATGTGTAAAGTGTGCCAGGAGAAAGAGGAGGGGATTTTACATATGTTTTTATATTGTAAAGAATTGGAGGCCTTTTTAAACAAATGTAAATGTGTAATTAGGGATTTGACTGTGGAGTGGGATGAAAATGTAATTGGCTGGAACAGAGTGGTGATGTTGGGGTGGGAAAAGAAGTGTAAAAACAAAAAGTTTATAAATCTGTGGGTAAAGTTGATGAAAAGTGCAATATGGGAAAGAAGAACTGTGGCTAAAAACGAAAAAACTGTGTTGGATGTTTGGAACATCCTTAAAAGGAAAACTGAAGTGTACATGGGAAGACTGTATGTGCATTTTAATTGTGAAAATAATTTAGATGCTTTTTATCATGTTTTTACTCCACACGTTTGTTCTGTCTTAAAAGATTTGATGTGGAAACTGCCAGAATTTGAAAGAGATTTCTGAATGTATATATAGAGAATGTGATATGAAAATGTTTTGTTTAATGGAAAACTTTTAATCTTATTGTATTTTAATGTTTGAAATTTCTAAAAAAAAAAAAAAAATGGATACCCCATTGGACTTCTAGACTGCCAGATGAGGCCATTCAAGGTTGTGGGTTTGAGTCCCACCAGAGTTGTGGCTTTTGGCTTTCTGGTAACTCTCACACTGTGCAGTGTTGCCCTCAGGCAGTAGAAATTTGTAGACATTCTATTTTAAGCGTACCAGCACCTGGCCCGCCTCTGGATGTTTTGACACTCTGAGTCACCCTCCCGACAGCCTTGCATGGGGTTTGGCGCTGTGGCTTAGTTGGTTAAAGCGCCTGTCTCGTAAACAGAAGATCCTGGATTCAAATCCCAGCGGTGCCTTGGGCTTCGTTCCAGTACAGCAAGCGCGAGCTTTTCCAAAAGCGACCTGCAAACAGGGATAGCGGGGGCAGCGAGTGGTTAAACGCCTTAAAGCTGTCCAGCGTCCGGTCAGCCAACCCCTTGCCTCTTCTCTGGGAGCCTGGATCGTCTGAGTCGGGCGAATGTGTGGCCAGGCTAGTCTAGTAAACAGGAGATCCTGCGTTTGAATCCCAGTGATGCCTTTTGTTGCACGCCACAATACAGCAGAGCTCGTGCTTTACCAAAAAACGGACGGATGAAAGGGGACACAGAGGAGCTTGAGGACAGCGGGCGGATTCTCCTGCAACATAACCCTCTCACCTGCTTTTGAAGAGTAGCATTCAGGCTAACTTTACCCATCAAGGAGGTGCCGTGGCTTAGCTGGTCAAATCCCCTGTCTTGTAAACAGGCGATCCTGGGTTCGAATCCCAGCGGTGCCTTTCCACTGGTGGCTGTCTCTGGCCTCGCTGTTGGATGGGAGACCCTGACAACATTCTATGTTTTTGAACCGTGCCTCAATTGTGCAAAGACCTGGGGCCCCATGTATCAACGCTGCGTACGCACAAAAACTTTGCGTACGCCAGATTTCACGCTCACGTTTGGATTTACTAATGATGAAATGAATGTGAGAATGTGCGTTGATCTGCGCCAACTTCATGTCTGGCGTAAGTGTATTTCTTGTGCGTGTTTGTTTTATTTCCCTTGGCGACTCCTAGAGGCAATAATGTTAAATTGCACACTAAAACGTATCGCACCAACACATGTGGAAAAACATTGCTAGTAATTTTTAATTGATAAAATGGGTTAATTGACACAATATTTTTCTACCAATTATGTGATTTAGAATATATAAAAGCATTTGCAAATGAATACAACCCTTGCAATGGCAGAGTTGGCCTTATTAGAGGACATTGTCAATGGCCGAATCCGGCATCATTACATCATGTAATTTACAAGCATCAGCAAATTCAGCAGATAGCCATAAAATCAAAATAGAAATTCCTTATTATATTTAGCTGAAAAGGATCACTCGGTTGCTTTGTGTCAAACTAAATCACATTATGTCAGCATCACACCGTGTGGTGATGCATTATATGAACCTTTATAGACATAGGCCTACTTTAAGACAACGTTGCACTTATTCAAACAAAGACGAAGACGTTCATCTGCTTCCGCTCTATGACTCTGACTGATGTGCTGAAACGTAAGTTGCCGCTGTTCTCCTCTTACCTGCAACTTTACATCGGACCATTTCTTTTTTAATTCTTTCACAGTGCGATGATCAGACCCCACTGCCTTAACCACGTCAGCTAAACTCTCCCACTCTATTTTTTCCTTTTTATTTTTTTTTACAAACTTGCAAATAACAGTTTTTCTCCGGTCTACCTCCGATAGGAGCACCTTCAATTCACATTCTGTGAAGTTTCTCTTGCTTGCTTTTTCATTTGGTTTTGCCAAAGTGGAGTCATTATCATATTTATACGGGGAGGAGGCAGGGATGGGTTTTGCGCTCGTGCATGTGCGCTCAATTTCACGTTAAATCGGATGTACAAAGAGATTATGCGTGGAATTCTTATTATTATTTACTATTTTTATTTTTGGTCTATTTATGCTTACATATGTGTATTTTTCTTATTCAAAATTTTTATTGTCTGTGCGTCTCTGAGTACTGGAAGCTAATAACACTGAAACAAATTACTTGTATGCGCAAGCATACTTCGCAAAAAAACTCTTTCTGATTCTGATTCCAAAACTCCTGTTCTACTCCTGGTGGCCCCCGTCCTGCAGAGTGGAGGTCCATCTCTAAATTTGGATGAGCATGCAGCGTCACTTCTCCAGTTGCAGCCTGAGGAGCTTTCCAAAAGACTTCCCTGGCAGCGGTGGGAATCGAACCCCCGAAGTGACTGGAGCCTTAATCCAGCGACTTAGACCGCTTGGCCACGCTACCTCGTCATGTTGTGTTCCACGGGTCTGTACAACCAGCTGAAGAAAGCAGCTAAGTTTGGATGAGCACGCAGCATCACTTCTCCAGTTGCAGCCTGAGGAGCTTTCCAAAAGACTTCCCTGGCAGCAGTGGGATTCGAACCCAAGCCCCCAAAGAGACTGGAGCCTTAATCCAGCACCTTAGACTGCTCGGCCACGCTATCTCGTCATGTTGTGCTCCACGGGTCTTTACGACAGGTCAAACGGCCTCCCTAATAATGACTCTGCGGAACGGCTGCAGACTAATGCTGTTTGTGTAAAACAAGCCCGCTCCCAAGCGGGTTAGAGGGCCTCCCTGCCTTGGTTAAAATGGCTGCTGGCAGCGATGGGATTTGAACCCACGCCCCCGAGGAGACTAGAGACTAAATCAAATGCCTTAGACCACTCAGCCACGCAACTCTGGAACATGCACCTTCCTAGGCCCGTTTCAGCCCTTTTCCCCCACCCAAAAGATAGAGAGAACGTCGACCTCTGGACCTTCTTTGCACTCCTCTGGAGTGCGGGCAAAGAACTTTTTTTTTTGCGTAGGCACAATAGTCTTGGCAGGAGTGGGATTCAAACCCACGCTACCCTGGGACATTCACCTTCGTGGGCCCATTTTTTTTTTCTTGTCGCGCTTCGCCGCAAGCTGATGCCTTGTAATTTGCCGCCATAAAGGCATCTTTTATACAGGGGTATGCAGTCCTACTCCTGGGGCCTCATTTATAAAACTTTCTTACGCACTGATTTGATCTTAGAGTGTTCGTACGATCAAATCCACGTCAAAGTACAGATTTATAAAAACCGTCTTTGACGTGGAAAAGTACTTATCTCCACGTCAGATTCCAGCTTGGCGTACGACCGTTTCCTTGTGGTAATGCCTGGTATTGCAGATAGTTCAGCCTCACTATAATTTGATTTCTTGCGCTCCTTTTTACTTGCCATTGTCACAGAGTTTTTGCTTTAGGAATGAGCTCATTTTATATGTTAATTAATTAAGCAGGGGCGTTTCGACGGCGGAACATTCAGCTGCACACAATTCCACGATCATTTGTGATTTATAACCGAATTTTGGCGTACGCATGGATTTCGTGTGTACGTTCGTTTCTCTGAATCGCTCTTACGATCAAATCAGAAAAGTTCTTAGATAAAATCAAGGATGGTTTCTACGCAAGTCTTTATAAATGAGGCCCCTGGTGGCCCCCTTCCTGTGGAGTGGAGGTCAGCATCAAGCAGCTCCTGATTGGTTAACGCGGCGTGAATTGACACAGAAGTTCAGATTTTTCACCTCGGGTAGCAGACGCGAATTCTTGTCAGACGCGTGATTCACAAAAAAGCACAATTCGCGCTTAACGCACCTAACGCGAACTAGACGCGTGGATGAAGCGAATTCGCGTCTACCGCGCCGCGCCTCATTCGCGCCGCAAGAACTCCAGGCGCGTGTTAACGCGTTTTACCATTGACTTAACATTGAAATCACTCGGACCAGACGCATATTCCCGTTTGGTGTGAATGTAGCATTAGACCGCGCGGCCATGCTACCTCGTCGGGTTGCGCTCCAAGGGTCTCTTCCACAGGTGGAACGGCCTCCCTAAAACTTACTCTGCAGAACTGCTGCAGTCTAATCCTGTTTGCGTGAAATAATCCCGATGCCAAGCGGGTTAGAGGACCTCCCTGCCTTGGTTAAAATGGCTGCTGGCAGCGATGGGATTCGAACCCACGCCCCCGAAGAGACTGGAGCCTAAATCCAGCGCCTTAGACCACTCGGCCACGCTACCCTGGGATTTGCGCTTTTGTGGGCCGTTTTCTGCCCTCTTCCCCCACCCCAAAGATAGAGAGAACGTCGGCCGCCGGACCTTCTTTGCAAAGCCTCTGGAATGCGGGCAAAGAACTTTTTTTTTTTTTTTGGGTATGCACAATAGCCTTCCAAAACTCTGTCTTGGCAGCAGTGGGATTCAAACCCACACCCCCGAAGAGACTGTAGCCTTAATCCAGCGCCTTATGCTACGTTCACACCAAACGCGAATACGCGTCTAAATTCGCGCCTGCCGCTTCTATTTATACGCGTGACCACTTTGTGTTCATTCACCCGTCAAGAGCGAAATGGACGTGCATAAAAACAAAAGTTTGAAGCGAAATTTACGCACGTCAGGTGCGTCAGAGGCGAAAGTTTCAAAAAGTTTCAAACCCCGTTGGTAGCCATCTTTTTACAAGATGTCTGTTGTTGATCGCTCATTTATCGAGAGTGTCACTGCTCTGTATTTGCTCTGGAGAGCAGAACAGCGGTGTAGGGATCATCGTCGCTGTATTTGGGTTGCGCTTCGCCACAAGCTGATGCCTTGTAATTCGCCGCCGTAAAGGCATCCTTAATACAGGGTATGCAGTCCTACTTCTGGTGGCCCCCTTCCTGTGGAGTGGAGGTCCATCTATGATCAAGCACACCTGAATCCGCTAATCAAGGCTTTTGGGGCTTATGTGAAAACGATAGCCAGCTGTGTTGCATTTAAAATCAAAATGATCAGGCAGCTGTTATTTCACCCAAAACTTTCCATGAGTGACATTGGCTGTCTCCATTCTTGTAGACTACTCATTGTTTTTCATTAATATAATTTTCAAATTCGTTGAATTGTTTGTTTGTTTTTTATTGCACCTCTCCTATGATTGTAAATTATTGGTGTGCCTCTGTTGGAATGGAGCAGAGGCTGGGACAAGTTTCCAGCACTGACTTTGCTAAATGGCAAAGAATGCGAAAGCGGCTAAGTTTGGATGAGCATGCAGGGTCACTTCTCCAGTCGCTTCGCAGCCTCAGGAGCTTTCCAAAAGATTTCCCTGGCAGCGGTGGGATTCGAACCCACGCCCCCGAAGAGACTGGAGCCTTAATCCAGCGCCTTAGACCGCTCGGCCACGCTACCTTGTCATGGTGTGTTCCACGGGTCTTTACGACAGGTCAAACGACCTCCCTAATACTGACTCTGCGGAACGGCTGCAGTCTATTCCTGTTTGCGTAAAACAAGCCCGCTCCCAAGCGGGTTAGAGGGCCTCCCTGCCTTGGTTAAAATGGCTGCTGGCAGCAATGGGATTTGAACCAACGCCCCCGAGGAGTCTGGAGCCTAACTCAAACGCCTTAAACCACTCGGCCACGCTACCCTGGAATGTGCTACCCTGGAATGTTCACCTTCGTGGGCCCTTTTTTCCCCACCCCAAAGACAGAGAAAACGTCGGCCGCCGGACCTTCTTTGCAAAGCCTCTGGAGTGCGGGCAAAAAACGTTTTTTTTTTTTTTGTGTGTAGGCACAATAGCCTTCCGAAACTCTGTCTTGGCAGTAGTGGGACTCAAACTCACACCCCCGAAGATACTGGAGCCTTAATCCAGAGCCTTAGACCACTCGGCCACGCTACCCTGGCACATTCACCCTCGTGGTCCCTTTTTTTTCTTGTCTCGCTTCGCTGCAAGCTGATGCCTTGTAATTTCGCCGCCGTAAAGGCATCCTTTATACAGGGGTATGCAGTCCTACTCCTGGTGGCCCCCTTCCTGTAGAGTGGAGGTCAGCATCAAGCAGCTCCTGATTGGTTAACGCGGCGTGAATTGACACAGAAGTTCAGATTTTTCACCTCGGGTAGCAGACGTGAATTCTTGTCAGACGCGTGATTCACAAAAAAGCACAATTCGCGCTTAACGCACCTAACGCGAACTAGACGCGCGGATGAGGCGAATTCGCGTCTACCGCGCCGCGCCTCATTCGCGCCGCAAGAACTCCAGGCGCGTGTTAACGCGTTTTACCATTGACTTAACATTGAAATCACTCGGACCAGACGCATATTCCCGTTTGGTGTGAATGTAGCATTAGACCGCGCGGCCATGCTACCTCGTCGGGTTGCGCTCCAAGGGTCTCTTCCACAGGTGGAACGGCCTCCCTAATACTTACTCTGCAGAACTGCTGCAGTCTAATCCTGTTTGCGTGAAATAATCCCGATGCCAAGCGGGTTAGAGGACCTCCCTGCCTTGGTTAAAATGGCTGCTGGCAGCGATGGGATTCGAACCCACGCCCCCGAAGAGACTGGAGCCTAAATCCAGCGCCTTAGACCACTCGGCAACGCTACCCTGGGATTTGCGCTTTTGTGGGCCGTTTTCTGCCCTCTTCCCCCACCCCAAAGATAGAGAGAACGTCGGCCGCCGGACCTTCTTTGCAAAGCCTCTGGAATGCGGGCAAAGAACTTTTTTTTTTTTTTTTGGGTATGCACAATAGCCTTCCAAAACTCTGTCTTGGCAGCAGTGGGATTCAAACCCACACCCCCGAAGAGACTGTAGCCTTAATCCAGCGCCTTATGCTACGTTCACACCAAACGCGAATACGCGTCTAAATTCGCGCCTGCCGCTTCTATTTATACGCGTGACCACTTTGTGTTCATTCACCCGTCAAGAGCGAAATGGACGTGCATAAAAACAAAAGTTTGAAGCGAAATTTACGCACGTCAGGTGCGTCAGAGGCGAAAGTTTCAAAAAGTTTCAAACCCCGTTGGTAGCCATCTTTTTACAAGATGTCTGTTGTTGATCGCTCATTTATCGAGAGTGTCACTGCTCTGTATTTGCTCTGGAGAGCAGAACAGCGGTGTAGGGATCATCGTCGCTGTATTTGGGTTGCGCTTCGCCACAAGCTGATGCCTTGTAATTCGCCGCCGTAAAGGCATCCTTAATACAGGGTATGCAGTCCTACTTCTGGTGGCCCCCTTCCTGTGGAGTGGAGGTCCATCTATGATCAAGCACACCTGAATCCGCTAATCAAGGCTTTTGGGGCTTATGTGAAAACGATAGCCAGCTGTGTTGCATTTAAAATCAAAATGATCAGGCAGCTGTTATTTCACCCAAAACTTTCCATGAGTGACATTGGCTGTCTCCATTCTTGTAGACTACTCATTGTTTTTCATTAATATAATTTTCAAATTCGTTGAATTGTTTGTTTGTTTTTTATTGCACCTCTCCTATGATTGTAAATTATTGGTGTGCCTCTGTTGGAATGGAGCAGAGGCTGGGACAAGTTTCCAGCACTGACTTTGCTAAATGGCAAAGAATGCGAAAGCGGCTAAGTTTGGATGAGCATGCAGGGTCACTTCTCCAGTCGCTTCGCAGCCTCAGGAGCTTTCCAAAAGATTTCCCTGGCAGCGGTGGGATTCGAACCCACGCCCCCGAAGAGACTGGAGCCTTAATCCAGCGCCTTAGACCGCTCGGCCACGCTACCTTGTCATGGTGTGTTCCACGGGTCTTTACGACAGGTCAAACGACCTCCCTAATACTGACTCTGCGGAACGGCTGCAGTCTATTCCTGTTTGCGTAAAACAAGCCCGCTCCCAAGCGGGTTAGAGGGCCTCCCTGCCTTGGTTAAAATGGCTGCTGGCAGCAATGGGATTTGAACCAACGCCCCCGAGGAGTCTGGAGCCTAACTCAAACGCCTTAAACCACTCGGCCACGCTACCCTGGAATGTGCTACCCTGGAATGTTCACCTTCGTGGGCCCTTTTTTCCCCACCCCAAAGACAGAGAAAACGTCGGCCGCCGGACCTTCTTTGCAAAGCCTCTGGAGTGCGGGCAAAAAACGTTTTTTTTTTTTTTGTGTGTAGGCACAATAGCCTTCCGAAACTCTGTCTTGGCAGTAGTGGGACTCAAACTCACACCCCCGAAGATACTGGAGCCTTAATCCAGAGCCTTAGACCACTCGGCCACACTACCCTGGCACATTCACCCTCGTGGTCCCTTTTTTTTTCTTGTCGCGCTTCGCTGCAAGCTGATGCCTTGTAATTCGCCGCCGTAAAGGCATCCTTTATACAGGGGTATGCAGTCCTACTCCTGGTGGCCCCCTTCCTGTAGAGTGGAGGTCAGCATCAAGCAGCTCCTGATTGGTTAACGCGGCGTGAATTGACACAGAAGTTCCGATTTTTCACCTCGGGTAGCAGACGCGAATTTTTGTCAGACGCGTGATTCACAAAAAAGCACAATTCGCGCTTAACGCACCTAACGCGCCAGACGCTCAATTCGCGCCATTCGCGCGAACTAGACGCGCGGATGAGGCGAATTCGCGTCTAACGCGCCGCGCCTCATTCGCGCCGCAAGAACTCCAGGCGCGTGTTAACGCGTTTTACCATTGACTTAACATTGAAATCACTCGGACCAGACGCATATTCCCGTTTGGTGTGAATGTAGCATTAGACCGCGCGGCCATGCTACCTCGTCGGGTTGCGCTCCAAGGGTCTCTTCCACAGGTGGAACGGCCTCCCTAATACTTACTCTGCAGAACTGCTGCAGTCTAATCCTGTTTGCGTGAAATAATCCCGATGCCAAGCGGGTTAGAGGACCTCCCTGCCTTGGTTAAAATGGCTGCTGGCAGCGATGGGATTCGAACCCACGCCCCCGAAGAGACTGGAGCCTTAATCCAGCGCCTTAGACCACTCGGCAACGCTACCCTGGGATTTGCGCTTTTGTGGGCCGTTTTCTGCCCTCTTCCCCCACCCCAAAGATAGAGAGAACGTCGGCCGCCGGACCTTCTTTGCAAAGCCTCTGGAATGCGGGCAAAGAACTTTTTTTTTTTTTTTGGGTATGCACAATAGCCTTCCAAAACTCTGTCTTGGCAGCAGTGGGATTCAAACCCACACCCCCGAAGAGACTGTAGCCTTAATCCAGCGCCTTATGCTACGTTCACACCAAACGCGAATACGCGTCTAAATTCGCGCCTGCCGCTTCTATTTATACGCGTGACCACTTTGTGTTCATTCACCCGTCAAGAGCGAAATGGACGCGCATAAAAACAAAAGTTTGAAGCGAAATTTACGCACGTCAGGTGCGTCAGAGGCGAAAGTTTCAAAAAGTTTCAAACCCCGTTGGTAGCCATCTTTTTACAAGATGTCTGTTGTTGATCGCTCATTTATCGAGAGTGTCACTGCTCTGTATTTGCTCTGGAGAGCAGAACAGCGGTGTAGGGATCATCGTCGCTGTATTTGGGTTGCGCTTCGCCACAAGCTGATGCCTTGTAATTCGCCGCCGTAAAGGCATCCTTAATACAGGGTATGCAGTCCTACTTCTGGTGGCCCCCTTCCTGTGGAGTGGAGGTCCATCTATGATCAAGCACACCTGAATCCGCTAATCAAGGCTTTTGGGGCTTATGTGAAAACGATAGCCAGCTGTGTTGCATTTAAAATCAAAATGATCAGGCAGCTGTTATTTCACCCAAAACTTTCCATGAGTGACATTGGCTGTCTCCATTCTTGTAGACTACTCATTGTTTTTCATTAATATAATTTTCAAATTCGTTGAATTGTTTGTTTGTTTTTTATTGCACCTCTCCTATGATTGTAAATTATTGGTGTGCCTCTGTTGGAATGGAGCAGAGGCTGGGACAAGCTTCCAGCACTGACTTTGCTAAATGGCAAAGAATGCGAAAGCGGCTAAGTTTGGATGAGCATGCAGCGTCACTTCTCCAGTCGCTTCGCAGCCTCAGGAGCTTTCCAAAAGATTTCCCTGGCAGCGGTGGGATTCGAACCCACGCCCCCGAAGAGACTGGAGCCTTAATCCAGCGCCTTAGACCGCTCGGCCACGCTACCTTGTCATGGTGTGTTCCACGGGTCTTTACGACAGGTCAAACGACCTCCCTAATACTGACTCTGCGGAACGGCTGCAGTCTATTCCTGTTTGCGTAAAACAAGCCCGCTCCCAAGCGGGTTAGAGGGCCTCCCTGCCTTGGTTAAAATGGCTGCTGGCAGCAATGGGATTTGAACCAACGCCCCCGAGGAGTCTGGAGCCTAACTCAAACGCCTTAAACCACTCGGCCACGCTACCCTGGAATGTGCTACCCTGGAATGTTCACCTTCGTGGGCCCTTTTTTCCCCACCCCAAAGACAGAGAAAACGTCGGCCGCCGGACCTTCTTTGCAAAGCCTCTGGAGTGCGGGCAAAAAACGTTTTTTTTTTTTTTTTGTGTAGGCACAATAGCCTTCCAAAACTCTGTCTTGGCAGTAGTGGGACTCAAACTCACACCCCCGAAGATACTGGAGCCTTAATCCAGAGCCTTAGACCACTCGGCCACGCTACCCTGGCACATTCACCCTCGTGGTCCCTTTTTTTTCTTGTCTCGCTTCGCTGCAAGCTGATGCCTTGTAATTTCGCCGCCGTAAAGGCATCCTTTATACAGGGGTATGCAGTCCTACTCCTGGTGGCCCCCTTCCTGTAGAGTGGAGGTCAGCATCAAGCAGCTCCTGATTGGTTAACGCGGCGTGAATTGACACAGAAGTTCAGATTTTTCACCTCGGGTAGCAGACGTGAATTCTTGTCAGACGCGTGATTCACAAAAAAGCACAATTCGCGCTTAACGCACCTAACGCGAACTAGACGCGCGGATGAGGCGAATTCGCGTCTACCGCGCCGCGCCTCATTCGCGCCGCAAGAACTCCAGGCGCGTGTTAACGCGTTTTACCATTGACTTAACATTGAAATCACTCGGACCAGACGCATATTCCCGTTTGGTGTGAATGTAGCATTAGACCGCGCGGCCATGCTACCTCGTCGGGTTGCGCTCCAAGGGTCTCTTCCACAGGTGGAACGGCCTCCCTAATACTTACTCTGCAGAACTGCTGCAGTCTAATCCTGTTTGCGTGAAATAATCCCGATGCCAAGCGGGTTAGAGGACCTCCCTGCCTTGGTTAAAATGGCTGCTGGCAGCGATGGGATTCGAACCCACGCCCCCGAAGAGACTGGAGCCTAAATCCAGCGCCTTAGACCACTCGGCAACGCTACCCTGGGATTTGCGCTTTTGTGGGCCGTTTTCTGCCCTCTTCCCCCACCCCAAAGATAGAGAGAACGTCGGCCGCCGGACCTTCTTTGCAAAGCCTCTGGAATGCGGGCAAAGAACTTTTTTTTTTTTTTTGGGTATGCACAATAGCCTTCCAAAACTCTGTCTTGGCAGCAGTGGGATTCAAACCCACACCCCCGAAGAGACTGTAGCCTTAATCCAGCGCCTTATGCTACGTTCACACCAAACGCGAATACGCGTCTAAATTCGCGCCTGCCACTTCTATTTATACGCGTGACCACTTTGTGTTCATTCACCCGTCAAGAGCGAAATGGACGCGCATAAAAACAAAAGTTTGAAGCGAAATTTACGCACGTCAGGTGCGTCAGAGGCGAAAGTTTCAAAAAGTTTCAAACCCCGTTGGTAGCCATCTTTTTACAAGATGTCTGTTGTTGATCGCTCATTTATCGAGAGTGTCACTGCTCTGTATTTGCTCTGGAGAGCAGAACAGCGGTGTAGGGATCATCGTCGCTGCATTTGGGTTGCGCTTCGCCACAAGCTGATGCCTTGTAATTCGCCGCCGTAAAGGCATCCTTAATACAGGGTATGCAGTCCTACTTCTGGTGGCCCCCTTCCTGTGGAGTGGAGGTCCATCTATGATCAAGCACACCTGAATCCGCTAATCAAGGCTTTTGGGGCTTATGTGAAAACGATAGCCAGCTGTGTTGCATTTAAAATCAAAATGATCAGGCAGCTGTTATTTCACCCAAAACTTTCCATGAGTGACATTGGCTGTCTCCATTCTTGTAGACTACTCATTGTTTTTCATTAATATAATTTTCAAATTCGTTGAATTGTTTGTTTGTTTTTTATTGCACCTCTCCTATGATTGTAAATTATTGGTGTGCCTCTGTTGGAATGGAGCAGAGGCTGGGACAAGCTTCCAGCACTGACTTTGCTAAATGGCAAAGAATGCGAAAGCGGCTAAGTTTGGATGAGCATGCAGCGTCACTTCTCCAGTCGCTTCGCAGCCTCAGGAGCTTTCCAAAAGATTTCCCTGGCAGCGGTGGGATTCGAACCCACGCCCCCGAAGAGACTGGAGCCTTAATCCAGCGCCTTAGACCGCTCGGCCACGCTACCTTGTCATGGTGTGTTCCACGGGTCTTTACGACAGGTCAAACGACCTCCCTAATACTGACTCTGCGGAACGGCTGCAGTCTATTCCTGTTTGCGTAAAACAAGCCCGCTCCCAAGCGGGTTAGAGGGCCTCCCTGCCTTGGTTAAAATGGCTGCTGGCAGCAATGGGATTTGAACCAACGCCCCCGAGGAGTCTGGAGCCTAACTCAAACGCCTTAAACCACTCGGCCACGCTACCCTGGAATGTGCTACCCTGGAATGTTCACCTTCGTGGGCCCTTTTTTCCCCACCCCAAAGACAGAGAAAACGTCGGCCGCCGGACCTTCTTTGCAAAGCCTCTGGAGTGCGGGCAAAAAACGTTTTTTTTTTTTTTTTTTTGTGTAGGCACAATAGCCTTCCGAAACTCTGTCTTGGCAGTAGTGGGACTCAAACTCACACCCCCGAAGATACTGGAGCCTTAATCCAGAGCCTTAGACCACTCGGCCACACTACCCTGGCACATTCACCCTCGTGGTCCCTTTTTTTTTCTTGTCGCGCTTCGCTGCAAGCTGATGCCTTGTAATTCGCCGCCGTAAAGGCATCCTTTATACAGGGGTATGCAGTCCTACTCCTGGTGGCCCCCTTCCTGTAGAGTGGAGGTCAGCATCAAGCAGCTCCTGATTGGTTAACGCGGCGTGAATTGACACAGAAGTTCCGATTTTTCACCTCGGGTAGCAGACGCGAATTTTTGTCAGACGCGTGATTCACAAAAAAGCACAATTCGCGCTTAACGCACCTAACGCGCCAGACGCTCAATTCGCGCCATTCGCGCGAACTAGACGCGCGGATGAGGCGAATTCGCGTCTACCGCGCCGCGCCTCATTCGCGCCGCAAGAACTCCAGGCGCGTGTTAACGCGTTTTACCATTGACTTAACATTGAAATCACTCGGACCAGACGCATATTCCCGTTTGGTGTGAATGTAGCATTAGACCGCGCGGCCATGCTACCTCGTCGGGTTGCGCTCCAAGGGTCTCTTCCACAGGTGGAACGGCCTCCCTAATACTTACTCTGCAGAACTGCTGCAGTCTAATCCTGTTTGCGTGAAATAATCCCGATGCCAAGCGGGTTAGAGGACCTCCCTGCCTTGGTTAAAATGGCTGCTGGCAGCGATGGGATTCGAACCCACGCCCCCGAAGAGACTGGAGCCTAAATCCAGCGCCTTAGACCACTCGGCAACGCTACCCTGGGGTTTGCGCTTTTGTGGGCCGTTTTCTGCCCTCTTCCCCCACCCCAAAGATAGAGAGAACGTCGGCCGCCGGACCTTCTTTGCAAAGCCTCTGGAATGCGGGCAAAGAACTTTTTTTTTTTTTTTTGGGTATGCACAATAGCCTTCCAAAACTCTGTCTTGGCAGCAGTGGGATTCAAACCCACACCCCCGAAGAGACTGTAGCCTTAATCCAGCGCCTTATGCTACGTTCACACCAAACGCGAATACGCGTCTAAATTCGCGCCTGCCGCTTCTATTTATACGCGTGACCACTTTGTGTTCATTCACCCGTCAAGAGCGAAATGGACGCGCATAAAAACAAAAGTTTGAAGCGAAATTTACGCACGTCAGGTGCGTCAGAGGCGAAAGTTTCAAAAAGTTTCGAACCCCGTTGGTAGCCATCTTTTTACAAGATGTCTGTTGTTGATCGCTCATTTATCGAGAGTGTCACTGCTCTGTATTTGCTCTGGAGAGCAGAACAGCGGTGTAGGGATCATCGTCGCTGTATTTGGGTTGCGCTTCGCCACAAGCTGATGCCTTGTAATTCGCCGCCGTAAAGGCATCCTTAATACAGGGTATGCAGTCCTACTTCTGGTGGCCCCCTTCCTGTGGAGTGGAGGTCCATCTATGATCAAGCACACCTGAATCCGCTAATCAAGGCTTTTGGGGCTTATGTGAAAACGATAGCCAGCTGTGTTGCATTTAAAATCAAAATGATCAGGCAGCTGTTATTTCACCCAAAACTTTCCATGAGTGACATTGGCTGTCTCCATTCTTGTAGACTACTCATTGTTTTTCATTAATATAATTTTCAAATTCGTTGAATTGTTTGTTTGTTTTTTATTGCACCTCTCCTATGATTGTAAATTATTGGTGTGCCTCTGTTGGAATGGAGCAGAGGCTGGGACAAGCTTCCAGCACTGACTTTGCTAAATGGCAAAGAATGCGAAAGCGGCTAAGTTTGGATGAGCATGCAGGGTCACTTCTCCAGTCGCTTCGCAGCCTCAGGAGCTTTCCAAAAGATTTCCCTGGCAGCGGTGGGATTCGAACCCACGCCCCCGAAGAGACTGGAGCCTTAATCCAGCGCCTTAGACCGCTCGGCCACGCTACCTTGTCATGGTGTGTTCCACGGGTCTTTACGACAGGTCAAACGACCTCCCTAATACTGACTCTGCGGAACGGCTGCAGTCTATTCCTGTTTGCGTAAAACAAGCCCGCTCCCAAGCGGGTTAGAGGGCCTCCCTGCCTTGGTTAAAATGGCTGCTGGCAGCAATGGGATTTGAACCAACGCCCCCGAGGAGTCTGGAGCCTAACTCAAACGCCTTAAACCACTCGGCCACGCTACCCTGGAATGTGCTACCCTGGAATGTTCACCTTCGTGGGCCCTTTTTTCCCCACCCCAAAGACAGAGAAAACGTCGGCCGCCGGACCTTCTTTGCAAAGCCTCTGGAGTGCGGGCAAAAAACGTTTTTTTTTTTTTTTTGTGTAGGCACAATAGCCTTCCGAAACTCTGTCTTGGCAGTAGTGGGACTCAAACTCACACCCCCGAAGATACTGGAGCCTTAAGCCAGAGCCTTAGACCACTCGGCCACACTACCCTGGCACATTCACCCTCGTGGTCCCTTTTTTTTTCTTGTCGCGCTTCGCTGCAAGCTGATGCCTTGTAATTCGCCGCCGTAAAGGCATCCTTTATACAGGGGTATGCAGTCCTACTCCTGGTGGCCCCCTTCCTGTAGAGTGGAGGTCAGCATCAAGCAGCTCCTGATTGGTTAACGCGGCGTGAATTGACACAGAAGTTCCGATTTTTCACCTCGGGTAGCAGACGCGAATTTTTGTCAGACGCGTGATTCACAAAAAAGCACAATTCGCGCTTAACGCACCTAACGCGCCAGACGCTCAATTCGCGCCATTCGCGCGAACTAGACGCGCGGATGAGGCGAATTCGCGTCTACCGCGCCGCGCCTCATTCGCGCCGCAAGAACTCCAGGCGCGTGTTAACGCGTTTTACCATTGACTTAACATTGAAATCACTCGGACCAGACGCATATTCCCGTTTGGTGTGAATGTAGCATTAGACCGCGCGGCCATGCTACCTCGTCGGGTTGCGCTCCAAGGGTCTCTTCCACAGGTGGAACGGCCTCCCTAATACTTACTCTGCAGAACTGCTGCAGTCTAATCCTGTTTGCGTGAAATAATCCCGATGCCAAGCGGGTTAGAGGACCTCCCTGCCTTGGTTAAAATGGCTGCTGGCAGCGATGGGATTCGAACCCACGCCCCCGAAGAGACTGGAGCCTTAATCCAGCGCCTTAGACCACTCGGCAACGCTACCCTGGGATTTGCGCTTTTGTGGGCCGTTTTCTGCCCTCTTCCCCCACCCCAAAGATAGAGAGAACGTCGGCCGCCGGACCTTCTTTGCAAAGCCTCTGGAATGCGGGCAAAGAACTTTTTTTTTTTTTTTGGGTATGCACAATAGCCTTCCAAAACTCTGTCTTGGCAGCAGTGGGATTCAAACCCACACCCCCGAAGAGACTGTAGCCTTAATCCAGCGCCTTATGCTACGTTCACACCAAACGCGAATACGCGTCTAAATTCGCGCCTGCCGCTTCTATTTATACGCGTGACCACTTTGTGTACATTCACCCGTCAAGAGCGAAATGGACGCGCATAAAAACAAAAGTTTGAAGCGAAATTTACGCACGTCAGGTGCGTCAGAGGCGAAAGTTTCAAAAAGTTTCGAACCCCGTTGGTAGCCATCTTTTTACAAGATGTCTGTTGTTGATCGCTCATTTATCGAGAGTGTCACTGCTCTGTATTTGCTCTGGAGAGCAGAACAGCGGTGTAGGGATCTTCGTCGCTGTATTTGGGTTGCGCTTCGCCACAAGCTGATGCCTTGTAATTCGCCGCCGTAAAGGCATCCTTAATACAGGGTATGCAGTCCTACTTCTGGTGGCCCCCTTCCTGTGGAGTGGAGGTCCATCTATGATCAAGCACACCTGAATCCGCTAATCAAGGCTTTTGGGGCTTATGTGAAAACGATAGCCAGCTGTGTTGCATTTAAAATCAAAATGATCAGGCAGCTGTTATTTCACCCAAAACTTTCCATGAGTGACATTGGCTGTCTCCATTCTTGTAGACTACTCATTGTTTTTCATTAATATAATTTTCAAATTCGTTGAATTGTTTGTTTGTTTTTTATTGCACCTCTCCTATGATTGTAAATTATTGGTGTGCCTCTGTTGGAATGGAGCAGAGGCTGGGACAAGCTTCCAGCACTGACTTTGCTAAATGGCAAAGAATGCGAAAGCGGCTAAGTTTGGATGAGCATGCAGCGTCACTTCTCCAGTCGCTTCGCAGCCTCAGGAGCTTTCCAAAAGATTTCCCTGGCAGCGGTGGGATTCGAACCCACGCCCCCGAAGAGACTGGAGCCTTAATCCAGCACCTTAGACCGCTCGGCCACGCTACCTTGTCATGGTGTGTTCCACGGGTCTTTACGACAGGTCAAACGACCTCCCTAATACTGACTCTGCGGAACGGCTGCAGTCTATTCCTGTTTGCGTAAAACAAGCCCGCTCCCAAGCGGGTTAGAGGGCCTCCCTGCCTTGGTTAAAATGGCTGCTGGCAGCAATGGGATTTGAACCAACGCCCCCGAGGAGTCTGGAGCCTAACTCAAACGCCTTAAACCACTCGGCCACGCTACCCTGGAATGTGCTACCCTGGAATGTTCACCTTCGTGGGCCCTTTTTTCCCCACCCCAAAGACAGAGAAAACGTCGGCCGCCGGACCTTCTTTGCAAAGCCTCTGGAGTGCGGGCAAAAAACGTTTTTTTTTTTTTTTGTGTAGGCACAATAGCCTTCCGAAACTCTGTCTTGGCAGTAGTGGGACTCAAACTCACACCCCCGAAGATACTGGAGCCTTAATCCAGAGCCTTAGACCACTCGGCCACGCTACCCTGGCACATTCACCCTCGTGGTCCCTTTTTTTTTCTTGTCTCGCTTCGCTGCAAGCTGATGCCTTGTAATTTCGCCGCCGTAAAGGCATCCTTTATACAGGGGTATGCAGTCCTACTCCTGGTGGCCCCCTTCCTGTAGAGTGGAGGTCAGCATCAAGCAGCTCCTGATTGGTTAACGCGGCGTGAATTGACACAGAAGTTCAGATTTTTCACCTCGGGTAGCAGACGTGAATTCTTGTCAGACGCGTGATTCACAAAAAAGCACAATTCGCGCTTAACGCACCTAACGCGAACTAGACGCGCGGATGAGGCGAATTCGCGTCTACCGCGCCGCGCCTCATTCGCGCCGCAAGAACTCCAGGCGCGTGTTAACGCGTTTTACCATTGACTTAACATTGAAATCACTCGGACCAGACGCATATTCCCGTTTGGTGTGAATGTAGCATTAGACCGCGCGGCCATGCTACCTCGTCGGGTTGCGCTCCAAGGGTCTCTTCCACAGGTGGAACGGCCTCCCTAATACTTACTCTGCAGAACTGCTGCAGTCTAATCCTGTTTGCGTGAAATAATCCCGATGCCAAGCGGGTTAGAGGACCTCCCTGCCTTGGTTAAAATGGCTGCTGGCAGCAATGGGATTTGAACCAACGCCCCCGAGGAGTCTGGAGCCTAACTCAAACGCCTTAAACCACTCGGCCACGCTACCCTGGAATGTGCTACCCTGGAATGTTCACCTTCGTGGGCCCTTTTTTCCCCACCCCAAAGACAGAGAAAACGTCGGCCGCCGGACCTTCTTTGCAAAGCCTCTGGAGTGCGGGCAAAAAACGTTTTTTTTTTTTTTTTGTGTAGGCACAATAGCCTTCCGAAACTCTGTCTTGGCAGTAGTGGGACTCAAACTCACACCCCCGAAGATACTGGAGCCTTAATCCAGAGCCTTAGACCACTCGGCCACACTACCCTGGCACATTCACCCTCGTGGTCCCTTTTTTTTTCTTGTCGCGCTTCGCTGCAAGCTGATGCCTTGTAATTCGCCGCCGTAAAGGCATCCTTTATACAGGGGTATGCAGTCCTACTCCTGGTGGCCCCCTTCCTGTAGAGTGGAGGTCAGCATCAAGCAGCTCCTGATTGGTTAACGCGGCGTGAATTGACACAGAAGTTCCGATTTTTCACCTCGGGTAGCAGACGCGAATTTTTGTCAGACGCGTGATTCACAAAAAAGCACAATTCGCGCTTAACGCACCTAACGCGCCAGACGCTCAATTCGCGCCATTCGCGCGAACTAGACGCGCGGATGAGGCGAATTTGCGTCTACCGCGCCGCGCCTCATTCGCGCCGCAAGAACTCCAGGCGCGTGTTAACGCGTTTTACCATTGACTTAACATTGAAAACACTCGGACCAGACGCATATTCCCGTTTGGTGTGAATGTAGCATTAGACCGCGCGGCCATGCTACCTCGTCGGGTTGCGCTCCAAGGGTCTCTTCCACAGGTGGAACGGCCTCCCTAATACTTACTCTGCAGAACTGCTGCAGTCTAATCCTGTTTGCGTGAAATAATCCCGATGCCAAGCGGGTTAGAGGACCTCCCTGCCTTGGTTAAAATGGCTGCTGGCAGCGATGGGATTCGAACCCACGCCCCCGAAGAGACTGGAGCCTAAATCCAGCGCCTTAGACCACTCGGCAACGCTACCCTGGGATTTGCGCTTTTGTGGGCCGTTTTCTGCCCTCTTCCCCCACCCCAAAGATAGAGAGAACGTCGGCCGCCGGACCTTCTTTGCAAAGCCTCTGGAATGCGGGCAAAGAACTTTTTTTTTTTTTTGGGTATGCACAATAGCCTTCCAAAACTCTGTCTTGGCAGCAGTGGGATTCAAACCCACACCCCCGAAGAGACTGTAGCCTTAATCCAGCGCCTTATGCTACGTTCACACCAAACGCGAATACGCGTCTAAATTCGCGCCTGCCGCTTCTATTTATACGCGTGACCACTTTGTGTTCATTCACCCGTCAAGAGCGAAATGGACGCGCATAAAAACAAAAGTTTGAAGCGAAATTTACGCACGTCAGGTGCGTCAGAGGCGAAAGTTTCAAAAAGTTTCGAACCCCGTTGGTAGCCATCTTTTTACAAGATGTCTGTTGTTGATCGCTCATTTATCGAGAGTGTCACTGCTCTGTATTTGCTCTGGAGAGCAGAACAGCGGTGTAGGGATCATCGTCGCTGTATTTGGGTTGCGCTTCGCCACAAGCTGATGCCTTGTAATTCGCCGCCGTAAAGGCATCCTTAATACAGGGTATGCAGTCCTACTTCTGGTGGCCCCCTTCCTGTGGAGTGGAGGTCCATCTATGATCAAGCACACCTGAATCCGCTAATCAAGGCTTTTGGGGCTTATGTGAAAACGATAGCCAGCTGTGTTGCATTTAAAATCAAAATGATCAGGCAGCTGTTATTTCACCCAAAACTTTCCATGAGTGACATTGGCTGTCTCCATTCTTGTAGACTACTCATTGTTTTTCATTAATATAATTTTCAAATTCGTTGAATTGTTTGTTTGTTTTTTATTGCACCTCTCCTATGATTGTAAATTATTGGTGTGCCTCTGTTGGAATGGAGCAGAGGCTGGGACAAGCTTCCAGCACTGACTTTGCTAAATGGCAAAGAATGCGAAAGCGGCTAAGTTTGGATGAGCATGCAGGGTCACTTCTCCAGTCGCTTCGCAGCCTCAGGAGCTTTCCAAAAGATTTCCCTGGCAGCGGTGGGATTCGAACCCACGCCCCCGAAGAGACTGGAGCCTTAATCCAGCGCCTTAGACCGCTCGGCCACGCTACCTTGTCATGGTGTGTTCCACGGGTCTTTACGACAGGTCAAACGACCTCCCTAATACTGACTCTGCGGAACGGCTGCAGTCTATTCCTGTTTGCGTAAAACAAGCCCGCTCCCAAGCGGGTTAGAGGGCCTCCCTGCCTTGGTTAAAATGGCTGCTGGCAGCAATGGGATTTGAACCAACGCCCCCGAGGAGTCTGGAGCCTAACTCAAACGCCTTAAACCACTCGGCCACGCTACCCTGGAATGTGCTACCCTGGAATGTTCACCTTCGTGGGCCCTTTTTTCCCCACCCCAAAGACAGAGAAAACGTCGGCCGCCGGACCTTCTTTGCAAAGCCTCTGGAGTGCGGGCAAAAAACGATTTTTTTTTTTTTTTGTGTAGGCACAATAGCCTTCCGAAACTCTGTCTTGGCAGTAGTGGGACTCAAACTCACACCCCCGAAGATACTGGAGCCTTAATCCAGAGCCTTAGACCACTCGGCCACACTACCCTGGCACATTCACCCTCGTGGTCCCTTTTTTTTTCTTGTCGCGCTTCGCTGCAAGCTGATGCCTTGTAATTCGCCGCCGTAAAGGCATCCTTTATACAGGGGTATGCAGTCCTACTCCTGGTGGCCCCCTTCCTGTAGAGTGGAGGTCAGCATCAAGCAGCTCCTGATTGGTTAACGCGGCGTGAATTGACACAGAAGTTCCGATTTTTCACCTCGGGTAGCAGACGCGAATTTTTGTCAGACGCGTGATTCACAAAAAAGCACAATTCGCGCTTAACGCACCTAACGCGCCAGACGCTCAATTCGCGCCATTCGCGCGAACTAGACGCGCGGATGAGGCGAATTCGCGTCTACCGCGCTGCGCCTCATTCGCGCCGCAAGAACTCCAGGCGCGTGTTAACGCGTTTTACCATTGACTTAACATTGAAAACACTCGGACCAGACGCATATTCCCGTTTGGTGTGAATGTAGCATTAGACCGCGCGGCCATGCTACCTCGTCGGGTTGCGCTCCAAGGGTCTCTTCCACAGGTGGAACGGCCTCCCTAATACTTACTCTGCAGAACTGCTGCAGTCTAATCCTGTTTGCGTGAAATAATCCCGATGCCAAGCGGGTTAGAGGACCTCCCTGCCTTGGTTAAAATGGCTGCTGGCAGCGATGGGATTCGAACCCACGCCCCCGAAGAGACTGGAGCCTAAATCCAGCGCCTTAGACCACTCGGCAACGCTACCCTGGGATTTGCGCTTTTGTGGGCCGTTTTCTGCCCTCTTCCCCCACCCCAAAGATAGAGAGAACGTCGGCCGCCGGACCTTCTTTGCAAAGCCTCTGGAATGCGGGCAAAGAACTTTTTTTTTTTTTTGGGTATGCACAATAGCCTTCCAAAACTCTGTCTTGGCAGCAGTGGGATTCAAACCCACACCCCCGAAGAGACTGTAGCCTTAATCCAGCGCCTTATGCTACGTTCACACCAAACGCGAATACGCGTCTAAATTCGCGCCTGCCGCTTCTATTTATACGCGTGACCACTTTGTGTTCATTCACCCGTCAAGAGCGAAATGGACGCGCATAAAAACAAAAGTTTGAAGCGAAATTTACGCACGTCAGGTGCGTCAGAGGCGAAAGTTTCAAAAAGTTTCGAACCCCGTTGGTAGCCATCTTTTTACAAGATGTCTGTTGTTGATCGCTCATTTATCGAGAGTGTCACTGCTCTGTATTTGCTCTGGAGAGCAGAACAGCGGTGTAGGGATCATCGTCGCTGTATTTGGGTTGCGCTTCGCCACAAGCTGATGCCTTGTAATTCGCCGCCGTAAAGGCATCCTTAATACAGGGTATGCAGTCCTACTTCTGGTGGCCCCCTTCCTGTGGAGTGGAGGTCCATCTATGATCAAGCACACCTGAATCCGCTAATCAAGGCTTTTGGGGCTTATGTGAAAACGATAGCCAGCTGTGTTGCATTTAAAATCAAAATGATCAGGCAGCTGTTATTTCACCCAAAACTTTCCATGAGTGACATTGGCTGTCTCCATTCTTGTAGACTACTCATTGTTTTTCATTAATATAATTTTCAAATTCGTTGAATTGTTTGTTTGTTTTTTATTGCACCTCTCCTATGATTGTAAATTATTGGTGTGCCTCTGTTGGAATGGAGCAGAGGCTGGGACAAGCTTCCAGCACTGACTTTGCTAAATGGCAAAGAATGCGAAAGCGGCTAAGTTTGGATGAGCATGCAGGGTCACTTCTCCAGTCGCTTCGCAGCCTCAGGAGCTTTCCAAAAGATTTCCCTGGCAGCGGTGGGATTCGAACCCATGCCCCCGAAGAGACTGGAGCCTTAATCCAGCGCCTTAGACCGCTCGGCCACGCTACCTTGTCATGGTGTGTTCCACGGGTCTTTACGACAGGTCAAACGACCTCCCTAATACTGACTCTGCGGAACGGCTGCAGTCTATTCCTGTTTGCGTAAAACAAGCCCGCTCCCAAGCGGGTTAGAGGGCCTCCCTGCCTTGGTTAAAATGGCTGCTGGCAGCAATGGGATTTGAACCAACGCCCCCGAGGAGTCTGGAGCCTAACTCAAACGCCTTAAACCACTCGGCCACGCTACCCTGGAATGTGCTACCCTGGAATGTTCACCTTCGTGGGCCCTTTTTTCCCCACCCCAAAGACAGAGAAAACGTCGGCCGCCGGACCTTCTTTGCAAAGCCTCTGGAGTGCGGGCAAAAAACGTTTTTTTTTTTTTTTTTGTGTAGGCACAATAGCCTTCCGAAACTCTGTCTTGGCAGTAGTGGGACTCAAACTCACACCCCCGAAGATACTGGAGCCTTAATCCAGAGCCTTAGACCACTCGGCCACACTACCCTGGCACATTCACCCTCGTGGTCCCTTTTTTTTTCTTGTCGCGCTTCGCTGCAAGCTGATGCCTTGTAATTCGCCGCCGTAAAGGCATCCTTTATACAGGGGTATGCAGTCCTACTCCTGGTGGCCCCCTTCCTGTAGAGTGGAGGTCAGCATCAAGCAGCTCCTGATTGGTTAACGCGGCGTGAATTGACACAGAAGTTCCGATTTTTCACCTCGGGTAGCAGACGCGAATTTTTGTCAGACGCGTGATTCACAAAAAAGCACAATTCGCGCTTAACGCACCTAACGCGCCAGACGCTCAATTCGCGCCATTCGCGCGAACTAGACGCGCGGATGAGGCGAATTCGCGTCTACCGCGCCGCGCCTCATTCGCGCCGCAAGAACTCCAGGCACGTGTTAACGTGTTTTACCATTGACTTAACATTGAAAACACTCGGACCAGACGCATATTCCCGTTTGGTGTGAATGTAGCATTAGACCGCGCGGCCATGCTACCTCGTCGGGTTGCGCTCCAAGGGTCTCTTCCACAGGTGGAACGGCCTCCCTAATACTTACTCTGCAGAACTGCTGCAGTCTAATCCTGTTTGCGTGAAATAATCCCGATGCCAAGCGGGTTAGAGGACCTCCCTGCCTTGGTTAAAATGGCTGCTGGCAGCGATGGGATTCGAACCCACGCCCCCGAAGAGACTGGAGCCTAAATCCAGCGCCTTAGACCACTCGGCAACGCTACCCTGGGATTTGCGCTTTTGTGGGCCGTTTTCTGCCCTCTTCCCCCACCCCAAAGATAGAGAGAACGTCGGCCGCCGGACCTTCTTTGCAAAGCCTCTGGAATGCGGGCAAAGAACTTTTTTTTTTTTTTGGGTATGCACAATAGCCTTCCAAAACTCTGTCTTGGCAGCAGTGGGATTCAAACCCACACCCCCGAAGAGACTGTAGCCTTAATCCAGCGCCTTATGCTACGTTCACACCAAACGCGAATACGCGTCTAAATTCGCGCCTGCCGCTTCTATTTATACGCGTGACCACTTTGTGTTCATTCACCCGTCAAGAGCGAAATGGACGCGCATAAAAACAAAAGTTTGAAGCGAAATTTACGCACGTCAGGTGCGTCAGAGGCGAAAGTTTCAAAAAGTTTCAAACCCCGTTGGTAGCCATCTTTTTACAAGATGTCTGTTGTTGATCGCTCATTTATCGAGAGTGTCACTGCTCTGTATTTGCTCTGGAGAGCAGAACAGCGGTGTAGGGATCATCGTCGCTGTATTTGGGTTGCGCTTCGCCACAAGCTGATGCCTTGTAATTCGCCGCCGTAAAGGCATCCTTAATACAGGGTATGCAGTCCTACTTCTGGTGGCCCCCTTCCTGTGGAGTGGAGGTCCATCTATGATCAAGCACACCTGAATCCGCTAATCAAGGCTTTTGGGGCTTATGTGAAAACGATAGCCAGCTGTGTTGCATTTAAAATCAAAATGATCAGGCAGCTGTTATTTCACCCAAAACTTTCCATGAGTGACATTGGCTGTCTCCATTCTTGTAGACTACTCATTGTTTTTCATTAATATAATTTTCAAATTCGTTGAATTGTTTGTTTGTTTTTTATTGCACCTCTCCTATGATTGTAAATTATTGGTGTGCCTCTGTTGGAATGGAGCAGAGGCTGGGACAAGCTTCCAGCACTGACTTTGCTAAATGGCAAAGAATGCGAAAGCGGCTAAGTTTGGATGAGCATGCAGCGTCACTTCTCCAGTCGCTTCGCAGCCTCAGGAGCTTTCCAAAAGATTTCCCTGGCAGCGGTGGGATTCGAACCCACGCCCCCGAAGAGACTGGAGCCTTAATCCAGCGCTTTAGACCGCTCGGCCACGCTACCTTGTCATGGTGTGTTCCACGGGTCTTTATGACAGGTCAAACGACCTCCCTAATACTGACTCTGCGGAACGGCTGCAGTCTATTCCTGTTTGCGTAAAACAAGCCCGCTCCCAAGCGGGTTAGAGGGCCTCCCTGCCTTGGTTAAAATGGCTGCTGGCAGCAATGGGATTTGAACCAACGCCCCCGAGGAGTCTGGAGCCTAACTCAAACGCCTTAAACCACTCGGCCACGCTACCCTGGAATGTGCTACCCTGGAATGTTCACCTTCGTGGGCCCTTTTTTCCCCACCCCAAAGACAGAGAAAACGTCGGCCGCCGGACCTTCTTTGCAAAGCCTCTGGAGTGCGGGCAAAAAACGATTTTTTTTTTTTTTTGTGTAGGCACAATAGCCTTCCGAAACTCTGTCTTGGCAGTAGTGGGACTCAAACTCACACCCCCGAAGATACTGGAGCCTTAATCCAGAGCCTTAGACCACTCGGCCACACTACCCTGGCACATTCACCCTCGTGGTCCCTTTTTTTTTCTTGTCGCGCTTCGCTGCAAGCTGATGCCTTGTAATTCGCCGCCGTAAAGGCATCCTTTATACAGGGGTATGCAGTCCTACTCCTGGTGGCCCCCTTCCTGTAGAGTGGAGGTCAGCATCAAGCAGCTCCTGATTGGTTAACGCGGCGTGAATTGACACAGAAGTTCCGATTTTTCACCTCGGGTAGCAGACGCGAATTTTTGTCAGACGCGTGATTCACAAAAAAGCACAATTCGCGCTTAACGCACCTAACGCGCCAGACGCTCAATTCGCGCCATTCGCGCGAACTAGACGCGCGGATGAGGCGAATTCGCGTCTACCGCGCTGCGCCTCATTCGCGCCGCAAGAACTCCAGGCGCGTGTTAACGCGTTTTACCATTGACTTAACATTGAAAACACTCGGACCAGACGCATATTCCCGTTTGGTGTGAATGTAGCATTAGACCGCGCGGCCATGCTACCTCGTCGGGTTGCGCTCCAAGGGTCTCTTCCACAGGTGGAACGGCCTCCCTAATACTTACTCTGCAGAACTGCTGCAGTCTAATCCTGTTTGCGTGAAATAATCCCGATGCCAAGCGGGTTAGAGGACCTCCCTGCCTTGGTTAAAATGGCTGCTGGCAGCGATGGGATTCGAACCCACGCCCCCGAAGAGACTGGAGCCTAAATCCAGCGCCTTAGACCACTCGGCAACGCTACCCTGGGATTTGCGCTTTTGTGGGCCGTTTTCTGCCCTCTTCCCCCACCCCAAAGATAGAGAGAACGTCGGCCGCCGGACCTTCTTTGCAAAGCCTCTGGAATGCGGGCAAAGAACTTTTTTTTTTTTTTTGGGTATGCACAATAGCCTTCCAAAACTCTGTCTTGGCAGCAGTGGGATTCAAACCCACACCCCCGAAGAGACTGTAGCCTTAATCCAGCGCCTTATGCTACGTTCACACCAAACGCGAATACGCGTCTAAATTCGCGCCTGCCGCTTCTATTTATACGCGTGACCACTTTGTGTTCATTCACCCGTCAAGAGCGAAATGGACGCGCATAAAAACAAAAGTTTGAAGCGAAATTTACGCACGTCAGGTGCGTCAGAGGCGAAAGTTTCAAAAAGTTTCGAACCCCGTTGGTAGCCATCTTTTTACAAGATGTCTGTTGTTGATCGCTCATTTATCGAGAGTGTCACTGCTCTGTATTTGCTCTGGAGAGCAGAACAGCGGTGTAGGGATCATCGTCGCTGTATTTGGGTTGCGCTTCGCCACAAGCTGATGCCTTGTAATTCGCCGCCGTAAAGGCATCCTTAATACAGGGTATGCAGTCCTACTTCTGGTGGCCCCCTTCCTGTGGAGTGGAGGTCCATCTATGATCAAGCACACCTGAATCCGCTAATCAAGGCTTTTGGGGCTTATGTGAAAACGATAGCCAGCTGTGTTGCATTTAAAATCAAAATGATCAGGCAGCTGTTATTTCACCCAAAACTTTCCATGAGTGACATTGGCTGTCTCCATTCTTGTAGACTACTCATTGTTTTTCATTAATATAATTTTCAAATTCGTTGAATTGTTTGTTTGTTTTTTATTGCACCTCTCCTATGATTGTAAATTATTGGTGTGCCTCTGTTGGAATGGAGCAGAGGCTGGGACAAGCTTCCAGCACTGACTTTGCTAAATGGCAAAGAATGCGAAAGCGGCTAAGTTTGGATGAGCATGCAGGGTCACTTCTCCAGTCGCTTCGCAGCCTCAGGAGCTTTCCAAAAGATTTCCCTGGCAGCGGTGGGATTCGAACCCACGCCCCCGAAGAGACTGGAGCCTTAATCCAGCGCCTTAGACCGCTCGGCCACGCTACCTTGTCATGGTGTGTTCCACGGGTCTTTACGACAGGTCAAACGACCTCCCTAATACTGACTCTGCGGAACGGCTGCAGTCTATTCCTGTTTGCGTAAAACAAGCCCGCTCCCAAGCGGGTTAGAGGGCCTCCCTGCCTTGGTTAAAATGGCTGCTGGCAGCAATGGGATTTGAACCAACGCCCCCGAGGAGTCTGGAGCCTAACTCAAACGCCTTAAACCACTCGGCCACGCTACCCTGGAATGTGCTACCCTGGAATGTTCACCTTCGTGGGCCCTTTTTTCCCCACCCCAAAGACAGAGAAAACGTCGGCCGCCGGACCTTCTTTGCAAAGCCTCTGGAGTGCGGGCAAAAAACGTTTTTTTTTTTTTTTGTGTAGGCACAATAGCCTTCCGAAACTCTGTCTTGGCAGTAGTGGGACTCAAACTCACACCCCCGAAGATACTGGAGCCTTAATCCAGAGCCTTAGACCACTCGGCCACACTACCCTGGCACATTCACCCTCGTGGTCCCTTTTTTTTTCTTGTCGCGCTTCGCTGCAAGCTGATGCCTTGTAATTCGCCGCCGTAAAGGCATCCTTTATACAGGGGTATGCAGTCCTACTCCTGGTGGCCCCCTTCCTGTAGAGTGGAGGTCAGCATCAAGCAGCTCCTGATTGGTTAACGCGGCGTGAATTGACACAGAAGTTCCGATTTTTCACCTCGGGTAGCAGACGCGAATTTTTGTCAGACGCGTGATTCACAAAAAAGCACAATTCGCGCTTAACGCACCTAACGCGCCAGACGCTCAATTTGCGCCATTCGCGCGAACTAGACGCGCGGATGAGGCGAATTCGCGTCTACCGCGCTGCGCCTCATTCGCGCCGCAAGAACTCCAGGCGCGTGTTAACGTGTTTTACCATTGACTTAACATTGAAAACACTCGGACCAGACGCATATTCCCGTTTGGTGTGAATGTAGCATTAGACCGCGCGGCCATGCTACCTCGTCGGGTTGCGCTCCAAGGGTCTCTTCCACAGGTGGAACGGCCTCCCTAATACTTACTCTGCAGAACTGCTGCAGTCTAATCCTGTTTGCGTGAAATAATCCCGATGCCAAGCGGGTTAGAGGACCTCCCTGCCTTGGTTAAAATGGCTGCTGGCAGCGATGGGATTCGAACCCACGCCCCCGAAGAGACTGGAGCCTAAATCCAGCGCCTTAGACCACTCGGCAACGCTACCCTGGGATTTGCGCTTTTGTGGGCCGTTTTCTGCCCTCTTCCCCCACCCCAAAGATAGAGAGAACGTCGGCCGCCGGACCTTCTTTGCAAAGCCTCTGGAATGCGGGCAAAGAACTTTTTTTTTTTTTGGGTATGCACAATAGCCTTCCAAAACTCTGTCTTGGCAGCAGTGGGATTCAAACCCACACCCCCGAAGAGACTGTAGCCTTAATCCAGCGCCTTATGCTACGTTCACACCAAACGCGAATACGCGTCTAAATTCGCGCCTGCCGCTTCTATTTATACGCGTGACCACTTTGTGTTCATTCACCCGTCAAGAGCGAAATGGACGCGCATAAAAACAAAAGTTTGAAGCGAAATTTACGCACGTCAGGTGCGTCAGAGGCGAAAGTTTCAAAAAGTTTCAAACCCCGTTGGTAGCCATCTTTTTACAAGATGTCTGTTGTTGATCGCTCATTTATCGAGAGTGTCACTGCTCTGTATTTGCTCTGGAGAGCAGAACAGCGGTGTAGGGATCATCGTCGCTGTATTTGGGTTGCGCTTCGCCACAAGCTGATGCCTTGTAATTCGCCGCCGTAAAGGCATCCTTAATACAGGGTATGCAGTCCTACTTCTGGTGGCCCCCTTCCTGTGGAGTGGAGGTCCATCTATGATCAAGCACACCTGAATCCGCTAATCAAGGCTTTTGGGGCTTATGTGAAAACGATAGCCAGCTGTGTTGCATTTAAAATCAAAATGATCAGGCAGCTGTTATTTCACCCAAAACTTTCCATGAGTGACATTGGCTGTCTCCATTCTTGTAGACTACTCATTGTTTTTCATTAATATAATTTTCAAATTCGTTGAATTGTTTGTTTGTTTTTTATTGCACCTCTCCTATGATTGTAAATTATTGGTGTGCCTCTGTTGGAATGGAGCAGAGGCTGGGACAAGCTTCCAGCACTGACTTTGCTAAATGGCAAAGAATGCGAAAGCGGCTAAGTTTGGATGAGCATGCAGCGTCACTTCTCCAGTCGCTTCGCAGCCTCAGGAGCTTTCCAAAAGATTTCCCTGGCAGCGGTGGGATTCGAACCCACGCCCCCGAAGAGACTGGAGCCTTAATCCAGCGCCTTAGACCGCTCGGCCACGCTACCTTGTCATGGTGTGTTCCACGGGTCTTTACGACAGGTCAAACGACCTCCCTAATACTGACTCTGCGGAACGGCTGCAGTCTATTCCTGTTTGCGTAAAACAAGCCCGCTCCCAAGCGGGTTAGAGGGCCTCCCTGCCTTGGTTAAAATGGCTGCTGGCAGCAATGGGATTTGAACCAACGCCCCCGAGGAGTCTGGAGCCTAACTCAAACGCCTTAAACCACTCGGCCACGCTACCCTGGAATGTGCTACCCTGGAATGTTCACCTTCGTGGGCCCTTTTTTCCCCACCCCAAAGACAGAGAAAACGTCGGCCGCCGGACCTTCTTTGCAAAGCCTCTGGAGTGCGGGCAAAAAACGTTTTTTTTTTTTTGTGTGTAGGCACAATAGCCTTCCGAAACTCTGTCTTGGCAGTAGTGGGACTCAAACTCACACCCCCGAAGATACTGGAGCCTTAAGCCAGAGCCTTAGACCACTCGGCCACACTACCCTGGCACATTCACCCTCGTGGTCCCTTTTTTTTTCTTGTCGCGCTTCGCTGCAAGCTGATGCCTTGTAATTCGCCGCCGTAAAGGCATCCTTTATACAGGGGTATGCAGTCCTACTCCTGGTGGCCCCCTTCCTGTAGAGTGGAGGTCAGCATCAAGCAGCTCCTGATTGGTTAACGCGGCGTGAATTGACACAGAAGTTCCGATTTTTCACCTCGGGTAGCAGACGCGAATTTTTGTCAGACGCGTGATTCACAAAAAAGCACAATTCGCGCTTAACGCACCTAACGCGCCAGACGCTCAATTCGCGCCATTCGCGCGAACTAGACGCGCGGATGAGGCGAATTCGCGTCTACCGCGCCGCGCCTCATTCGCGCCGCAAGAACTCCAGGCGCGTGTTAACGCGTTTTACCATTGACTTAACATTGAAATCACTTGGACCAGACGCATATTCCCGTTTGGTGTGAATGTAGCATTAGACCGCGCGGCCATGCTACCTCGTCGGGTTGCGCTCCAAGGGTCTCTTCCACAGGTGGAACGGCCTCCCTAATACTTACTCTGCAGAACTGCTGCAGTCTAATCCTGTTTGCGTGAAATAATCCCGATGCCAAGCGGGTTAGAGGACCTCCCTGCCTTGGTTAAAATGGCTGCTGGCAGCGATGGGATTCGAACCCACGCCCCCGAAGAGACTGGAGCCTAAATCCAGCGCCTTAGACCACTCGGCAACGATACCCTGGGATTTGCGCTTTTGTGGGCCGTTTTCTGCCCTCTTCCCCCACCCCAAAGATAGAGAGAACGTCGGCCGCCGGACCTTCTTTGCAAAGCCTCTGGAATGCGGGCAAAGAACTTTTTTTTTTTTTGGGGTATGCACAATAGCCTTCCAAAACTCTGTCTTGGCAGCAGTGGGATTCAAACCCACACCCCCGAAGAGACTGTAGCCTTAATCCAGCGCCTTATGCTACGTTCACACCAAACGCGAATACGCGTCTAAACTCGCGCCTGCCGCTTCTATTTATACGCGTGACCACTTTGTGTTCATTCACCCGTCAAGAGCGAAATGGACGCGCATAAAAACAAAAGTTTGAAGCGAAATTTACGCACGTCAGGTGCGTCAGAGGCGAAAGTTTCAAAAAGTTTCGAACCCGGTTGGTAGCCATCTTTTTACAAGATGTCTGTTGTTGATCGCTCATTTATCGAGAGTGTCACTGCTCTGTATTTGCTCTGGAGAGCAGAACAGCGGTGTAGGGATCATCGTCGCTGTATTTGGGTTGCGCTTCGCCACAAGCTGATGCCTTGTAATTCGCCGCCGTAAAGGCATCCTTAATACAGGGTATGCAGTCCTACTTCTGGTGGTCCCCTTCCTGTGGAGTGGAGGTCCATCTATGATCAAGCACACCTGAATCCGCTAATCAAGGCTTTTGGGGCTTATGTGAAAACGATAGCCAGCTGTGTTGCATTTAAAATCAAAATGATCAGGCAGCTGTTATTTCACCCAAAACTTTCCATGAGTGACATTGGCTGTCTCCATTCTTGTAGACTACTCATTGTTTTTCATTAATATAATTTTCAAATTCGTTGAATTGTTTGTTTGTTTTTTATTGCACCTCTCCTATGATTGTAAATTATTGGTGTGCCTCTGTTGGAATGGAGCAGAGGCTGGGACAAGCTTCCAGCACTGACTTTGCTAAATGGCAAAGAATGCGAAAGCGGCTAAGTTTGGATGAGCATGCAGGGTCACTTCTCCAGTCGCTTCGCAGCCTCAGGAGCTTTCCAAAAGATTTCCCTGGCAGCGGTGGGATTCGAACCCACGCCCCCGAAGAGACTGGAGCCTTAATCCAGCGCCTTAGACCGCTCGGCCACGCTACCTTGTCATGGTGTGTTCCACGGGTCTTTACGACAGGTCAAACGACCTCCCTAATACTGACTCTGCGGAACGGCTGCAGTCTATTCCTGTTTGCGTAAAACAAGCCCGCTCCCAAGCGGGTTAGAGGGCCTCCCTGCCTTGGTTAAAATGGCTGCTGGCAGCAATGGGATTTGAACCAACGCCCCCGAGGAGTCTGGAGCCTAACTCAAACGCCTTAAACCACTCGGCCACGCTACCCTGGAATGTGCTACCCTGGAATGTTCACCTTCGTGGGCCCTTTTTTCCCCACCCCAAAGACAGAGAAAACGTCGGCCGCCGGACCTTCTTTGCAAAGCCTCTGGAGTGCGGGCAAAAAACGTTTTTTTTTTTTTTTTTTGTGTAGGCACAATAGCCTTCCGAAACTCTGTCTTGGCAGTAGTGGGACTCAAACTCACACCCCCGAAGATACTGGAGCCTTAATCCAGAGCCTTAGACCACTCGGCCACACTACCCTGGCACATTCACCCTCGTGGTCCCTTTTTTTTTCTTGTCGCGCTTCGCTGCAAGCTGATGCCTTGTAATTCGCCGCCGTAAAGGCATCCTTTATACAGGGGTATGCAGTCCTACTCCTGGTGGCCCCCTTCCTGTAGAGTGGAGGTCAGCATCAAGCAGCTCCTGATTGGTTAACGCGGCGTGAATTGACACAGAAGTTCCGATTTTTCACCTCGGGTAGCAGACGCGAATTTTTGTCAGACGCGTGATTCACAAAAAAGCACAATTCGCGCTTAACGCACCTAACGCGCCAGACGCTCAATTCGCGCCATTCGCGCGAACTAGACGCGCGGATGAGGCGAATTTGCGTCTACCGCGCCGCGCCTCATTCGCGCCGCAAGAACTCCAGGCGCGTGTTAACGCGTTTTACCATTGACTTAACATTGAAAACACTCGGACCAGACGCATATTCCCGTTTGGTGTGAATGTAGCATTAGACCGCGCGGCCATGCTACCTCGTCGGGTTGCGCTCCAAGGGTCTCTTCCACAGGTGGAACGGCCTCCCTAATACTTACTCTGCAGAACTGCTGCAGTCTAATCCTGTTTGCGTGAAATAATCCCGATGCCAAGCGGGTTAGAGGACCTCCCTGCCTTGGTTAAAATGGCTGCTGGCAGCGATGGGATTCGAACCCACGCCCCCGAAGAGACTGGAGCCTAAATCCAGCGCCTTAGACCACTCGGCAACGCTACCCTGGGATTTGCGCTTTTGTGGGCCGTTTTCTGCCCTCTTCCCCCACCCCAAAGATAGAGAGAACGTCGGCCGCCGGACCTTCTTTGCAAAGCCTCTGGAATGCGGGCAAAGAACTTTTTTTTTTTTTTTGGGTATGCACAATAGCCTTCCAAAACTCTGTCTTGGCAGCAGTGGGATTCAAACCCACACCCCCGAAGAGACTGTAGCCTTAATCCAGCGCCTTATGCTACGTTCACACCAAACGCGAATACGCGTCTAAATTCGCGCCTGCCGCTTCTATTTATACGCGTGACCACTTTGTGTTCATTCACCCGTCAAGAGCGAAATGGACGCGCATAAAAACAAAAGTTTGAAGCGAAATTTACGCACGTCAGGTGCGTCAGAGGCGAAAGTTTCAAAAAGTTTCGAACCCCGTTGGTAGCCATCTTTTTACAAGATGTCTGTTGTTAATCGCTCATTTATCGAGAGTGTCACTGCTCTGTATTTGCTCTGGAGAGCAGAACAGCGGTGTAGGGATCATCGTCGATTTATTTGGGTTGCGCTTCGCCACAAGCTGATGCCTTGTAATTCGCCGCCGTAAAGGCATCCTTAATACAGGGTATGCAGTCCTACTTCTGGTGGCCCCCTTCCTGTGGAGTGGAGGTCCATCTATGATCAAGCACACCTGAATCCGCTAATCAAGGCTTTTGGGGCTTATGTGAAAACGATAGCCAGCTGTGTTGCATTTAAAATCAAAATGATCAGGCAGCTGTTATTTCACCCAAAACTTTCCATGAGTGACATTGGCTGTCTCCATTCTTGTAGACTACTCATTGTTTTTCATTAATATAATTTTCAAATTCGTTGAATTGTTTGTTTGTTTTTTATTGCACCTCTCCTATGATTGTAAATTATTGGTGTGCCTCTGTTGGAATGGAGCAGAGGCTGGGACAAGCTTCCAGCACTGACTTTGCTAAATGGCAAAGAATGCGAAAGCGGCTAAGTTTGGATGAGCATGCAGGGTCACTTCTCCAGTCGCTTCGCAGCCTCAGGAGCTTTCCAAAAGATTTCCCTGGCAGCGGTGGGATTCGAACCCACACCCCCGAAGAGACTGGAGCCTTAATCCAGCGCCTTAGACCGCTCGGCCACGCTACCTTGTCATGGTGTGTTCCACGGGTCTTTACGACAGGTCAAACGACCTCCCTAATACTGACTCTGCGGAACGGCTGCAGTCTATTCCTGTTTGCGTAAAACAAGCCCGCTCCCAAGCGGGTTAGAGGGCCTCCCTGCCTTGGTTAAAATGGCTGCTGGCAGCAATGGGATTTGAACCAACGCCCCCGAGGAGTCTGGAGCCTAACTCAAACGCCTTAAACCACTCGGCCACGCTACCCTGGAATGTGCTACCCTGGAATGTTCACCTTCGTGGGACCTTTTTTCCCCACCCCAAAGACAGAGAAAACGTCGGCCGCCGGACCTTCTTTGCAAAGCCTCTGGAGTGCGGGCAAAAAACGTTTTTTTTTTTTTTTGTGTAGGCACAATAGCCTTCCGAAACTCTGTCTTGGCAGTAGTGGGACTCAAACTCACACCCCCGAAGATACTGGAGCCTTAATCCAGAGCCTTAGACCACTCGGCCACACTACCCTGGCACATTCACCCTCGTGGTCCCTTTTTTTTTCTTGTCGCGCTTCGCTGCAAGCTGATGCCTTGTAATTCGCCGCCGTAAAGGCATCCTTTATACAGGGGTATGCAGTCCTACTCCTGGTGGCCCCCTTCCTGTAGAGTGGAGGTCAGCATCAAGCAGCTCCTGATTGGTTAACGCGGCGTGAATTGACACAGAAGTTCCGATTTTTCACCTCGGGTAGCAGACGCGAATTTTTGTCAGACGCGTGATTCACAAAAAAGCACAATTCGCGCTTAACGCACCTAACGCGCCAGACGCTCAATTCGCGCCATTCGCGCGAACTAGACGCGCGGATGAGGCGAATTCGCGTCTACCGCGCTGCGCCTCATTCGCGCCGCAAGAACTCCAGGCGCGTGTTAACGTGTTTTACCATTGACTTAACATTGAAAACACTCGGACCAGACGCATATTCCCGTTTGGTGTGAATGTAGCATTAGACCGCGCGGCCATGCTACCTCGTCGGGTTGCGCTCCAAGGGTCTCTTCCACAGGTGGAACGGCCTCCCTAATACTTACTCTGCAGAACTGCTGCAGTCTAATCCTGTTTGCGTGAAATAATCCCGATGCCAAGCGGGTTAGAGGACCTCCCTGCCTTGGTTAAAATGGCTGCTGGCAGCGATGGGATTCGAACCCACGCCCCCGAAGAGACTGGAGCCTAAATCCAGCGCCTTAGACCACTCGGCAACGCTACCCTGGGATTTGCGCTTTTGTGGGCCGTTTTCTGCCCTCTTCCCCCCCCCAAAGATAGAGAGAACGTCGGCCGCCGGACCTTCTTTGCAAAGCCTCTGGAATGCGGGCAAAGAACTTTTTTTTTTTTTTTGGGTATGCACAATAGCCTTCCAAAACTCTGTCTTGGCAGCAGTGGGATTCAAACCCACACCCCCGAAGAGACTGTAGCCTTAATCCAGCGCCTTATGCTACGTTCACACCAAACGCGAATACGCGTCTAAATTCGCGCCTGCCGCTTCTATTTATACGCGTGACCACTTTGTGTTCATTCACCCGTCAAGAGCGAAATGGACGCGCATAAAAACAAAAGTTTGAAGCGAAATTTACGCACGTCAGGTGCGTCAGAGGCGAAAGTTTCAAAAAGTTTCAAACCCCGTTGGTAGCCATCTTTTTACAAGATGTCTGTTGTTGATCGCTCATTTATCGAGAGTGTCACTGCTCTGTATTTGCTCTGGAGAGCAGAACAGCGGTGTAGGGATCATCGTCGCTGTATTTGGGTTGCGCTTCGCCACAAGCTGATGCCTTGTAATTCGCCGCCGTAAAGGCATCCTTAATACAGGGTATGCAGTCCTACTTCTGGTGGCCCCCTTCCTGTGGAGTGGAGGTCCATCTATGATCAAGCACACCTGAATCCGCTAATCAAGGCTTTTGGGGCTTATGTGAAAACGATAGCCAGCTGTGTTGCATTTAAAATCAAAATGATCAGGCAGCTGTTATTTCACCCAAAACTTTCCATGAGTGACATTGGCTGTCTCCATTCTTGTAGACTACTCATTGTTTTTCATTAATATAATTTTCAAATTCGTTGAATTGTTTGTTTGTTTTTTATTGCACCTCTCCTATGATTGTAAATTATTGGTGTGCCTCTGTTGGAATGGAGCAGAGGCTGGGACAAGCTTCCAGCACTGACTTTGCTAAATGGCAAAGAATGCGAAAGCGGCTAAGTTTGGATGAGCATGCAGCGTCACTTCTCCAGTCGCTTCGCAGCCTCAGGAGCTTTCCAAAAGATTTCCCTGGCAGCGGTGGGATTCGAACCCACGCCCCCGAAGAGACTGGAGCCTTAATCCAGCGCTTTAGACCGCTCGGCCACGCTACCTTGTCATGGTGTGTTCCACGGGTCTTTATGACAGGTCAAACGACCTCCCTAATACTGACTCTGCGGAACGGCTGCAGTCTATTCCTGTTTGCGTAAAACAAGCCCGCTCCCAAGCGGGTTAGAGGGCCTCCCTGCCTTGGTTAAAATGGCTGCTGGCAGCAATGGGATTTGAACCAACGCCCCCGAGGAGTCTGGAGCCTAACTCAAACGCCTTAAACCACTCGGCCACGCTACCCTGGAATGTGCTACCCTGGAATGTTCACCTTCGTGGGCCCTTTTTTCCCCACCCCAAAGACAGAGAAAACGTCGGCCGCCGGACCTTCTTTGCAAAGCCTCTGGAGTGCGGGCAAAAAACGATTTTTTTTTTTTTTTGTGTAGGCACAATAGCCTTCCGAAACTCTGTCTTGGCAGTAGTGGGACTCAAACTCACACCCCCGAAGATACTGGAGCCTTAATCCAGAGCCTTAGACCACTCGGCCACACTACCCTGGCACATTCACCCTCGTGGTCCCTTTTTTTTTCTTGTCGCGCTTCGCTGCAAGCTGATGCCTTGTAATTCGCCGCCGTAAAGGCATCCTTTATACAGGGGTATGCAGTCCTACTCCTGGTGGCCCCCTTCCTGTAGAGTGGAGGTCAGCATCAAGCAGCTCCTGATTGGTTAACGCGGCGTGAATTGACACAGAAGTTCCGATTTTTCACCTCGGGTAGCAGACGCGAATTTTTGTCAGACGCGTGATTCACAAAAAAGCACAATTCGCGCTTAACGCACCTAACGCGCCAGACGCTCAATTCGCGCCATTCGCGCGAACTAGACGCGCGGATGAGGCGAATTTGCGTCTACCGCGCCGCGCCTCATTCGCGCCGCAAGAACTCCAGGCGCATGTTAACGCGTTTTACCATTGACTTAACATTGAAAACACTCGGACCAGACGCATATTCCCGTTTGGTGTGAATGTAGCATTAGACCGCGCGGCCATGCTACCTCGTCGGGTTGCGCTCCAAGGGTCTCTTCCACAGGTGGAACGGCCTCCCTAATACTTACTCTGCAGAACTGCTGCAGTCTAATCCTGTTTGCGTGAAATAATCCCGATGCCAAGCGGGTTAGAGGACCTCCCTGCCTTGGTTAAAATGGCTGCTGGCAGCGATGGGATTCGAACCCACGCCCCCGAAGAGACTGGAGCCTAAATCCAGCGCCTTAGACCACTCGGCAACGCTACCCTGGGATTTGCGCTTTTGTGGGCCGTTTTCTGCCCTCTTCCCCCACCCCAAAGATAGAGAGAACGTCGGCCGCCGGACCTTCTTTGCAAAGCCTCTGGAATGCGGGCAAAGAACTTTTTTTTTTTTTTTGGGTATGCACAATAGCCTTCCAAAACTCTGTCTTGGCAGCAGTGGGATTCAAACCCACACCCCCGAAGAGACTGTAGCCTTAATCCAGCGCCTTATGCTACGTTCACACCAAACGCGAATACGCGTCTAAATTCGCGCCTGCCGCTTCTATTTATACGCGTGACCACTTTGTGTTCATTCACCCGTCAAGAGCGAAATGGACGCGCATAAAAACAAAAGTTTGAAGCGAAATTTACGCACGTCAGGTGCGTCAGAGGCGAAAGTTTCATAAAGTTTCGAACCCCGTTGGTAGCCATCTTTTTACAAGATGTCTGTTGTTGATCGCTCATTTATCGAGAGTGTCACTGCTCTGTATTTGCTCTGGAGAGCAGAACAGCGGTGTAGGGATCATCGTCGCTGTATTTGGGTTGCGCTTCGCCACAAGCTGATGCCTTGTAATTCGCCGCCGTAAAGGCATCCTTAATACAGGGTATGCAGTCCTACTTCTGGTGGCCCCCTTCCTGTGGAGTGGAGGTCCATCTATGATCAAGCACACCTGAATCCGCTAATCAAGGCTTTTGGGGCTTATGTGAAAACGATAGCCAGCTGTGTTGCATTTAAAATCAAAATGATCAGGCAGCTGTTATTTCACCCAAAACTTTCCATGAGTGACATTGGCTGTCTCCATTCTTGTAGACTACTCATTGTTTTTCATTAATATAATTTTCAAATTCGTTGAATTGTTTGTTTGTTTTTTATTGCACCTCTCCTATGATTGTAAATTATTGGTGTGCCTCTGTTGGAATGGAGCAGAGGCTGGGACAAGCTTCCAGCACTGACTTTGCTAAATGGCAAAGAATGCGAAAGCGGCTAAGTTTGGATGAGCATGCAGGGTCACTTCTCCAGTCGCTTCGCAGCCTCAGGAGCTTTCCAAAAGATTTCCCTGGCAGCGGTGGGATTCGAACCCACGCCCCCGAAGAGACTGGAGCCTTAATCCAGCGCCTTAGACCGCTCGGCCACGCTACCTTGTCATGGTGTGTTCCACGGGTCTTTACGACAGGTCAAACGACCTCCCTAATACTGACTCTGCGGAACGGCTGCAGTCTATTCCTGTTTGCGTAAAACAAGCCCGCTCCCAAGCGGGTTAGAGGGCCTCCCTGCCTTGGTTAAAATGGCTGCTGGCAGCAATGGGATTTGAACCAACGCCCCCGAGGAGTCTGGAGCCTAACTCAAACGCCTTAAACCACTCGGCCACGCTACCCTGGAATGTGCTACCCTGGAATGTTCACCTTCGTGGGCCCTTTTTTCCCCACCCCAAAGACAGAGAAAACGTCGGCCGCCGGACCTTCTTTGCAAAGCCTCTGGAGTGCGGGCAAAAAACGTTTTTTTTTTTTTTTGTGTAGGCACAATAGCCTTCCGAAACTCTGTCTTGGCAGTAGTGGGACTCAAACTCACACCCCCGAAGATACTGGAGCCTTAATCCAGAGCCTTAGACCACTCGGCCACACTACCCTGGCACATTCACCCTCGTGGTCCCTTTTTTTTTCTTGTCGCGCTTCGCTGCAAGCTGATGCCTTGTAATTCGCCGCCGTAAAGGCATCCTTTATACAGGGGTATGCAGTCCTACTCCTGGTGGCCCCCTTCCTGTAGAGTGGAGGTCAGCATCAAGCAGCTCCTGATTGGTTAACGCGGCGTGAATTGACACAGAAGTTCCGATTTTTCACCTCGGGTAGCAGACGCGAATTTTTGTCAGACGCGTGATTCACAAAAAAGCACAATTCGCGCTTAACGCACCTAACGCGCCAGACGCTCAATTCGCGCCATTCGCGCGAACTAGACGCGCGGATGAGGCGAATTTGCGTCTACCGCGCCGCGCCTCATTCGCGCCGCAAGAACTCCAGGCGCGTGTTAACGCGTTTTACCATTGACTTAACATTGAAAACACTCGGACCAGACGCATATTCCCGTTTGGTGTGAATGTAGCATTAGACCGCGCGGCCATGCTACCTCGTCGGGTTGTGCTCCAAGGGTCTCTTCCACAGGTGGAACGGCCTCCCTAATACTTACTCTGCAGAACTGCTGCAGTCTAATCCTGTTTGCGTGAAATAATCCCGATGCCAAGCGGGTTAGAGGACCTCCCTGCCTTGGTTAAAATGGCTGCTGGCAGCGATGGGATTCGAACCCACGCCCCCGAAGAGACTGTAGCCTAAATCCAGCGCCTTAGACCACTCGGCAACGCTACCCTGGGATTTGCGCTTTTGTGGGCCGTTTTCTGCCCTCTTCCCCCACCCCAAAGATAGAGAGAACGTCGGCCGCCGGACCTTCTTTGCAAAGCCTCTGGAATGCGGGCAAAGAACTTTTTTTTTTTTTTGGGTATGCACAATAGCCTTCCAAAACTCTGTCTTGGCAGCAGTGGGATTCAAACCCACACCCCCGAAGAGACTGTAGCCTTAATCCAGCGCCTTATGCTACGTTCACACCAAACGCGAATACGCGTCTAAATTCGCGCCTGCCGCTTCTATTTATACGCGTGACCACTTTGTGTTCATTCACCCGTCAAGAGCGAAATGGACGCGCATAAAAACAAAAGTTTGAAGCGAAATTTACGCACGTCAGGTGCGTCAGAGGCGAAAGTTTCAAAAAGTTTCGAACCCCGTTGGTAGCCATCTTTTTACAAGATGTCTGTTGTTGATCGCTCATTTATCGAGAGTGTCACTGCTCTGTATTTGCTCTGGAGAGCAGAACAGCGGTGTAGGGATCATCGTCGCTGTATTTGGGTTGCGCTTCGCCACAAGCTGATGCCTTGTAATTCGCCGCCGTAAAGGCATCCTTAATACAGGGTATGCAGTCCTACTTCTGGTGGCCCCCTTCCTGTGGAGTGGAGGTCCATCTATGATCAAGCACACCTGAATCCGCTAATCAAGGCTTTTGGGGCTTATGTGAAAACGATAGCCAGCTGTGTTGCATTTAAAATCAAAATGATCAGGCAGCTGTTATTTCACCCAAAACTTTCCATGAGTGACATTGGCTGTCTCCATTCTTGTAGACTACTCATTGTTTTTCATTAATATAATTTTCAAATTCGTTGAATTGTTTGTTTGTTTTTTATTGCACCTCTCCTATGATTGTAAATTATTGGTGTGCCTCTGTTGGAATGGAGCAGAGGCTGGGACAAGCTTCCAGCACTGACTTTGCTAAATGGCAAAGAATGCGAAAGCGGCTAAGTTTGGATGAGCATGCAGCGTCACTTCTCCAGTCGCTTCGCAGCCTCAGGAGCTTTCCAAAAGATTTCCCTGGCAGCGGTGGGATTCGAACCCACGCCCCCGAAGAGACTGGAGCCTTAATCCAGCGCTTTAGACCGCTCGGCCACGCTACCTTGTCATGGTGTGTTCCACGGGTCTTTATGACAGGTCAAACGACCTCCCTAATACTGACTCTGCGGAACGGCTGCAGTCTATTCCTGTTTGCGTAAAACAAGCCCGCTCCCAAGCGGGTTAGAGGGCCTCCCTGCCTTGGTTAAAATGGCTGCTGGCAGCAATGGGATTTGAACCAACGCCCCCGAGGAGTCTGGAGCCTAACTCAAACGCCTTAAACCACTCGGCCACGCTACCCTGGAATGTGCTACCCTGGAATGTTCACCTTCGTGGGCCCTTTTTTCCCCACCCCAAAGACAGAGAAAACGTCGGCCGCCGGACCTTCTTTGCAAAGCCTCTGGAGTGCGGGCAAAAAACGATTTTTTTTTTTTTTTGTGTAGGCACAATAGCCTTCCGAAACTCTGTCTTGGCAGTAGTGGGACTCAAACTCACACCCCCGAAGATACTGGAGCCTTAATCCAGAGCCTTAGACCACTCGGCCACACTACCCTGGCACATTCACCCTCGTGGTCCCTTTTTTTTTCTTGTCGCGCTTCGCTGCAAGCTGATGCCTTGTAATTCGCCGCCGTAAAGGCATCCTTTATACAGGGGTATGCAGTCCTACTCCTGGTGGCCCCCTTCCTGTAGAGTGGAGGTCAGCATCAAGCAGCTCCTGATTGGTTAACGCGGCGTGAATTGACACAGAAGTTCCGATTTTTCACCTCGGGTAGCAGACGCGAATTTTTGTCAGACGCGTGATTCACAAAAAAGCACAATTCGCGCTTAACGCACCTAACGCGCCAGACGCTCAATTCGCGCCATTCGCGCGAACTAGACGCGCGGATGAGGCGAATTTGCGTCTACCGCGCCGCGCCTCATTCGCGCCGCAAGAACTCCAGGCGCGTGTTAACGCGTTTTACCATTGACTTAACATTGAAAACACTCGGACCAGACGCATATTCCCGTTTGGTGTGAATGTAGCATTAGACCGCGCGGCCATGCTACCTCGTCGGGTTGCGCTCCAAGGGTCTCTTCCACAGGTGGAACGGCCTCCCTAATACTTACTCTGCAGAACTGCTGCAGTCTAATCCTGTTTGCGTGAAATAATCCCGATGCCAAGCGGGTTAGAGGACCTCCCTGCCTTGGTTAAAATGGCTGCTGGCAGCGATGGGATTCGAACCCACGCCCCCGAAGAGACTGGAGCCTAAATCCAGCGCCTTAGACCACTCGGCAACGCTACCCTGGGATTTGCGCTTTTGTGGGCCGTTTTCTGCCCTCTTCCCCCACCCCAAAGATAGAGAGAACGTCGGCCGCCGGACCTTCTTTGCAAAGCCTCTGGAATGCGGGCAAAGAACTTTTTTTTTTTTTTTTGGGTATGCACAATAGCCTTCCAAAACTCTGTCTTGGCAGCAGTGGGATTCAAACCCACACCCCCGAAGAGACTGTAGCCTTAATCCAGCGCCTTATGCTACGTTCACACCAAACGCGAATACGCGTCTAAATTCGCGCCTGCCGCTTCTATTTATACGCGTGACCACTTTGTGTTCATTCACCCGTCAAGAGCGAAATGGACGCGCATAAAAACAAAAGTTTGAAGCGAAATTTACGCACGTCAGGTGCGTCAGAGGCGAAAGTTTCAAAAAGTTTCGAACCCCGTTGGTAGCCATCTTTTTACAAGATGTCTGTTGTTGATCGCTCATTTATCGAGAGTGTCACTGCTCTGTATTTGCTCTGGAGAGCAGAACAGCGGTGTAGGGATCATCGTCGCTGTATTTGGGTTGCGCTTCGCCACAAGCTGATGCCTTGTAATTCGCCGCCGTAAAGGCATCCTTAATACAGGGTATGCAGTCCTACTTCTGGTGGCCCCCTTCCTGTGGAGTGGAGGTCCATCTATGATCAAGCACACCTGAATCCGCTAATCAAGGCTTTTGGGGCTTATGTGAAAACGATAGCCAGCTGTGTTGCATTTAAAATCAAAATGATCAGGCAGCTGTTATTTCACCCAAAACTTTCCATGAGTGACATTGGCTGTCTCCATTCTTGTAGACTACTCATTGTTTTTCATTAATATAATTTTCAAATTCGTTGAATTGTTTGTTTGTTTTTTATTGCACCTCTCCTATGATTGTAAATTATTGGTGTGCCTCTGTTGGAATGGAGCAGAGGCTGGGACAAGCTTCCAGCACTGACTTTGCTAAATGGCAAAGAATGCGAAAGCGGCTAAGTTTGGATGAGCATGCAGGGTCACTTCTCCAGTCGCTTCGCAGCCTCAGGAGCTTTCCAAAAGATTTACCTGGCAGCGGTGGGATTCGAACCCACGCCCCCGAAGAGACTGGAGCCTTAATCCAGCGCCTTAGACCGCTCGGCCACGCTACCTTGTCATGGTGTGTTCCACGGGTCTTTACGACAGGTCAAACGACCTCCCTAATACTGACTCTGCGGAACGGCTGCAGTCTATTCCTGTTTGCGTAAAACAAGCCCGCTCCCAAGCGGGTTAGAGGGCCTCCCTGCCTTGGTTAAAATGGCTGCTGGCAGCAATGGGATTTGAACCAACGCCCCCGAGGAGTCTGGAGCCTAAATCCAGCGCCTTAGACCACTCGGCAACGCTACCCTGGGATTTGCGCTTTTGTGGGCCGTTTTCTGCCCTCTTCCCCCACCCCAAAGATAGAGAGAACGTCGGCCGCCGGACCTTCTTTGCAAAGCCTCTGGAATGCGGGCAAAGAACTTTTTTTTTTTTTTTGGGTATGCACAATAGCCTTCCAAAACTCTGTCTTGGCAGCAGTGGGATTCAAACCCACACCCCCGAAGAGACTGTAGCCTTAATCCAGCGCCTTATGCTACGTTCACACCAAACGCGAATACGCGTCTAAATTCGCGCCTGCCGCTTCTATTTATACGCGTGACCACTTTGTGTTCATTCACCCGTCAAGAGCGAAATGGACGCGCATAAAAACAAAAGTTTGAAGCGAAATTTACGCACGTCAGGTGCGTCAGAGGCGAAAGTTTCAAAAAGTTTCAAACCCCGTTGGTAGCCATCTTTTTACAAGATGTCTGTTGTTGATCGCTCATTTATCGAGAGTGTCACTGCTCTGTATTTGCTCTGGAGAGCAGAACAGCGGTGTAGGGATCATCGTCGCTGTATTTGGGTTGCGCTTCGCCACAAGCTGATGCCTTGTAATTCGCCGCCGTAAAGGCATCCTTAATACAGGGTATGCAGTCCTACTTCTGGTGGCCCCCTTCCTGTGGAGTGGAGGTCCATCTATGATCAAGCACACCTGAATCCGCTAATCAAGGCTTTTGGGGCTTATGTGAAAACGATAGCCAGCTGTGTTGCATTTAAAATCAAAATGATCAGGCAGCTGTTATTTCACCCAAAACTTTCCATGAGTGACATTGGCTGTCTCCATTCTTGTAGACTACTCATTGTTTTTCATTAATATAATTTTCAAATTCGTTGAATTGTTTGTTTGTTTTTTATTGCACCTCTCCTATGATTGTAAATTATTGGTGTGCCTCTGTTGGAATGGAGCAGAGGCTGGGACAAGCTTCCAGCACTGACTTTGCTAAATGGCAAAGAATGCGAAAGCGGCTAAGTTTGGATGAGCATGCAGCGTCACTTCTCCAGTCGCTTCGCAGCCTCAGGAGCTTTCCAAAAGATTTCCCTGGCAGCGGTGGGATTCGAACCCACGCCCCCGAAGAGACTGGAGCCTTAATCCAGCGCCTTAGAACGCTCGGCCACGCTACCTTGTCATGGTGTGTTCCACGGGTCTTTACGACAGGTCAAACGACCTCCCTAATACTGACTCTGCGGAACGGCTGCAGTCTATTCCTGTTTGCGTAAAACAAGCCCGCTCCCAAGCGGGTTAGAGGGCCTCCCTGCCTTGGTTAAAATGGCTGCTGGCAGCAATGGGATTTGAACCAACGCCCCCGAGGAGTCTGGAGCCTAACTCAAACGCCTTAAACCACTCGGCCACGCTACCCTGGAATGTGCTACCCTGGAATGTTCACCTTCGTGGGCCCTTTTTTCCCCACCCCAAAGACAGAGAAAACGTCGGCCGCCGGATCTTCTTTGCAAAGCCTCTGGAGTGCGGGCAAAAAACGTTTTTTTTTTTTTTTTGTGTAGGCACAATAGCCTTCCGAAACTCTGTCTTGGCAGTAGTGGGACTCAAACTCACACCCCCGAAGATACTGGAGCCTTAATCCAGAGCCTTAGACCACTCGGCCACGCTACCCTGGCACATTCACCCTCGTGGTCCCTTTTTTTTTCTTGTCTCGCTTCGCTGCAAGCTGATGCCTTGTAATTTCGCCGCCGTAAAGGCATCCTTTATACAGGGGTATGCAGTCCTACTCCTGGTGGCCCCCTTCCTGTAGAGTGGAGGTCAGCATCAAGCAGCTCCTGATTGGTTAACGCGGCGTGAATTGACACAGAAGTTCAGATTTTTCACCTCGGGTAGCAGACGTGAATTCTTGTCAGACGCGTGATTCACAAAAAAGCACAATTCGCGCTTAACGCACCTAACGCGAACTAGACGCGCGGATGAGGCGAATTCGCGTCTACCGCGCCGCGCCTCATTCGCGCCGCGCCTCATTCGCGCCGCAAGAACTCCAGGCGCGTGTTAACACGTTTTACCATTGACTTAACATTGAAATCACTCGCACCAGACGCATATTCCCGTTTGGTGTGAATGTAGCATTAGACCATGCGGCCATGCTCCCCCTTCGGGTTGCGCTCCAAGGGTCTCTTCCACAGGTGGAACGGCCTCCCTAATACTTACTCTGCAGAACTGCTGCAGTCTAATCCTGTTTGCGTGAAATAATCCCGATGCCAAGCGGGTTAGAGGACCTCCCTGCCTTGGTTAAAATGGCTGCTGGCAGCGATGGGATTCGAACCCACGCCCCCGAAGAGACTGGAGCCTAAATCCAGCGCCTTAGACCACTCGGCAACGCTACCCTGGGATTTGCGCTTTTGTGGGCCGTTTTCTGCCCTCTTCCCCCACCCCAAAGATAGAGAGAACGTCGGCCGCCGGACCTTCTTTGCAAAGCCTCTGGAATGCGGGCAAAGAACTTTTTTTTTTTTTGGGGTATGCACAATAGCCTTCCAAAACTCTGTCTTGGCAGCAGTGGGATTCAAACCCACACCCCCGAAGAGACTGTAGCCTTAATCCAGCGCCTTATGCTACGTTCACACCAAACGCGAATACGCGTCTAAATTCGCGCCTGCCGCTTCTATTTATACGCGTGACCACTTTGTGTTCATTCACCCGTCAAGAGCGAAATGGACGCGCATAAAAACAAAAGTTTGAAGCGAAATTTACGCACGTCAGGTGCGTCAGAGGCGAAAGTTTCAAAAAGTTTCGAACCCGGTTGGTAGCCATCTTTTTACAAGATGTCTGTTGTTGATCGCTCATTTATCGAGAGTGTCACTGCTCTGTATTTGCTCTGGAGAGCAGAACAGCGGTGTAGGGATCATCGTCGCTGTATTTGGGTTGCGCTTCGCCACAAGCTGATGCCTTGTAATTCGCCGCCGTAAAGGCATCCTTAATACAGGGTATGCAGTCCTACTTCTGGTGGTCCCCTTCCTGTGGAGTGGAGGTCCATCTATGATCAAGCACACCTGAATCCGCTAATCAAGGCTTTTGGGGCTTATGTGAAAACGATAGCCAGCTGTGTTGCATTTAAAATCAAAATGATCAGGCAGCTGTTATTTCACCCAAAACTTTCCATGAGTGACATTGGCTGTCTCCATTCTTGTAGACTACTCATTGTTTTTCATTAATATAATTTTCAAATTCGTTGAATTGTTTGTTTGTTTTTTATTGCACCTCTCCTATGATTGTAAATTATTGGTGTGCCTCTGTTGGAATGGAGCAGAGGCTGGGACAAGCTTCCAGCACTGACTTTGCTAAATGGCAAAGAATGCGAAAGCGGCTAAGTTTGGATGAGCATGCAGGGTCACTTCTCCAGTCGCTTCGCAGCCTCAGGAGCTTTCCAAAAGATTTCCCTGGCAGCGGTGGGATTCGAACCCACGCCCCCGAAGAGACTGGAGCCTTAATCCAGCGCCTTAGACCGCTCGGCCACGCTACCTTGTCATGGTGTGTTCCACGGGTCTTTACGACAGGTCAAACGACCTCCCTAATACTGACTCTGCGGAACGGCTGCAGTCTATTCCTGTTTGCGTAAAACAAGCCCGCTCCCAAGCGGGTTAGAGGGCCTCCCTGCCTTGGTTAAAATGGCTGCTGGCAGCAATGGGATTTGAACCAACGCCCCCGAGGAGTCTGGAGCCTAACTCAAACGCCTTAAACCACTCGGCCACGCTACCCTGGAATGTGCTACCCTGGAATGTTCACCTTCGTGGGCCCTTTTTTCCCCACCCCAAAGACAGAGAAAACGTCGGCCGCCGGACCTTCTTTGCAAAGCCTCTGGAGTGCGGGCAAAAAACGTTTTTTTTTTTTTTTTTGTGTAGGCACAATAGCCTTCCGAAACTCTGTCTTGGCAGTAGTGGGACTCAAACTCACACCCCCGAAGATACTGGAGCCTTAATCCAGAGCCTTAGACCACTCGGCCACACTACCCTGGCACATTCACCCTCGTGGTCCCTTTTTTTTTCTTGTCGCGCTTCGCTGCAAGCTGATGCCTTGTAATTCGCCGCCGTAAAGGCATCCTTTATACAGGGGTATGCAGTCCTACTCCTGGTGGCCCCCTTCCTGTAGAGTGGAGGTCAGCATCAAGCAGCTCCTGATTGGTTAACGCGGCGTGAATTGACACAGAAGTTCCGATTTTTCACCTCGGGTAGCAGACGCGAATTTTTGTCAGACGCGTGATTCACAAAAAAGCACAATTCGCGCTTAACGCACCTAACGCGCCAGACGCTCAATTCGCGCCATTCGCGCGAACTAGACGCGCGGATGAGGCGAATTTGCGTCTACCGCGCCGCGCCTCATTCGCGCCGCAAGAACTCCAGGCGCGTGTTAACGCGTTTTACCATTGACTTAACATTGAAAACACTCGGACCAGACGCATATTCCCGTTTGGTGTGAATGTAGCATTAGACCGCGCGGCCATGCTACCTCGTCGGGTTGCGCTCCAAGGGTCTCTTCCACAGGTGGAACGGCCTCCCTAATACTTACTCTGCAGAACTGCTGCAGTCTAATCCTGTTTGCGTGAAATAATCCCGATGCCAAGCGGGTTAGAGGACCTCCCTGCCTTGGTTAAAATGGCTGCTGGCAGCGATGGGATTCGAACCCACGCCCCCGAAGAGACTGGAGCCTAAATCCAGCGCCTTAGACCACTCGGCAACGCTACCCTGGGATTTGCGCTTTTGTGGGCCGTTTTCTGCCCTCTTCCCCCACCCCAAAGATAGAGAGAACGTCGGCCGCCGGACCTTCTTTGCAAAGCCTCTGGAATGCGGGCAAAGAACTTTTTTTTTTTTTTTGGGTATGCACAATAGCCTTCCAAAACTCTGTCTTGGCAGCAGTGGGATTCAAACCCACACCCCCGAAGAGACTGTAGCCTTAATCCAGCGCCTTATGCTACGTTCACACCAAACGCGAATACGCGTCTAAATTCGCGCCTGCCGCTTCTATTTATACGCGTGACCACTTTGTGTTCATTCACCCGTCAAGAGCGAAATGGACGCGCATAAAAACAAAAGTTTGAAGCGAAATTTACGCACGTCAGGTGCGTCAGAGGCGAAAGTTTCAAAAAGTTTCGAACCCCGTTGGTAGCCATCTTTTTACAAGATGTCTGTTGTTGATCGCTCATTTATCGAGAGTGTCACTGCTCTGTATTTGCTCTGGAGAGCAGAACAGCGGTGTAGGGATCATCGTCGCTTTATTTGGGTTGCGCTTCGCCACAAGCTGATGCCTTGTAATTCGCCGCCGTAAAGGCATCCTTAATACAGGGTATGCAGTCCTACTTCTGGTGGCCCCCTTCCTGTGGAGTGGAGGTCCATCTATGATCAAGCACACCTGAATCCGCTAATCAAGGCTTTTGGGGCTTATGTGAAAACGATAGCCAGCTGTGTTGCATTTAAAATCAAAATGATCAGGCAGCTGTTATTTCACCCAAAACTTTCCATGAGTGACATTGGCTGTCTCCATTCTTGTAGACTACTCATTGTTTTTCATTAATATAATTTTCAAATTCGTTGAATTGTTTGTTTGTTTTTTATTGCACCTCTCCTATGATTGTAAATTATTGGTGTGCCTCTGTTGGAATGGAGCAGAGGCTGGGACAAGCTTCCAGCACTGACTTTGCTAAATGGCAAAGAATGCGAAAGCGGCTAAGTTTGGATGAGCATGCAGGGTCACTTCTCCAGTCGCTTCGCAGCCTCAGGAGCTTTCCAAAAGATTTCCCTGGCAGCGGTGGGATTCGAACCCACACCCCCGAAGAGACTGGAGCCTTAATCCAGCGCCTTAGACCGCTCGGCCACGCTACCTTGTCATGGTGTGTTCCACGGGTCTTTACGACAGGTCAAACGACCTCCCTAATACTGACTCTGCGGAACGGCTGCAGTCTATTCCTGTTTGCGTAAAACAAGCCCGCTCCCAAGCGGGTTAGAGGGCCTCCCTGCCTTGGTTAAAATGGCTGCTGGCAGCAATGGGATTTGAACCAACGCCCCCGAGGAGTCTGGAGCCTAACTCAAACGCCTTAAACCACTCGGCCACGCTACCCTGGAATGTGCTACCCTGGAATGTTCACCTTCGTGGGACCTTTTTTCCCCACCCCAAAGACAGAGAAAACGTCGGCCGCCGGACCTTCTTTGCAAAGCCTCTGGAGTGCGGGCAAAAAACGTTTTTTTTTTTTTTTGTGTAGGCACAATAGCCTTCCGAAACTCTGTCTTGGCAGTAGTGGGACTCAAACTCACACCCCCGAAGATACTGGAGCCTTAATCCAGAGCCTTAGACCACTCGGCCACACTACCCTGGCACATTCACCCTCGTGGTCCCTTTTTTTTTCTTGTCGCGCTTCGCTGCAAGCTGATGCCTTGTAATTCGCCGCCGTAAAGGCATCCTTTATACAGGGGTATGCAGTCCTACTCCTGGTGGCCCCCTTCCTGTAGAGTGGAGGTCAGCATCAAGCAGCTCCTGATTGGTTAACGCGGCGTGAATTGACACAGAAGTTCCGATTTTTCACCTCGGGTAGCAGACGCGAATTTTTGTCAGACGCGTGATTCACAAAAAAGCACAATTCGCGCTTAACGCACCTAACGCGCCAGACGCTCAATTCGCGCCATTCGCGCGAACTAGACGCGCGGATGAGGCGAATTCGCGTCTACCGCGCTGCGCCTCATTCGCGCCGCAAGAACTCCAGGCGCGTGTTAACGTGTTTTACCATTGACTTAACATTGAAAACACTCGGACCAGACGCATATTCCCGTTTGGTGTGAATGTAGCATTAGACCGCGCGGCCATGCTACCTCGTCGGGTTGCGCTCCAAGGGTCTCTTCCACAGGTGGAACGGCCTCCCTAATACTTACTCTGCAGAACTGCTGCAGTCTAATCCTGTTTGCGTGAAATAATCCCGATGCCAAGCGGGTTAGAGGACCTCCCTGCCTTGGTTAAAATGGCTGCTGGCAGCGATGGGATTCGAACCCACGCCCCCGAAGAGACTGGAGCCTAAATCCAGCGCCTTAGACCACTCGGCAACGCTACCCTGGGATTTGCGCTTTTGTGGGCCGTTTTCTGCCCTCTTCCCCCCCCCAAAGATAGAGAGAACGTCGGCCGCCGGACCTTCTTTGCAAAGCCTCTGGAATGCGGGCAAAGAACTTTTTTTTTTTTTTTGGGTATGCACAATAGCCTTCCAAAACTCTGTCTTGGCAGCAGTGGGATTCAAACCCACACCCCCGAAGAGACTGTAGCCTTAATCCAGCGCCTTATGCTACGTTCACACCAAACGCGAATACGCGTCTAAATTCGCGCCTGCCGCTTCTATTTATACGCGTGACCACTTTGTGTTCATTCACCCGTCAAGAGCGAAATGGACGCGCATAAAAACAAAAGTTTGAAGCGAAATTTACGCACGTCAGGTGCGTCAGAGGCGAAAGTTTCAAAAAGTTTCAAACCCCGTTGGTAGCCATCTTTTTACAAGATGTCTGTTGTTGATCGCTCATTTATCGAGAGTGTCACTGCTCTGTATTTGCTCTGGAGAGCAGAACAGCGGTGTAGGGATCATCGTCGCTGTATTTGGGTTGCGCTTCGCCACAAGCTGATGCCTTGTAATTCGCCGCCGTAAAGGCATCCTTAATACAGGGTATGCAGTCCTACTTCTGGTGGCCCCCTTCCTGTGGAGTGGAGGTCCATCTATGATCAAGCACACCTGAATCCGCTAATCAAGGCTTTTGGGGCTTATGTGAAAACGATAGCCAGCTGTGTTGCATTTAAAATCAAAATGATCAGGCAGCTGTTATTTCACCCAAAACTTTCCATGAGTGACATTGGCTGTCTCCATTCTTGTAGACTACTCATTGTTTTTCATTAATATAATTTTCAAATTCGTTGAATTGTTTGTTTGTTTTTTATTGCACCTCTCCTATGATTGTAAATTATTGGTGTGCCTCTGTTGGAATGGAGCAGAGGCTGGGACAAGCTTCCAGCACTGACTTTGCTAAATGGCAAAGAATGCGAAAGCGGCTAAGTTTGGATGAGCATGCAGCGTCACTTCTCCAGTCGCTTCGCAGCCTCAGGAGCTTTCCAAAAGATTTCCCTGGCAGCGGTGGGATTCGAACCCACGCCCCCGAAGAGACTGGAGCCTTAATCCAGCGCTTTAGACCGCTCGGCCACGCTACCTTGTCATGGTGTGTTCCACGGGTCTTTATGACAGGTCAAACGACCTCCCTAATACTGACTCTGCGGAACGGCTGCAGTCTATTCCTGTTTGCGTAAAACAAGCCCGCTCCCAAGCGGGTTAGAGGGCCTCCCTGCCTTGGTTAAAATGGCTGCTGGCAGCAATGGGATTTGAACCAACGCCCCCGAGGAGTCTGGAGCCTAACTCAAACGCCTTAAACCACTCGGCCACGCTACCCTGGAATGTGCTACCCTGGAATGTTCACCTTCGTGGGCCCTTTTTTCCCCACCCCAAAGACAGAGAAAACGTCGGCCGCCGGACCTTCTTTGCAAAGCCTCTGGAGTGCGGGCAAAAAACGATTTTTTTTTTTTTTTGTGTAGGCACAATAGCCTTCCGAAACTCTGTCTTGGCAGTAGTGGGACTCAAACTCACACCCCCGAAGATACTGGAGCCTTAATCCAGAGCCTTAGACCACTCGGCCACACTACCCTGGCACATTCACCCTCGTGGTCCCTTTTTTTTTCTTGTCGCGCTTCGCTGCAAGCTGATGCCTTGTAATTCGCCGCCGTAAAGGCATCCTTTATACAGGGGTATGCAGTCCTACTCCTGGTGGCCCCCTTCCTGTAGAGTGGAGGTCAGCATCAAGCAGCTCCTGATTGGTTAACGCGGCGTGAATTGACACAGAAGTTCCGATTTTTCACCTCGGGTAGCAGACGCGAATTTTTGTCAGACGCGTGATTCACAAAAAAGCACAATTCGCGCTTAACGCACCTAACGCGCCAGACGCTCAATTCGCGCCATTCGCGCGAACTAGACGCGCGGATGAGGCGAATTTGCGTCTACCGCGCCGCGCCTCATTCGCGCCGCAAGAACTCCAGGCGCATGTTAACGCGTTTTACCATTGACTTAACATTGAAAACACTCGGACCAGACGCATATTCCCGTTTGGTGTGAATGTAGCATTAGACCGCGCGGCCATGCTACCTCGTCGGGTTGCGCTCCAAGGGTCTCTTCCACAGGTGGAACGGCCTCCCTAATACTTACTCTGCAGAACTGCTGCAGTCTAATCCTGTTTGCGTGAAATAATCCCGATGCCAAGCGGGTTAGAGGACCTCCCTGCCTTGGTTAAAATGGCTGCTGGCAGCGATGGGATTCGAACCCACGCCCCCGAAGAGACTGGAGCCTAAATCCAGCGCCTTAGACCACTCGGCAACGCTACCCTGGGATTTGCGCTTTTGTGGGCCGTTTTCTGCCCTCTTCCCCCACCCCAAAGATAGAGAGAACGTCGGCCGCCGGACCTTCTTTGCAAAGCCTCTGGAATGCGGGCAAAGAACTTTTTTTTTTTTTTTGGGTATGCACAATAGCCTTCCAAAACTCTGTCTTGGCAGCAGTGGGATTCAAACCCACACCCCCGAAGAGACTGTAGCCTTAATCCAGCGCCTTATGCTACGTTCACACCAAACGCGAATACGCGTCTAAATTCGCGCCTGCCGCTTCTATTTATACGCGTGACCACTTTGTGTTCATTCACCCGTCAAGAGCGAAATGGACGCGCATAAAAACAAAAGTTTGAAGCGAAATTTACGCACGTCAGGTGCGTCAGAGGCGAAAGTTTCAAAAAGTTTCGAACCCCGTTGGTAGCCATCTTTTTACAAGATGTCTGTTGTTGATCGCTCATTTATCGAGAGTGTCACTGCTCTGTATTTGCTCTGGAGAGCAGAACAGCGGTGTAGGGATCATCGTCGCTGTATTTGGGTTGCGCTTCGCCACAAGCTGATGCCTTGTAATTCGCCGCCGTAAAGGCATCCTTAATACAGGGTATGCAGTCCTACTTCTGGTGGCCCCCTTCCTGTGGAGTGGAGGTCCATCTATGATCAAGCACACCTGAATCCGCTAATCAAGGCTTTTGGGGCTTATGTGAAAACGATAGCCAGCTGTGTTGCATTTAAAATCAAAATGATCAGGCAGCTGTTATTTCACCCAAAACTTTCCATGAGTGACATTGGCTGTCTCCATTCTTGTAGACTACTCATTGTTTTTCATTAATATAATTTTCAAATTCGTTGAATTGTTTGTTTGTTTTTTATTGCACCTCTCCTATGATTGTAAATTATTGGTGTGCCTCTGTTGGAATGGAGCAGAGGCTGGGACAAGCTTCCAGCACTGACTTTGCTAAATGGCAAAGAATGCGAAAGCGGCTAAGTTTGGATGAGCATGCAGGGTCACTTCTCCAGTCGCTTCGCAGCCTCAGGAGCTTTCCAAAAGATTTCCCTGGCAGCGGTGGGATTCGAACCCACGCCCCCGAAGAGACTGGAGCCTTAATCCAGCGCCTTAGACCGCTCGGCCACGCTACCTTGTCATGGTGTGTTCCACGGGTCTTTACGACAGGTCAAACGACCTCCCTAATACTGACTCTGCGGAACGGCTGCAGTCTATTCCTGTTTGCGTAAAACAAGCCCGCTCCCAAGCGGGTTAGAGGGCCTCCCTGCCTTGGTTAAAATGGCTGCTGGCAGCAATGGGATTTGAACCAACGCCCCCGAGGAGTCTGGAGCCTAACTCAAACGCCTTAAACCACTCGGCCACGCTACCCTGGAATGTGCTACCCTGGAATGTTCACCTTCGTGGGCCCTTTTTTCCCCACCCCAAAGACAGAGAAAACGTCGGCCGCCGGACCTTCTTTGCAAAGCCTCTGGAGTGCGGGCAAAAAACGTTTTTTTTTTTTTTTGTGTAGGCACAATAGCCTTCCGAAACTCTGTCTTGGCAGTAGTGGGACTCAAACTCACACCCCCGAAGATACTGGAGCCTTAATCCAGAGCCTTAGACCACTCGGCCACACTACCCTGGCACATTCACCCTCGTGGTCCCTTTTTTTTTCTTGTCGCGCTTCGCTGCAAGCTGATGCCTTGTAATTCGCCGCCGTAAAGGCATCCTTTATACAGGGGTATGCAGTCCTACTCCTGGTGGCCCCCTTCCTGTAGAGTGGAGGTCAGCATCAAGCAGCTCCTGATTGGTTAACGCGGCGTGAATTGACACAGAAGTTCCGATTTTTCACCTCGGGTAGCAGACGCGAATTTTTGTCAGACGCGTGATTCACAAAAAAGCACAATTCGCGCTTAACGCACCTAACGCGCCAGACGCTCAATTCGCGCCATTCGCGCGAACTAGACGCGCGGATGAGGCGAATTTGCGTCTACCGCGCCGCGCCTCATTCGCGCCGCAAGAACTCCAGGCGCGTGTTAACGCGTTTTACCATTGACTTAACATTGAAAACACTCGGACCAGACGCATATTCCCGTTTGGTGTGAATGTAGCATTAGACCGCGCGGCCATGCTACCTCGTCGGGTTGCGCTCCAAGGGTCTCTTCCACAGGTGGAACGGCCTCCCTAATACTTACTCTGCAGAACTGCTGCAGTCTAATCCTGTTTGCGTGAAATAATCCCGATGCCAAGCGGGTTAGAGGACCTCCCTGCCTTGGTTAAAATGGCTGCTGGCAGCGATGGGATTCGAACCCACGCCCCCGAAGAGACTGGAGCCTAAATCCAGCGCCTTAGACCACTCGGCAACGCTACCCTGGGATTTGCGCTTTTGTGGGCCGTTTTCTGCCCTCTTCCCCCACCCCAAAGATAGAGAGAACGTCGGCCGCCGGACCTTCTTTGCAAAGCCTCTGGAATGCGGGCAAAGAACTTTTTTTTTTTTTTGGGTATGCACAATAGCCTTCCAAAACTCTGTCTTGGCAGCAGTGGGATTCAAACCCACACCCCCGAAGAGACTGTAGCCTTAATCCAGCGCCTTATGCTACGTTCACACCAAACGCGAATACGCGTCTAAATTCGCGCCTGCCGCTTCTATTTATACGCGTGACCACTTTGTGTTCATTCACCCGTCAAGAGCGAAATGGACGCGCATAAAAACAAAAGTTTGAAGCGAAATTTACGCACGTCAGGTGCGTCAGAGGCGAAAGTTTCAAAAAGTTTCGAACCCCGTTGGTAGCCATCTTTTTACAAGATGTCTGTTGTTGATCGCTCATTTATCGAGAGTGTCACTGCTCTGTATTTGCTCTGGAGAGCAGAACAGCGGTGTAGGGATCATCGTCGCTGTATTTGGGTTGCGCTTCGCCACAAGCTGATGCCTTGTAATTCGCCGCCGTAAAGGCATCCTTAATACAGGGTATGCAGTCCTACTTCTGGTGGCCCCCTTCCTGTGGAGTGGAGGTCCATCTATGATCAAGCACACCTGAATCCGCTAATCAAGGCTTTTGGGGCTTATGTGAAAACGATAGCCAGCTGTGTTGCATTTAAAATCAAAATGATCAGGCAGCTGTTATTTCACCCAAAACTTTCCATGAGTGACATTGGCTGTCTCCATTCTTGTAGACTACTCATTGTTTTTCATTAATATAATTTTCAAATTCGTTGAATTGTTTGTTTGTTTTTTATTGCACCTCTCCTATGATTGTAAATTATTGGTGTGCCTCTGTTGGAATGGAGCAGAGGCTGGGACAAGCTTCCAGCACTGACTTTGCTAAATGGCAAAGAATGCGAAAGCGGCTAAGTTTGGATGAGCATGCAGGGTCACTTCTCCAGTCGCTTCGCAGCCTCAGGAGCTTTCCAAAAGATTTCCCTGGCAGCGGTGGGATTCGAACCCACTCCCCCGAAGAGACTGGAGCCTTAATCCAGCGCCTTAGACCGCTCGGCCACGCTACCTTGTCATGGTGTGTTCCACGGGTCTTTACGACAGGTCAAACGACCTCCCTAATACTGACTCTGCGGAACGGCTGCAGTCTATTCCTGTTTGCGTAAAACAAGCCCGCTCCCAAGCGGGTTAGAGGGCCTCCCTGCCTTGGTTAAAATGGCTGCTGGCAGCAATGGGATTTGAACCAACGCCCCCGAGGAGTCTGGAGCCTAACTCAAACGCCTTAAACCACTCGGCCACGCTACCCTGGAATGTGCTACCCTGGAATGTTCACCTTCGTGGGACCTTTTTTCCCCACCCCAAAGACAGAGAAAACGTCGGCCGCCGGACCTTCTTTGCAAAGCCTCTGGAGTGCGGGCAAAAAACGTTTTTTTTTTTTTTTGTGTAGGCACAATAGCCTTCCGAAACTCTGTCTTGGCAGTAGTGGGACTCAAACTCACACCCCCGAAGATACTGGAGCCTTAATCCAGAGCCTTAGACCACTCGGCCACACTACCCTGGCACATTCACCCTCGTGGTCCCTTTTTTTTTCTTGTCGCGCTTCGCTGCAAGCTGATGCCTTGTAATTCGCCGCCGTAAAGGCATCCTTTATACAGGGGTATGCAGTCCTACTCCTGGTGGCCCCCTTCCTGTAGAGTGGAGGTCAGCATCAAGCAGCTCCTGATTGGTTAACGCGGCGTGAATTGACACAGAAGTTCCGATTTTTCACCTCGGGTAGCAGACGCGAATTTTTGTCAGACGCGTGATTCACAAAAAAGCACAATTCGCGCTTAACGCACCTAACGCGCCAGACGCTCAATTCGCGCCATTCGCGCGAACTAGACGCGCGGATGAGGCGAATTCGCGTCTACCGCGCTGCGCCTCATTCGCGCCGCAAGAACTCCAGGCGCGTGTTAACGTGTTTTACCATTGACTTAACATTGAAAACACTCGGACCAGACGCATATTCCCGTTTGGTGTGAATGTAGCATTAGACCGCGCGGCCATGCTACCTCGTCGGGTTGCGCTCCAAGGGTCTCTTCCACAGGTGGAACGGCCTCCCTAATACTTACTCTGCAGAACTGCTGCAGTCTAATCCTGTTTGCGTGAAATAATCCCGATGCCAAGCGGGTTAGAGGACCTCCCTGCCTTGGTTAAAATGGCTGCTGGCAGCGATGGGATTCGAACCCACGCCCCCGAAGAGACTGGAGCCTAAATCCAGCGCCTTAGACCACTCGGCAACGCTACCCTGGGATTTGCGCTTTTGTGGGCCGTTTTCTGCCCTCTTCCCCCCCCCAAAGATAGAGAGAACGTCGGCCGCCGGACCTTCTTTGCAAAGCCTCTGGAATGCGGGCAAAGAACTTTTTTTTTTTTTTTGGGTATGCACAATAGCCTTCCAAAACTCTGTCTTGGCAGCAGTGGGATTCAAACCCACACCCCCGAAGAGACTGTAGCCTTAATCCAGCGCCTTATGCTACGTTCACACCAAACGCGAATACGCGTCTAAATTCGCGCCTGCCGCTTCTATTTATACGCGTGACCACTTTGTGTTCATTCACCCGTCAAGAGCGAAATGGACGCGCATAAAAACAAAAGTTTGAAGCGAAATTTACGCACGTCAGGTGCGTCAGAGGCGAAAGTTTCAAAAAGTTTCAAACCCCGTTGGTAGCCATCTTTTTACAAGATGTCTGTTGTTGATCGCTCATTTATCGAGAGTGTCACTGCTCTGTATTTGCTCTGGAGAGCAGAACAGCGGTGTAGGGATCATCGTCGCTGTATTTGGGTTGCGCTTCGCCACAAGCTGATGCCTTGTAATTCGCCGCCGTAAAGGCATCCTTAATACAGGGTATGCAGTCCTACTTCTGGTGGCCCCCTTCCTGTGGAGTGGAGGTCCATCTATGATCAAGCACACCTGAATCCGCTAATCAAGGCTTTTGGGGCTTATGTGAAAACGATAGCCAGCTGTGTTGCATTTAAAATCAAAATGATCAGGCAGCTGTTATTTCACCCAAAACTTTCCATGAGTGACATTGGCTGTCTCCATTCTTGTAGACTACTCATTGTTTTTCATTAATATAATTTTCAAATTCGTTGAATTGTTTGTTTGTTTTTTATTGCACCTCTCCTATGATTGTAAATTATTGGTGTGCCTCTGTTGGAATGGAGCAGAGGCTGGGACAAGCTTCCAGCACTGACTTTGCTAAATGGCAAAGAATGCGAAAGCGGCTAAGTTTGGATGAGCATGCAGCGTCACTTCTCCAGTCGCTTCGCAGCCTCAGGAGCTTTCCAAAAGATTTCCCTGGCAGCGGTGGGATTCGAACCCACGCCCCCGAAGAGACTGGAGCCTTAATCCAGCGCTTTAGACCGCTCGGCCACGCTACCTTGTCATGGTGTGTTCCACGGGTCTTTATGACAGGTCAAACGACCTCCCTAATACTGACTCTGCGGAACGGCTGCAGTCTATTCCTGTTTGCGTAAAACAAGCCCGCTCCCAAGCGGGTTAGAGGGCCTCCCTGCCTTGGTTAAAATGGCTGCTGGCAGCAATGGGATTTGAACCAACGCCCCCGAGGAGTCTGGAGCCTAACTCAAACGCCTTAAACCACTCGGCCACGCTACCCTGGAATGTGCTACCCTGGAATGTTCACCTTCGTGGGCCCTTTTTTCCCCACCCCAAAGACAGAGAAAACGTCGGCCGCCGGACCTTCTTTGCAAAGCCTCTGGAGTGCGGGCAAAAAACGATTTTTTTTTTTTTTTGTGTAGGCACAATAGCCTTCCGAAACTCTGTCTTGGCAGTAGTGGGACTCAAACTCACACCCCCGAAGATACTGGAGCCTTAATCCAGAGCCTTAGACCACTCGGCCACACTACCCTGGCACATTCACCCTCGTGGTCCCTTTTTTTTTCTTGTCGCGCTTCGCTGCAAGCTGATGCCTTGTAATTCGCCGCCGTAAAGGCATCCTTTATACAGGGGTATGCAGTCCTACTCCTGGTGGCCCCCTTCCTGTAGAGTGGAGGTCAGCATCAAGCAGCTCCTGATTGGTTAACGCGGCGTGAATTGACACAGAAGTTCCGATTTTTCACCTCGGGTAGCAGACGCGAATTTTTGTCAGACGCGTGATTCACAAAAAAGCACAATTCGCGCTTAACGCACCTAACGCGCCAGACGCTCAATTCGCGCCATTCGCGCGAACTAGACGCGCGGATGAGGCGAATTTGCGTCTACCGCGCCGCGCCTCATTCGCGCCGCAAGAACTCCAGGCGCGTGTTAACGCGTTTTACCATTGACTTAACATTGAAAACACTCGGACCAGACGCATATTCCCGTTTGGTGTGAATGTAGCATTAGACCGCGCGGCCATGCTACCTCGTCGGGTTGCGCTCCAAGGGTCTCTTCCACAGGTGGAACGGCCTCCCTAATACTTACTCTGCAGAACTGCTGCAGTCTAATCCTGTTTGCGTGAAATAATCCCGATGCCAAGCGGGTTAGAGGACCTCCCTGCCTTGGTTAAAATGGCTGCTGGCAGCGATGGGATTCGAACCCACGCCCCCGAAGAGACTGGAGCCTAAATCCAGCGCCTTAGACCACTCGGCAACGCTACCCTGGGATTTGCGCTTTTGTGGGCCGTTTTCTGCCCTCTTCCCCCACCCCAAAGATAGAGAGAACGTCGGCCGCCGGACCTTCTTTGCAAAGCCTCTGGAATGCGGGCAAAGAACTTTTTTTTTTTTTTTTGGGTATGCACAATAGCCTTCCAAAACTCTGTCTTGGCAGCAGTGGGATTCAAACCCACACCCCCGAAGAGACTGTAGCCTTAATCCAGCGCCTTATGCTACGTTCACACCAAACGCGAATACGCGTCTAAATTCGCGCCTGCCGCTTCTATTTATACGCGTGACCACTTTGTGTTCATTCACCCGTCAAGAGCGAAATGGACGCGCATAAAAACAAAAGTTTGAAGCGAAATTTACGCACGTCAGGTGCGTCAGAGGCGAAAGTTTCAAAAAGTTTCGAACCCCGTTGGTAGCCATCTTTTTACAAGATGTCTGTTGTTGATCGCTCATTTATCGAGAGTGTCACTGCTCTGTATTTGCTCTGGAGAGCAGAACAGCGGTGTAGGGATCATCGTCGCTGTATTTGGGTTGCGCTTCGCCACAAGCTGATGCCTTGTAATTCGCCGCCGTAAAGGCATCCTTAATACAGGGTATGCAGTCCTACTTCTGGTGGCCCCCTTCCTGTGGAGTGGAGGTCCATCTATGATCAAGCACACCTGAATCCGCTAATCAAGGCTTTTGGGGCTTATGTGAAAACGATAGCCAGCTGTGTTGCATTTAAAATCAAAATGATCAGGCAGCTGTTATTTCACCCAAAACTTTCCATGAGTGACATTGGCTGTCTCCATTCTTGTAGACTACTCATTGTTTTTCATTAATATAATTTTCAAATTCGTTGAATTGTTTGTTTGTTTTTTATTGCACCTCTCCTATGATTGTAAATTATTGGTGTGCCTCTGTTGGAATGGAGCAGAGGCTGGGACAAGCTTCCAGCACTGACTTTGCTAAATGGCAAAGAATGCGAAAGCGGCTAAGTTTGGATGAGCATGCAGGGTCACTTCTCCAGTCGCTTCGCAGCCTCAGGAGCTTTCCAAAAGATTTACCTGGCAGCGGTGGGATTCGAACCCACGCCCCCGAAGAGACTGGAGCCTTAATCCAGCGCCTTAGACCGCTCGGCCACGCTACCTTGTCATGGTGTGTTCCACGGGTCTTTACGACAGGTCAAACGACCTCCCTAATACTGACTCTGCGGAACGGCTGCAGTCTATTCCTGTTTGCGTAAAACAAGCCCGCTCCCAAGCGGGTTAGAGGGCCTCCCTGCCTTGGTTAAAATGGCTGCTGGCAGCAATGGGATTTGAACCAACGCCCCCGAGGAGTCTGGAGCCTAACTCAAACGCCTTAAACCACTCGGCCACGCTACCCTGGAATGTGCTACCCTGGAATGTTCACCTTCGTGGGACCTTTTTTCCCCACCCCAAAGACAGAGAAAACGTCGGCCGCCGGACCTTCTTTGCAAAGCCTCTGGAGTGCGGGCAAAAAACGTTTTTTTTTTTTTTTGTGTAGGCACAATAGCCTTCCGAAACTCTGTCTTGGCAGTAGTGGGACTCAAACTCACACCCCCGAAGATACTGGAGCCTTAATCCAGAGCCTTAGACCACTCGGCCACACTACCCTGGCACATTCACCCTCGTGGTCCCTTTTTTTTTCTTGTCGCGCTTCGCTGCAAGCTGATGCCTTGTAATTCGCCGCCGTAAAGGCATCCTTTATACAGGGGTATGCAGTCCTACTCCTGGTGGCCCCCTTCCTGTAGAGTGGAGGTCAGCATCAAGCAGCTCCTGATTGGTTAACGCGGCGTGAATTGACACAGAAGTTCCGATTTTTCACCTCGGGTAGCAGACGCGAATTTTTGTCAGACGCGTGATTCACAAAAAAGCACAATTCGCGCTTAACGCACCTAACGCGCCAGACGCTCAATTCGCGCCATTCGCGCGAACTAGACGCGCGGATGAGGCGAATTCGCGTCTACCGCGCTGCGCCTCATTCGCGCCGCAAGAACTCCAGGCGCGTGTTAACGTGTTTTACCATTGACTTAACATTGAAAACACTCGGACCAGACGCATATTCCCGTTTGGTGTGAATGTAGCATTAGACCGCGCGGCCATGCTACCTCGTCGGGTTGCGCTCCAAGGGTCTCTTCCACAGGTGGAACGGCCTCCCTAATACTTACTCTGCAGAACTGCTGCAGTCTAATCCTGTTTGCGTGAAATAATCCCGATGCCAAGCGGGTTAGAGGACCTCCATGCCTTGGTTAAAATGGCTGCTGGCAGCGATGGGATTCGAACCCACGCCCCCGAAGAGACTGGAGCCTAAATCCAGCGCCTTAGACCACTCGGCAACGCTACCCTGGGATTTGCGCTTTTGTGGGCCGTTTTCTGCCCTCTTCCCCCACCCCAAAGATAGAGAGAACGTCGGCCGCCGGACCTTCTTTGCAAAGCCTCTGGAATGCGGGCAAAGAACTTTTTTTTTTTTTTTGGGTATGCACAATAGCCTTCCAAAACTCTGTCTTGGCAGCAGTGGGATTCAAACCCACACCCCCGAAGAGACTGTAGCCTTAATCCAGCGCCTTATGCTACGTTCACACCAAACGCGAATACGCGTCTAAATTCGCGCCTGCCGCTTCTATTTATACGCGTGACCACTTTGTGTTCATTCACCCGTCAAGAGCGAAATGGACGCGCATAAAAACAAAAGTTTGAAGCGAAATTTACGCACGTCAGGTGCGTCAGAGGCGAAAGTTTCAAAAAGTTTCAAACCCCGTTGGTAGCCATCTTTTTACAAGATGTCTGTTGTTGATCGCTCATTTATCGAGAGTGTCACTGCTCTGTATTTGCTCTGGAGAGCAGAACAGCGGTGTAGGGATCATCGTCGCTGTATTTGGGTTGCGCTTCGCCACAAGCTGATGCCTTGTAATTCGCCGCCGTAAAGGCATCCTTAATACAGGGTATGCAGTCCTACTTCTGGTGGCCCCCTTCCTGTGGAGTGGAGGTCCATCTATGATCAAGCACACCTGAATCCGCTAATCAAGGCTTTTGGGGCTTATGTGAAAACGATAGCCAGCTGTGTTGCATTTAAAATCAAAATGATCAGGCAGCTGTTATTTCACCCAAAACTTTCCATGAGTGACATTGGCTGTCTCCATTCTTGTAGACTACTCATTGTTTTTCATTAATATAATTTTCAAATTCGTTGAATTGTTTGTTTGTTTTTTATTGCACCTCTCCTATGATTGTAAATTATTGGTGTGCCTCTGTTGGAATGGAGCAGAGGCTGGGACAAGCTTCCAGCACTGACTTTGCTAAATGGCAAAGAATGCGAAAGCGGCTAAGTTTGGATGAGCATGCAGCGTCACTTCTCCAGTCGCTTCGCAGCCTCAGGAGCTTTCCAAAAGATTTCCCTGGCAGCGGTGGGATTCGAACCCACGCCCCCGAAGAGACTGGAGCCTTAATCCAGCGCCTTAGAACGCTCGGCCACGCTACCTTGTCATGGTGTGTTCCACGGGTCTTTACGACAGGTCAAACGACCTCCCTAATACTGACTCTGCGGAACGGCTGCAGTCTATTCCTGTTTGCGTAAAACAAGCCCGCTCCCAAGCGGGTTAGAGGGCCTCCCTGCCTTGGTTAAAATGGCTGCTGGCAGCAATGGGATTTGAACCAACGCCCCCGAGGAGTCTGGAGCCTAACTCAAACGCCTTAAACCACTCGGCCACGCTACCCTGGAATGTGCTACCCTGGAATGTTCACCTTCGTGGGCCCTTTTTTCCCCACCCCAAAGACAGAGAAAACGTCGGCCGCCGGATCTTCTTTGCAAAGCCTCTGGAGTGCGGGCAAAAAACGTTTTTTTTTTTTTTTTTGTGTAGGCACAATAGCCTTCCGAAACTCTGTCTTGGCAGTAGTGGGACTCAAACTCACACCCCCGAAGATACTGGAGCCTTAATCCAGAGCCTTAGACCACTCGGCCACGCTACCCTGGCACATTCACCCTCGTGGTCCCTTTTTTTTTCTTGTCTCGCTTCGCTGCAAGCTGATGCCTTGTAATTTCGCCGCCGTAAAGGCATCCTTTATACAGGGGTATGCAGTCCTACTCCTGGTGGCCCCCTTCCTGTAGAGTGGAGGTCAGCATCAAGCAGCTCCTGATTGGTTAACGCGGCGTGAATTGACACAGAAGTTCAGATTTTTCACCTCGGGTAGCAGACGTGAATTCTTGTCAGACGCGTGATTCACAAAAAAGCACAATTCGCGCTTAACGCACCTAACGCGAACTAGACGCGCGGATGAGGCGAATTCGCGTCTACCGCGCCGCGCCTCATTCGCGCCGCAAGAACTCCAGGCGCGTGTTAACGCGTTTTACCATTGACTTAACATTGAAATCACTCGGACCAGACGCATATTCCCGTTTGGTGTGAATGTAGCATTAGACCATGCGGCCATGCTCCCCCTTCGGGTTGCGCTCCAAGGGTCTCTTCCACAGGTGGAACGGCCTCCCTAATACTTACTCTGCAGAACTGCTGCAGTCTAATCCTGTTTGCGTGAAATAATCCCGATGCCAAGCGGGTTAGAGGACCTCCCTGCCTTGGTTAAAATGGCTGCTGGCAGCGATGGGATTCGAACCCACGCCCCCGAAGAGACTGGAGCCTAAATCCAGCGCCTTAGACCACTCGGCAACGCTACCCTGGGATTTGCGCTTTTGTGGGCCGTTTTCTGCCCTCTTCCCCCACCCCAAAGATAGAGAGAACGTCGGCCGCCGGACCTTCTTTGCAAAGCCTCTGGAATGCGGGCAAAGAACTTTTTTTTTTTTTTTGGGTATGCACAATAGCCTTCCAAAACTCTGTCTTGGCAGCAGTGGGATTCAAACCCACACCCCCGAAGAGACTGTAGCCTTAATCCAGCGCCTTATGCTACGTTCACACCAAACGCGAATACGCGTCTAAATTCGCGCCTGCCGCTTCTATTTATACGCGTGACCACTTTGTGTTCATTCACCCGTCAAGAGCGAAATGGACGCGCATAAAAACAAAAGTTTGAAGCGAAATTTACGCACGTCAGGTGCGTCAGAGGCGAAAGTTTCAAAAAGTTTCGAACCCCGTTGGTAGCCATCTTTTTACAAGATGTCTGTTGTTGATCGCTCATTTATCGAGAGTGTCACTGCTCTGTATTTGCTCTGGAGAGCAGAACAGCGGTGTAGGGATCATCGTCGCTGTATTTGGGTTGCGCTTCGCCACAAGCTGATGCCTTGTAATTCGCCGCCGTAAAGGCATCCTTAATACAGGGTATGCAGTCCTACTTCTGGTGGCCCCCTTCCTGTGGAGTGGAGGTCCATCTATGATCAAGCACACCTGAATCCGCTAATCAAGGCTTTTGGGGCTTATGTGAAAACGATAGCCAGCTGTGTTGCATTTAAAATCAAAATGATCAGGCAGCTGTTATTTCACCCAAAACTTTCCATGAGTGACATTGGCTGTCTCCATTCTTGTAGACTACTCATTGTTTTTCATTAATATAATTTTCAAATTCGTTGAATTGTTTGTTTGTTTTTTATTGCACCTCTCCTATGATTGTAAATTATTGGTGTGCCTCTGTTGGAATGGAGCAGAGGCTGGGACAAGCTTCCAGCACTGACTTTGCTAAATGGCAAAGAATGCGAAAGCGGCTAAGTTTGGATGAGCATGCAGGGTCACTTCTCCAGTCGCTTCGCAGCCTCAGGAGCTTTCCAAAAGATTTCCCTGGCAGCGGTGGGATTCGAACCCACGCCCCCGAAGAGACTGGAGCCTTAATCCAGCGCCTTAGACCGCTCGGCCACGCTACCTTGTCATGGTGTGTTCCACGGGTCTTTACGACAGGTCAAACGACCTCCCTAATACTGACTCTGCGGAACGGCTGCAGTCTATTCCTGTTTGCGTAAAACAAGCCCGCTCCCAAGCGGGTTAGAGGGCCTCCCTGCCTTGGTTAAAATGGCTGCTGGCAGCAATGGGATTTGAACCAACGCCCCCGAGGAGTCTGGAGCCTAACTCAAACGCCTTAAACCACTCGGCCACGCTACCCTGGAATGTGCTACCCTGGAATGTTCACCTTCGTGGGCCCTTTTTTCCCCACCCCAAAGACAGAGAAAACGTCGGCCGCCGGACCTTCTTTGCAAAGCCTCTGGAGTGCGGGCAAAAAACGTTTTTTTTTTTTTTTGTGTAGGCACAATAGCCTTCCGAAACTCTGTCTTGGCAGTAGTGGGACTCAAACTCACACCCCCGAAGATACTGGAGCCTTAATCCAGAGCCTTAGACCACTCGGCCACACTACCCTGGCACATTCACCCTCGTGGTCCCTTTTTTTTTCTTGTCGCGCTTCGCTGCAAGCTGATGCCTTGTAATTCGCCGCCGTAAAGGCATCCTTTATACAGGGGTATGCAGTCCTACTCCTGGTGGCCCCCTTCCTGTAGAGTGGAGGTCAGCATCAAGCAGCTCCTGATTGGTTAACGCGGCGTGAATTGACACAGAAGTTCCGATTTTTCACCTCGGGTAGCAGACGCGAATTTTTGTCAGACGCGTGATTCACAAAAAAGCACAATTCGCGCTTAACGCACCTAACGCGCCAGACGCTCAATTCGCGCCATTCGCGCGAACTAGACGCGCGGATGAGGCGAATTTGCGTCTACCGCGCCGCGCCTCATTCGCGCCGCAAGAACTCCAGGCGCGTGTTAACGCGTTTTACCATTGACTTAACATTGAAAACACTCGGACCAGACGCATATTCCCGTTTGGTGTGAATGTAGCATTAGACCGCGCGGCCATGCTACCTCGTCGGGTTGCGCTCCAAGGGTCTCTTCCACAGGTGGAACGGCCTCCCTAATACTTACTCTGCAGAACTGCTGCAGTCTAATCCTGTTTGCGTGAAATAATCCCGATGCCAAGCGGGTTAGAGGACCTCCCTGCCTTGGTTAAAATGGCTGCTGGCAGCGATGGGATTCGAACCCACGCCCCCGAAGAGACTGGAGCCTAAATCCAGCGCCTTAGACCACTCGGCAACGCTACCCTGGGATTTGCGCTTTTGTGGGCCGTTTTCTGCCCTCTTCCCCCACCCCAAAGATAGAGAGAACGTCGGCCGCCGGACCTTCTTTGCAAAGCCTCTGGAATGCGGGCAAAGAACTTTTTTTTTTTTTTTGGGTATGCACAATAGCCTTCCAAAACTCTGTCTTGGCAGCAGTGGGATTCAAACCCACACCCCCGAAGAGACTGTAGCCTTAATCCAGCGCCTTATGCTACGTTCACACCAAACGCGAATACGCGTCTAAATTCGCGCCTGCCGCTTCTATTTATACGCGTGACCACTTTGTGTTCATTCACCCGTCAAGAGCGAAATGGACGCGCATAAAAACAAAAGTTTGAAGCGAAATTTACGCACGTCAGGTGCGTCAGAGGCGAAAGTTTCAAAAAGTTTCGAACCCCGTTGGTAGCCATCTTTTTACAAGATGTCTGTTGTTGATCGCTCATTTATCGAGAGTGTCACTGCTCTGTATTTGCTCTGGAGAGCAGAACAGCGGTGTAGGGATCATCGTCGCTGTATTTGGGTTGCGCTTCGCCACAAGCTGATGCCTTGTAATTCGCCGCCGTAAAGGCATCCTTAATACAGGGTATGCAGTCCTACTTCTGGTGGCCCCCTTCCTGTGGAGTGGAGGTCCATCTATGATCAAGCACACCTGAATCCGCTAATCAAGGCTTTTGGGGCTTATGTGAAAACGATAGCCAGCTGTGTTGCATTTAAAATCAAAATGATCAGGCAGCTGTTATTTCACCCAAAACTTTCCATGAGTGACATTGGCTGTCTCCATTCTTGTAGACTACTCATTGTTTTTCATTAATATAATTTTCAAATTCGTTGAATTGTTTGTTTGTTTTTTATTGCACCTCTCCTATGATTGTAAATTATTGGTGTGCCTCTGTTGGAATGGAGCAGAGGCTGGGACAAGCTTCCAGCACTGACTTTGCTAAATGGCAAAGAATGCGAAAGCGGCTAAGTTTGGATGAGCATGCAGGGTCACTTCTCCAGTCGCTTCGCAGCCTCAGGAGCTTTCCAAAAGATTTCCCTGGCAGCGGTGGGATTCGAACCCACTCCCCCGAAGAGACTGGAGCCTTAATCCAGCGCCTTAGACCGCTCGGCCACGCTATCTTGTCATGGTGTGTTCCACGGGTCTTTACGACAGGTCAAACGACCTCCCTAATACTGACTCTGCGGAACGGCTGCAGTCTATTCCTGTTTGCGTAAAACAAGCCCGCTCCCAAGCGGGTTAGAGGGCCTCCCTGCCTTGGTTAAAATGGCTGCTGGCAGCAATGGGATTTGAACCAACGCCCCCGAGGAGTCTGGAGCCTAACTCAAACGCCTTAAACCACTCGGCCACGCTACCCTGGAATGTGCTACCCTGGAATGTTCACCTTCGTGGGACCTTTTTTCCCCACCCCAAAGACAGAGAAAACGTCGGCCGCCGGACCTTCTTTGCAAAGCCTCTGGAGTGCGGGCAAAAAACGTTTTTTTTTTTTTTTGTGTAGGCACAATAGCCTTCCGAAACTCTGTCTTGGCAGTAGTGGGACTCAAACTCACACCCCCGAAGATACTGGAGCCTTAATCCAGAGCCTTAGACCACTCGGCCACACTACCCTGGCACATTCACCCTCGTGGTCCCTTTTTTTTTCTTGTCGCGCTTCGCTGCAAGCTGATGCCTTGTAATTCGCCGCCGTAAAGGCATCCTTTATACAGGGGTATGCAGTCCTACTCCTGGTGGCCCCCTTCCTGTAGAGTGGAGGTCAGCATCAAGCAGCTCCTGATTGGTTAACGCGGCGTGAATTGACACAGAAGTTCCGATTTTTCACCTCGGGTAGCAGACGCGAATTTTTGTCAGACGCGTGATTCACAAAAAAGCACAATTCGCGCTTAACGCACCTAACGCGCCAGACGCTCAATTCGCGCCATTCGCGCGAACTAGACGCGCGGATGAGGCGAATTCGCGTCTACCGCGCTGCGCCTCATTCGCGCCGCAAGAACTCCAGGCGCGTGTTAACGTGTTTTACCATTGACTTAACATTGAAAACACTCGGACCAGACGCATATTCCCGTTTGGTGTGAATGTAGCATTAGACCGCGCGGCCATGCTACCTCGTCGGGTTGCGCTCCAAGGGTCTCTTCCACAGGTGGAACGGCCTCCCTAATACTTACTCTGCAGAACTGCTGCAGTCTAATCCTGTTTGCGTGAAATAATCCCGATGCCAAGCGGGTTAGAGGACCTCCCTGCCTTGGTTAAAATGGCTGCTGGCAGCGATGGGATTCGAACCCACGCCCCCGAAGAGACTGGAGCCTAAATCCAGCGCCTTAGACCACTCGGCAACGCTACCCTGGGATTTGCGCTTTTGTGGGCCGTTTTCTGCCCTCTTCCCCCACCCCAAAGATAGAGAGAACGTCGGCCGCCGGACCTTCTTTGCAAAGCCTCTGGAATGCGGGCAAAGAACTTTTTTTTTTTTTTTGGGTATGCACAATAGCCTTCCAAAACTCTGTCTTGGCAGCAGTGGGATTCAAACCCACACCCCCGAAGAGACTGTAGCCTTAATCCAGCGCCTTATGCTACGTTCACACCAAACGCGAATACGCGTCTAAATTCGCGCCTGCCGCTTCTATTTATACGCGTGACCACTTTGTGTTCATTCACCCGTCAAGAGCGAAATGGACGCGCATAAAAACAAAAGTTTGAAGCGAAATTTACGCACGTCAGGTGCGTCAGAGGCGAAAGTTTCAAAAAGTTTCAAACCCCGTTGGTAGCCATCTTTTTACAAGATGTCTGTTGTTGATCGCTCATTTATCGAGAGTGTCACTGCTCTGTATTTGCTCTGGAGAGCAGAACAGCGGTGTAGGGATCATCGTCGCTGTATTTGGGTTGCGCTTCGCCACAAGCTGATGCCTTGTAATTCGCCGCCGTAAAGGCATCCTTAATACAGGGTATGCAGTCCTACTTCTGGTGGCCCCCTTCCTGTGGAGTGGAGGTCCATCTATGATCAAGCACACCTGAATCCGCTAATCAAGGCTTTTGGGGCTTATGTGAAAACGATAGCCAGCTGTGTTGCATTTAAAATCAAAATGATCAGGCAGCTGTTATTTCACCCAAAACTTTCCATGAGTGACATTGGCTGTCTCCATTCTTGTAGACTACTCATTGTTTTTCATTAATATAATTTTCAAATTCGTTGAATTGTTTGTTTGTTTTTTATTGCACCTCTCCTATGATTGTAAATTATTGGTGTGCCTCTGTTGGAATGGAGCAGAGGCTGGGACAAGCTTCCAGCACTGACTTTGCTAAATGGCAAAGAATGCGAAAGCGGCTAAGTTTGGATGAGCATGCAGCGTCACTTCTCCAGTCGCTTCGCAGCCTCAGGAGCTTTCCAAAAGATTTCCCTGGCAGCGGTGGGATTCGAACCCACGCCCCCGAAGAGACTGGAGCCTTAATCCAGCGCTTTAGAACGCTCGGCCACGCTACCTTGTCATGGTGTGTTCCACGGGTCTTTACGACAGGTCAAACGACCTCCCTAATACTGACTCTGCGGAACGGCTGCAGTCTATTCCTGTTTGCGTAAAACAAGCCCGCTCCCAAGCGGGTTAGAGGGCCTCCCTGCCTTGGTTAAAATGGCTGCTGGCAGCAATGGGATTTGAACCAACGCCCCCGAGGAGTCTGGAGCCTAACTCAAACGCCTTAAACCACTCGGCCACGCTACCCTGGAATGTGCTACCCTGGAATGTTCACCTTCGTGGGCCCTTTTTTCCCCACCCCAAAGACAGAGAAAACGTCGGCCGCCGGACCTTCTTTGCAAAGCCTCTGGAGTGCGGGCAAAAAACATTTTTTTTTTTTTTTTTGTGTAGGCACAATAGCCTTCCGAAACTCTGTCTTGGCAGTAGTGGGACTCAAACTCACACCCCCGAAGATACTGGAGCCTTAATCCAGAGCCTTAGACCACTCGGCCACGCTACCCTGGCACATTCACCCTCGTGGTCCCTTTTTTTTTCTTGTCTCGCTTCGCTGCAAGCTGATGCCTTGTAATTTCGCCGCCGTAAAGGCATCCTTTATACAGGGGTATGCAGTCCTACTCCTGGTGGCCCCCTTCCTGTAGAGTGGAGGTCAGCATCAAGCAGCTCCTGATTGGTTAACGCGGCGTGAATTGACACAGAAGTTCAGATTTTTCACCTCGGGTAGCAGACGTGAATTCTTGTCAGACGCGTGATTCACAAAAAAGCACAATTCGCGCTTAACGCACCTAACGCGAACTAGACGCGCGGATGAGGCGAATTCGCGTCTACCGCGCCGCGCCTCATTCGCGCCGCAAGAACTCCAGGCGCGTGTTAACGCGTTTTACCATTGACTTAACATTGAAATCACTCGGACCAGACGCATATTCCCGTTTGGTGTGAATGTAGCATTAGACCATGCGGCCATGCTCCCCCTTCGGGTTGCGCTCCAAGGGTCTCTTCCACAGGTGGAACGGCCTCCCTAATACTTACTCTGCAGAACTGCTGCAGTCTAATCCTGTTTGCGTGAAATAATCCCGATGCCAAGCGGGTTAGAGGACCTCCCTGCCTTGGTTAAAATGGCTGCTGGCAGCGATGGGATTCGAACCCACGCCCCCGAAGAGACTGGAGCCTAAATCCAGCGCCTTAGACCACTCGGCAACGCTACCCTGGGATTTGCGCTTTTGTGGGCCGTTTTCTGCCCTCTTCCCCCACCCCAAAGATAGAGAGAACGTCGGCCGCCGGACCTTCTTTGCAAAGCCTCTGGAATGCGGGCAAAGAACTTTTTTTTTTTTTTTGGGTATGCACAATAGCCTTCCAAAACTCTGTCTTGGCAGCAGTGGGATTCAAACCCACACCCCCGAAGAGACTGTAGCCTTAATCCAGCGCCTTATGCTACGTTCACACCAAACGCGAATACGCGTCTAAATTCGCGCCTGCCGCTTCTATTTATACGCGTGACCACTTTGTGTTCATTCACCCGTCAAGAGCGAAATGGACGCGCATAAAAACAAAAGTTTGAAGCGAAATTTACGCACGTCAGGTGCGTCAGAGGCGAAAGTTTCAAAAAGTTTCGAACCCCGTTGGTAGCCATCTTTTTACAAGATGTCTGTTGTTGATCGCTCATTTATCGAGAGTGTCACTGCTCTGTATTTGCTCTGGAGAGCAGAACAGCGGTGTAGGGATCATCGTCGCTGTATTTGGGTTGCGCTTCGCCACAAGCTGATGCCTTGTAATTCGCCGCCGTAAAGGCATCCTTAATACAGGGTATGCAGTCCTACTTCTGGTGGCCCCCTTCCTGTGGAGTGGAGGTCCATCTATGATCAAGCACACCTGAATCCGCTAATCAAGGCTTTTGGGGCTTATGTGAAAACGATAGCCAGCTGTGTTGCATTTAAAATCAAAATGATCAGGCAGCTGTTATTTCACCCAAAACTTTCCATGAGTGACATTGGCTGTCTCCATTCTTGTAGACTACTCATTGTTTTTCATTAATATAATTTTCAAATTCGTTGAATTGTTTGTTTGTTTTTTATTGCACCTCTCCTATGATTGTAAATTATTGGTGTGCCTCTGTTGGAATGGAGCAGAGGCTGGGACAAGCTTCCAGCACTGACTTTGCTAAATGGCAAAGAATGCGAAAGCGGCTAAGTTTGGATGAGCATGCAGGGTCACTTCTCCAGTCGCTTCGCAGCCTCAGGAGCTTTCCAAAAGATTTCCCTGGCAGCGGTGGGATTCGAACCCATGCCCCCGAAGAGACTGGAGCCTTAATCCAGCGCCTTAGACCGCTCGGCCACGCTACCTTGTCATGGTGTGTTCCACGGGTCTTTACGACAGGTCAAACGACCTCCCTAATACTGACTCTGCGGAACGGCTGCAGTCTATTCCTGTTTGCGTAAAACAAGCCCGCTCCCAAGCGGGTTAGAGGGCCTCCCTGCCTTGGTTAAAATGGCTGCTGGCAGCAATGGGATCTGAACCAACGCCCCCGAGGAGTCTGGAGCCTAACTCAAACGCCTTAAACCACTCGGCCACGCTACCCTGGAATGTGCTACCCTGGAATGTTCACCTTCGTGGGCCCTTTTTTCCCCACCCCAAAGACAGAGAAAACGTCGGCCGCCGGACCTTCTTTGCAAAGCCTCTGGAGTGCGGGCAAAAAACGTTTTTTTTTTTTTTTTTGTGTAGGCACAATAGCCTTCCGAAACTCTGTCTTGGCAGTAGTGGGACTCAAACTCACACCCCCGAAGATACTGGAGCCTTAATCCAGAGCCTTAGACCACTCGGCCACACTACCCTGGCACATTCACCCTCGTGGTCCCTTTTTTTTTCTTGTCGCGCTTCGCTGCAAGCTGATGCCTTGTAATTCGCCGCCGTAAAGGCATCCTTTATACAGGGGTATGCAGTCCTACTCCTGGTGGCCCCCTTCCTGTAGAGTGGAGGTCAGCATCAAGCAGCTCCTGATTGGTTAACGCGGCGTGAATTGACACAGAAGTTCCGATTTTTCACCTCGGGTAGCAGACGCGAATTTTTGTCAGACGCGTGATTCACAAAAAAGCACAATTCGCGCTTAACGCACCTAACGCGCCAGACGCTCAATTCGCGCCATTCGCGCGAACTAGACGCGCGGATGAGGCGAATTTGCGTCTACCGCGCCGCGCCTCATTCGCGCCGCAAGAACTCCAGGCGCGTGTTAACGCGTTTTACCATTGACTTAACATTGAAAACACTCGGACCAGACGCATATTCCCGTTTGGTGTGAATGTAGCATTAGACCGCGCGGCCATGCTACCTCGTCGGGTTGCGCTCCAAGGGTCTCTTCCACAGGTGGAACGGCCTCCCTAATACTTACTCTGCAGAACTGCTGCAGTCTAATCCTGTTTGCGTGAAATAATCCCGATGCCAAGCGGGTTAGAGGACCTCCCTGCCTTGGTTAAAATGGCTGCTGGCAGCGATGGGATTCGAACCCACGCCCCCGAAGAGACTGGAGCCTAAATCCAGCGCCTTAGACCACTCGGCAACGCTACCCTGGGATTTGCGCTTTTGTGGGCCGTTTTCTGCCCTCTTCCCCCACCCCAAAGATAGAGAGAACGTCGGCCGCCGGACCTTCTTTGCAAAGCCTCTGGAATGCGGGCAAAGAACTTTTTTTTTTTTTTTGGGTATGCACAATAGCCTTCCAAAACTCTGTCTTGGCAGCAGTGGGATTCAAACCCACACCCCCGAAGAGACTGTAGCCTTAATCCAGCGCCTTATGCTACGTTCACACCAAACGCGAATACGCGTCTAAATTCGCGCCTGCCGCTTCTATTTATACGCGTGACCACTTTGTGTTCATTCACCCGTCAAGAGCGAAATGGACGCGCATAAAAACAAAAGTTTGAAGCGAAATTTACGCACGTCAGGTGCGTCAGAGGCGAAAGTTTCAAAAAGTTTCGAACCCCGTTGGTAGCCATCTTTTTACAAGATGTCTGTTGTTGATCGCTCATTTATCGAGAGTGTCACTGCTCTGTATTTGCTCTGGAGAGCAGAACAGCGGTGTAGGGATCATCGTCGCTGTATTTGGGTTGCGCTTCGCCACAAGCTGATGCCTTGTAATTCGCCGCCGTAAAGGCATCCTTAATACAGGGTATGCAGTCCTACTTCTGGTGGCCCCCTTCCTGTGGAGTGGAGGTCCATCTATGATCAAGCACACCTGAATCCGCTAATCAAGGCTTTTGGGGCTTATGTGAAAACGATAGCCAGCTGTGTTGCATTTAAAATCAAAATGATCAGGCAGCTGTTATTTCACCCAAAACTTTCCATGAGTGACATTGGCTGTCTCCATTCTTGTAGACTACTCATTGTTTTTCATTAATATAATTTTCAAATTCGTTGAATTGTTTGTTTGTTTTTTATTGCACCTCTCCTATGATTGTAAATTATTGGTGTGCCTCTGTTGGAATGGAGCAGAGGCTGGGACAAGCTTCCAGCACTGACTTTGCTAAATGGCAAAGAATGCGAAAGCGGCTAAGTTTGGATGAGCATGCAGCGTCACTTCTCCAGTCGCTTCGCAGCCTCAGGAGCTTTCCAAAAGATTTCCCTGGCAGCGGTGGGATTCGAACCCACGCCCCCGAAGAGACTGGAGCCTTAATCCAGCGCTTTAGACCGCTCGGCCACGCTACCTTGTCATGGTGTGTTCCACGGGTCTTTATGACAGGTCAAACGACCTCCCTAATACTGACTCTGCGGAACGGCTGCAGTCTATTCCTGTTTGCGTAAAACAAGCCCGCTCCCAAGCGGGTTAGAGGGCCTCCCTGCCTTGGTTAAAATGGCTGCTGGCAGCAATGGGATTTGAACCAACGCCCCCGAGGAGTCTGGAGCCTAACTCAAACGCCTTAAACCACTCGGCCACGCTACCCTGGAATGTGCTACCCTGGAATGTTCACCTTCGTGGGCCCTTTTTTCCCCACCCCAAAGACAGAGAAAACGTCGGCCGCCGGACCTTCTTTGCAAAGCCTCTGGAGTGCGGGCAAAAAACGATTTTTTTTTTTTTTTGTGTAGGCACAATAGCCTTCCGAAACTCTGTCTTGGCAGTAGTGGGACTCAAACTCACACCCCCGAAGATACTGGAGCCTTAATCCAGAGCCTTAGACCACTCGGCCACACTACCCTGGCACATTCACCCTCGTGGTCCCTTTTTTTTTCTTCTCGCGCTTCGCTGCAAGCTGATGCCTTGTAATTCGCCGCCGTAAAGGCATCCTTTATACAGGGGTATGCAGTCCTACTCCTGGTGGCCCCCTTCCTGTAGAGTGGAGGTCAGCATCAAGCAGCTCCTGATTGGTTAACGCGGCGTGAATTGACACAGAAGTTCCGATTTTTCACCTCGGGTAGCAGACGCGAATTTTTGTCAGACGCGTGATTCACAAAAAAGCACAATTCGCGCTTAACGCACCTAACGCGCCAGACGCTCAATTCGCGCCATTCGCGCGAACTAGACGCGCGGATGAGGCGAATTTGCGTCTACCGCGCCGCGCCTCATTCGCGCCGCAAGAACTCCAGGCGCATGTTAACGCGTTTTACCATTGACTTAACATTGAAAACACTCGGACCAGACGCATATTCCCGTTTGGTGTGAATGTAGCATTAGACCGCGCGGCCATGCTACCTCGTCGGGTTGCGCTCCAAGGGTCTCTTCCACAGGTGGAACGGCCTCCCTAATACTTACTCTGCAGAACTGCTGCAGTCTAATCCTGTTTGCGTGAAATAATCCCGATGCCAAGCGGGTTAGAGGACCTCCCTGCCTTGGTTAAAATGGCTGCTGGCAGCGATGGGATTCGAACCCACGCCCCCGAAGAGACTGGAGCCTAAATCCAGCGCCTTAGACCACTCGGCAACGCTACCCTGGGATTTGCGCTTTTGTGGGCCGTTTTCTGCCCTCTTCCCCCACCCCAAAGATAGAGAGAACGTCGGCCGCCGGACCTTCTTTGCAAAGCCTCTGGAATGCGGGCAAAGAACTTTTTTTTTTTTTTTGGGTATGCACAATAGCCTTCCAAAACTCTGTCTTGGCAGCAGTGGGATTCAAACCCACACCCCCGAAGAGACTGTAGCCTTAATCCAGCGCCTTATGCTACGTTCACACCAAACGCGAATACGCGTCTAAATTCGCGCCTGCCGCTTCTATTTATACGCGTGACCACTTTGTGTTCATTCACCCGTCAAGAGCGAAATGGACGCGCATAAAAACAAAAGTTTGAAGCGAAATTTACGCACGTCAGGTGCGTCAGAGGCGAAAGTTTCAAAAAGTTTCGAACCCCGTTGGTAGCCATCTTTTTACAAGATGTCTGTTGTTGATCGCTCATTTATCGAGAGTGTCACTGCTCTGTATTTGCTCTGGAGAGCAGAACAGCGGTGTAGGGATCATCGTCGCTGTATTTGGGTTGCGCTTCGCCACAAGCTGATGCCTTGTAATTCGCCGCCGTAAAGGCATCCTTAATACAGGGTATGCAGTCCTACTTCTGGTGGCCCCCTTCCTGTGGAGTGGAGGTCCATCTATGATCAAGCACACCTGAATCCGCTAATCAAGGCTTTTGGGGCTTATGTGAAAACGATAGCCAGCTGTGTTGCATTTAAAATCAAAATGATCAGGCAGCTGTTATTTCACCCAAAACTTTCCATGAGTGACATTGGCTGTCTCCATTCTTGTAGACTACTCATTGTTTTTCATTAATATAATTTTCAAATTCGTTGAATTGTTTGTTTGTTTTTTATTGCACCTCTCCTATGATTGTAAATTATTGGTGTGCCTCTGTTGGAATGGAGCAGAGGCTGGGACAAGCTTCCAGCACTGACTTTGCTAAATGGCAAAGAATGCGAAAGCGGCTAAGTTTGGATGAGCATGCAGGGTCACTTCTCCAGTCGCTTCGCAGCCTCAGGAGCTTTCCAAAAGATTTCCCTGGCAGCGGTGGGATTCGAACCCACGCCCCCGAAGAGACTGGAGCCTTAATCCAGCGCCTTAGACCGCTCGGCCACGCTACCTTGTCATGGTGTGTTCCACGGGTCTTTACGACAGGTCAAACGACCTCCCTAATACTGACTCTGCGGAACGGCTGCAGTCTATTCCTGTTTGCGTAAAACAAGCCCGCTCCCAAGCGGGTTAGAGGGCCTCCCTGCCTTGGTTAAAATGGCTGCTGGCAGCAATGGGATTTGAACCAACGCCCCCGAGGAGTCTGGAGCCTAACTCAAACGCCTTAAACCACTCGGCCACGCTACCCTGGAATGTGCTACCCTGGAATGTTCACCTTCGTGGGACCTTTTTTCCCCACCCCAAAGACAGAGAAAACGTCGGCCGCCGGACCTTCTTTGCAAAGCCTCTGGAGTGCGGGCAAAAAACGTTTTTTTTTTTTTTTTTGTGTAGGCACAATAGCCTTCCGAAACTCTGTCTTGGCAGTAGTGGGACTCAAACTCACACCCCCGAAGATACTGGAGCCTTAATCCAGAGCCTTAGACCACTCGGCCACACTACCCTGGCACATTCACCCTCGTGGTCCCTTTTTTTTTCTTGTCGCGCTTCGCTGCAAGCTGATGCCTTGTAATTCGCCGCCGTAAAGGCATCCTTTATACAGGGGTATGCAGTCCTACTCCTGGTGGCCCCCTTCCTGTAGAGTGGAGGTCAGCATCAAGCAGCTCCTGATTGGTTAACGCGGCGTGAATTGACACAGAAGTTCCGATTTTTCACCTCGGGTAGCAGACGCGAATTTTTGTCAGACGCGTGATTCACAAAAAAGCACAATTCGCGCTTAACGCACCTAACGCGCCAGACGCTCAATTCGCGCCATTCGCGCGAACTAGACGCGCGGATGAGGCGAATTCGCGTCTACCGCGCTGCGCCTCATTCGCGCCGCAAGAACTCCAGGCGCGTGTTAACGTGTTTTACCATTGACTTAACATTGAAAACACTCGGACCAGACGCATATTCCCGTTTGGTGTGAATGTAGCATTAGACCGCGCGGCCATGCTACCTCGTCGGGTTGCGCTCCAAGGGTCTCTTCCACAGGTGGAACGGCCTCCCTAATACTTACTCTGCAGAACTGCTGCAGTCTAATCCTGTTTGCGTGAAATAATCCCGATGCCAAGCGGGTTAGAGGACCTCCCTGCCTTGGTTAAAATGGCTGCTGGCAGCGATGGGTTTCGAACCCACGCCCCCGAAGAGACTGGAGCCTAAATCCAGCGCCTTAGACCACTCGGCAACGCTACCCTGGGATTTGCGCTTTTGTGGGCCGTTTTCTGCCCTCTTCCCCCACCCCAAAGATAGAGAGAACGTCGGCCGCCGGACCTTCTTTGCAAAGCCTCTGGAATGCGGGCAAAGAACTTTTTTTTTTTTTTGGGTATGCACAATAGCCTTCCAAAACTCTGTCTTGGCAGCAGTGGGATTCAAACCCACACCCCCGAAGAGACTGTAGCCTTAATCCAGCGCCTTATGCTACGTTCACACCAAACGCGAATACGCGTCTAAATTCGCGCCTGCCGCTTCTATTTATACGCGTGACCACTTTGTGTTCATTCACCCGTCAAGAGCGAAATGGACGCGCATAAAAACAAAAGTTTGAAGCGAAATTTACGCACGTCAGGTGCGTCAGAGGCGAAAGTTTCAAAAAGTTTCAAACCCCGTTGGTAGCCATCTTTTTACAAGATGTCTGTTGTTGATCGCTCATTTATCGAGAGTGTCACTGCTCTGTATTTGCTCTGGAGAGCAGAACAGCGGTGTAGGGATCATCGTCGCTGTATTTGGGTTGCGCTTCGCCACAAGCTGATGCCTTGTAATTCGCCGCCGTAAAGGCATCCTTAATACAGGGTATGCAGTTCTACTTCTGGTGGCCCCCTTCCTGTGGAGTGGAGGTCCATCTATGATCAAGCACACCTGAATCCGCTAATCAAGGCTTTTGGGGCTTATGTGAAAACGATAGCCAGCTGTGTTGCATTTAAAATCAAAATGATCAGGCAGCTGTTATTTCACCCAAAACTTTCCATGAGTGACATTGGCTGTCTCCATTCTTGTAGACTACTCATTGTTTTTCATTAATATAATTTTCAAATTCGTTGAATTGTTTGTTTGTTTTTTATTGCACCTCTCCTATGATTGTAAATTATTGGTGTGCCTCTGTTGGAATGGAGCAGAGGCTGGGACAAGCTTCCAGCACTGACTTTGCTAAATGGCAAAGAATGCGAAAGCGGCTAAGTTTGGATGAGCATGCAGCGTCACTTCTCCAGTCGCTTCGCAGCCTCAGGAGCTTTCCAAAAGATTTCCCTGGCAGCGGTGGGATTCGAACCCACGCCCCCGAAGAGACTGGAGCCTTAATCCAGCGCCTTAGAACGCTCGGCCACGCTACCTTGTCATGGTGTGTTCCACGGGTCTTTACGACAGGTCAAACGACCTCCCTAATACTGACTCTGCGGAACGGCTGCAGTCTATTCCTGTTTGCGTAAAACAAGCCCGCTCCCAAGCGGGTTAGAGGGCCTCCCTGCCTTGGTTAAAATGGCTGCTGGCAGCAATGGGATTTGAACCAACGCCCCCGAGGAGTCTGGAGCCTAACTCAAACGCCTTAAACCACTCGGCCACGCTACCCTGGAATGTGCTACCCTGGAATGTTCACCTTCGTGGGCCCTTTTTTCCCCACCCCAAAGACAGAGAAAACGTCGGCCGCCGGACCTTCTTTGCAAAGCCTCTGGAGTGCGGGCAAAAAACGTTTTTTTTTTTTTTTTGTGTAGGCACAATAGCCTTCCGAAACTCTGTCTTGGCAGTAGTGGGACTCAAACTCACACCCCCGAAGATACTGGAGCCTTAATCCAGAGCCTTAGACCACTCGGCCACGCTACCCTGGCACATTCACCCTCGTGGTCCCTTTTTTTTTCTTGTCTCGCTTCGCTGCAAGCTGATGCCTTGTAATTTCGCCGCCGTAAAGGCATCCTTTATACAGGGGTATGCAGTCCTACTCCTGGTGGCCCCCTTCCTGTAGAGTGGAGGTCAGCATCAAGCAGCTCCTGATTGGTTAACGCGGCGTGAATTGACACAGAAGTTCAGATTTTTCACCTCGGGTAGCAGACGTGAATTCTTGTCAGACGCGTGATTCACAAAAAAGCACAATTCGCGCTTAACGCACCTAACGCGAACTAGACGCGCGGATGAGGCGAATTCGCGTCTACCGCGCCGCGCCTCATTCGCGCCGCAAGAACTCCAGGCGCGTGTTAACGCGTTTTACCATTGACTTAACATTGAAATCACTCGGACCAGACGCATATTCCCGTTTGGTGTGAATGTAGCATTAGACCATGCGGCCATGCTCCCCCTTCGGGTTGCGCTCCAAGGGTCTCTTCCACAGGTGGAACGGCCTCCCTAATACTTACTCTGCAGAACTGCTGCAGTCTAATCCTGTTTGCGTGAAATAATCCCGATGCCAAGCGGGTTAGAGGACCTCCCTGCCTTGGTTAAAATGGCTGCTGGCAGCGATGGGATTCGAACCCACGCCCCCGAAGAGACTGGAGCCTAAATCCAGCGCCTTAGACCACTCGGCAACGCTACCCTGGGATTTGCGCTTTTGTGGGCCGTTTTCTGCCCTCTTCCCCCACCCCAAAGATAGAGAGAACGTCGGCCGCCGGACCTTCTTTGCAAAGCCTCTGGAATGCGGGCAAAGAACTTTTTTTTTTTTTTTGGGTATGCACAATAGCCTTCCAAAACTCTGTCTTGGCAGCAGTGGGATTCAAACCCACACCCCCGAAGAGACTGTAGCCTTAATCCAGCGCCTTATGCTACGTTCACACCAAACGCGAATACGCGTCTAAATTCGCGCCTGCCGCTTCTATTTATACGCGTGACCACTTTGTGTTCATTCACCCGTCAAGAGCGAAATGGACGCGCATAAAAACAAAAGTTTGAAGCGAAATTTACGCACGTCAGGTGCGTCAGAGGCGAAAGTTTCAAAAAGTTTCGAACCCCGTTGGTAGCCATCTTTTTACAAGATGTCTGTTGTTGATCGCTCATTTATCGAGAGTGTCACTGCTCTGTATTTGCTCTGGAGAGCAGAACAGCGGTGTAGGGATCATCGTCGCTGTATTTGGGTTGCGCTTCGCCACAAGCTGATGCCTTGTAATTCGCCGCCGTAAAGGCATCCTTAATACAGGGTATGCAGTCCTACTTCTGGTGGCCCCCTTCCTGTGGAGTGGAGGTCCATCTATGATCAAGCACACCTGAATCCGCTAATCAAGGCTTTTGGGGCTTATGTGAAAACGATAGCCAGCTGTGTTGCATTTAAAATCAAAATGATCAGGCAGCTGTTATTTCACCCAAAACTTTCCATGAGTGACATTGGCTGTCTCCATTCTTGTAGACTACTCATTGTTTTTCATTAATATAATTTTCAAATTCGTTGAATTGTTTGTTTGTTTTTTATTGCACCTCTCCTATGATTGTAAATTATTGGTGTGCCTCTGTTGGAATGGAGCAGAGGCTGGGACAAGCTTCCAGCACTGACTTTGCTAAATGGCAAAGAATGCGAAAGCGGCTAAGTTTGGATGAGCATGCAGGGTCACTTCTCCAGTCGCTTCGCAGCCTCAGGAGCTTTCCAAAAGATTTCCCTGGCAGCGGTGGGATTCGAACCCACGCCCCCGAAGAGACTGGAGCCTTAATCCAGCGCCTTAGACCGCTCGGCCACGCTACCTTGTCATGGTGTGTTCCACGGGTCTTTACGACAGGTCAAACGACCTCCCTAATACTGACTCTGCGGAACGGCTGCAGTCTATTCCTGTTTGCGTAAAACAAGCCCGCTCCCAAGCGGGTTAGAGGGCCTCCCTGCCTTGGTTAAAATGGCTGCTGGCAGCAATGGGATTTGAACCAACGCCCCCGAGGAGTCTGGAGCCTAACTCAAACGCCTTAAACCACTCGGCCACGCTACCCTGGAATGTGCTACCCTGGAATGTTCACCTTCGTGGGCCCTTTTTTCCCCACCCCAAAGACAGAGAAAACGTCGGCCGCCGGACCTTCTTTGCAAAGCCTCTGGAGTGCGGGCAAAAAACGTTTTTTTTTTTTTTTGTGTAGGCACAATAGCCTTCCGAAACTCTGTCTTGGCAGTAGTGGGACTCAAACTCACACCCCCGAAGATACTGGAGCCTTAATCCAGAGCCTTAGACCACTCAGCCACACTACCCTGGCACATTCACCCTCGTGGTCCCTTTTTTTTTCTTGTCGCGCTTCGCTGCAAGCTGATGCCTTGTAATTCGCCGCCGTAAAGGCATCCTTTATACAGGGGTATGCAGTCCTACTCCTGGTGGCCCCCTTCCTGTAGAGTGGAGGTCAGCATCAAGCAGCTCCTGATTGGTTAACGCGGCGTGAATTGACACAGAAGTTCCGATTTTTCACCTCGGGTAGCAGACGCGAATTTTTGTCAGACGCGTGATTCACAAAAAAGCACAATTCGCGCTTAACGCACCTAACGCGCCAGACGCTCAATTCGCGCCATTCGCGCGAACTAGACGCGCGGATGAGGCGAATTTGCGTCTACCGCGCCGCGCCTCATTCGCGCCGCAAGAACTCCAGGCGCGTGTTAACGCGTTTTACCATTGACTTAACATTGAAAACACTCGGACCAGACGCATATTCCCGTTTGGTGTGAATGTAGCATTAGACCGCGCGGCCATGCTACCTCGTCGGGTTGCGCTCCAAGGGTCTCTTCCACAGGTGGAACGGCCTCCCTAATACTTACTCTGCAGAACTGCTGCAGTCTAATCCTGTTTGCGTGAAATAATCCCGATGCCAAGCGGGTTAGAGGACCTCCCTGCCTTGGTTAAAATGGCTGCTGGCAGCGATGGGATTCGAACCCACGCCCCCGAAGAGACTGGAGCCTAAATCCAGCGCCTTAGACCACTCGGCAACGCTACCCTGGGATTTGCGCTTTTGTGGGCCGTTTTCTGCCCTCTTCCCCCACCCCAAAGATAGAGAGAACGTCGGCCGCCGGACCTTCTTTGCAAAGCCTCTGGAATGCGGGCAAAGAACTTTTTTTTTTTTTTTGGGTATGCACAATAGCCTTCCAAAACTCTGTCTTGGCAGCAGTGGGATTCAAACCCACACCCCCGAAGAGACTGTAGCCTTAATCCAGCGCCTTATGCTACGTTCACACCAAACGCGAATACGCGTCTAAATTCGCGCCTGCCGCTTCTATTTATACGCGTGACCACTTTGTGTTCATTCACCCGTCAAGAGCGAAATGGACGCGCATAAAAACAAAAGTTTGAAGCGAAATTTACGCACGTCAGGTGCGTCAGAGGCGAAAGTTTCAAAAAGTTTCGAACCCCGTTGGTAGCCATCTTTTTACAAGATGTCTGTTGTTGATCGCTCATTTATCGAGAGTGTCACTGCTCTGTATTTGCTCTGGAGAGCAGAACAGCGGTGTAGGGATCATCGTCGCTGTATTTGGGTTGCGCTTCGCCACAAGCTGATGCCTTGTAATTCGCCGCCGTAAAGGCATCCTTAATACAGGGTATGCAGTCCTACTTCTGGTGGCCCCCTTCCTGTGGAGTGGAGGTCCATCTATGATCAAGCACACCTGAATCCGCTAATCAAGGCTTTTGGGGCTTATGTGAAAACGATAGCCAGCTGTGTTGCATTTAAAATCAAAATGATCAGGCAGCTGTTATTTCACCCAAAACTTTCCATGAGTGACATTGGCTGTCTCCATTCTTGTAGACTACTCATTGTTTTTCATTAATATAATTTTCAAATTCGTTGAATTGTTTGTTTGTTTTTTATTGCACCTCTCCTATGATTGTAAATTATTGGTGTGCCTCTGTTGGAATGGAGCAGAGGCTGGGACAAGCTTCCAGCACTGACTTTGCTAAATGGCAAAGAATGCGAAAGCGGCTAAGTTTGGATGAGCATGCAGGGTCACTTCTCCAGTCGCTTCGCAGCCTCAGGAGCTTTCCAAAAGATTTCCCTGGCAGCGGTGGGATTCGAACCCACTCCCCCGAAGAGACTGGAGCCTTAATCCAGCGCCTTAGACCGCTCGGCCACGCTACCTTGTCATGGTGTGTTCCACGGGTCTTTACGACAGGTCAAACGACCTCCCTAATACTGACTCTGCGGAACGGCTGCAGTCTATTCCTGTTTGCGTAAAACAAGCCCGCTCCCAAGCGGGTTAGAGGGCCTCCCTGCCTTGGTTAAAATGGCTGCTGGCAGCAATGGGATTTGAACCAACGCCCCCGAGGAGTCTGGAGCCTAACTCAAACGCCTTAAACCACTCGGCCACGCTACCCTGGAATGTGCTACCCTGGAATGTTCACCTTCGTGGGACCTTTTTTCCCCACCCCAAAGACAGAGAAAACGTCGGCCGCCGGACCTTCTTTGCAAAGCCTCTGGAGTGCGGGCAAAAAACGTTTTTTTTTTTTTTTGTGTAGGCACAATAGCCTTCCGAAACTCTGTCTTGGCAGTAGTGGGACTCAAACTCACACCCCCGAAGATACTGGAGCCTTAATCCAGAGCCTTAGACCACTCGGCCACACTACCCTGGCACATTCACCCTCGTGGTCCCTTTTTTTTTCTTGTCGCGCTTCGCTGCAAGCTGATGCCTTGTAATTCGCCGCCGTAAAGGCATCCTTTATACAGGGGTATGCAGTCCTACTCCTGGTGGCCCCCTTCCTGTAGAGTGGAGGTCAGCATCAAGCAGCTCCTGATTGGTTAACGCGGCGTGAATTGACACAGAAGTTCCGATTTTTCACCTCGGGTAGCAGACGCGAATTTTTGTCAGACGCGTGATTCACAAAAAAGCACAATTCGCGCTTAACGCACCTAACGCGCCAGACGCTCAATTCGCGCCATTCGCGCGAACTAGACGCGCGGATGAGGCGAATTCGCGTCTACCGCGCCGCGCCTCATTCGCGCCGCAAGAACTCCAGGCGCGTGTTAACGCGTTTTACCATTGACTTAACATTGAAAACACTCGGACCAGACGCATATTCCCGTTTGGTGTGAATGTAGCATTAGACCGCGCGGCCATGCTACCTCGTCGGGTTGCGCTCCAAGGGTCTCTTCCACAGGTGGAACGGCCTCCCTAATACTTACTCTGCAGAACTGCTGCAGTCTAATCCTGTTTGCGTGAAATAATCCCGATGCCAAGCGGGTTAGAGGACCTCCCTGCCTTGGTTAAAATGGCTGCTGGCAGCGATGGGATTCGAACCCACGCCCCCGAAGAGACTGGAGCCTAAATCCAGCGCCTTAGACCACTCGGCAACGCTACCCTGGGATTTGCGCTTTTGTGGGCCGTTTTCTGCCCTCTTCCCCCACCCCAAAGATAGAGAGAACGTCGGCCGCCGGACCTTCTTTGCAAAGCCTCTGGAATGCGGGCAAAGAACTTTTTTTTTTTTTTTGGGTATGCACAATAGCCTTCCAAAACTCTGTCTTGGCAGCAGTGGGATTCAAACCCACACCCCCGAAGAGACTGTAGCCTTAATCCAGCGCCTTATGCTACGTTCACACCAAACGCGAATACGCGTCTAAATTCGCGCCTGCCGCTTCTATTTATACGCGTGACCACTTTGTGTTCATTCACCCGTCAAGAGCGAAATGGACGCGCATAAAAACAAAAGTTTGAAGCGAAATTTACGCACGTCAGGTGCGTCAGAGGCGAAAGTTTCAAAAAGTTTCAAACCCCGTTGGTAGCCATCTTTTTACAAGATGTCTGTTGTTGATCGCTCATTTATCGAGAGTGTCACTGCTCTGTATTTGCTCTGGAGAGCAGAACAGCGGTGTAGGGATCATCGTCGCTGTATTTGGGTTGCGCTTCGCCACAAGCTGATGCCTTGTAATTCGCCGCCGTAAAGGCATCCTTAATACAGGGTATGCAGTCCTACTTCTGGTGGCCCCCTTCCTGTGGAGTGGAGGTCCATCTATGATCAAGCACACCTGAATCCGCTAATCAAGGCTTTTGGGGCTTATGTGAAAACGATAGCCAGCTGTGTTGCATTTAAAATCAAAATGATCAGGCAGCTGTTATTTCACCCAAAACTTTCCATGAGTGACATTGGCTGTCTCCATTCTTGTAGACTACTCATTGTTTTTCATTAATATAATTTTCAAATTCGTTGAATTGTTTGTTTGTTTTTTATTGCACCTCTCCTATGATTGTAAATTATTGGTGTGCCTCTGTTGGAATGGAGCAGAGGCTGGGACAAGCTTCCAGCACTGACTTTGCTAAATGGCAAAGAATGCGAAAGCGGCTAAGTTTGGATGAGCATGCAGCGTCACTTCTCCAGTCGCTTCGCAGCCTCAGGAGCTTTCCAAAAGATTTCCCTGGCAGCGGTGGGATTCGAACCCACGCCCCCGAAGAGACTGGAGCCTTAATCCAGCGCCTTAGAACGCTCGGCCACGCTACCTTGTCATGGTGTGTTCCACGGGTCTTTACGACAGGTCAAATGACCTCCCTAATACTGACTCTGCGGAACGGCTGCAGTCTATTCCTGTTTGCGTAAAACAAGCCCGCTCCCAAGCGGGTTAGAGGGCCTCCCTGCCTTGGTTAAAATGGCTGCTGGCAGCAATGGGATTTGAACCAACGCCCCCGAGGAGTCTGGAGCCTAACTCAAACGCCTTAAACCACTCGGCCACGCTACCCTGGAATGTGCTACCCTGGAATGTTCACCTTCGTGGGCCCTTTTTTCCCCACCCCAAAGACAGAGAAAACGTCGGCCGCCGGACCTTCTTTGCAAAGCCTCTGGAGTGCGGGCAAAAAACGTTTTTTTTTTTTTTTTGTGTAGGCACAATAGCCTTCCGAAACTCTGTCTTGGCAGTAGTGGGACTCAAACTCACACCCCCGAAGATACTGGAGCCTTAATCCAGAGCCTTAGACCACTCGGCCACGCTACCCTGGCACATTCACCCTCGTGGTCCCTTTTTTTTTCTTGTCTCGCTTCGCTGCAAGCTGATGCCTTGTAATTTCGCCGCCGTAAAGGCATCCTTTATACAGGGGTATGCAGTCCTACTCCTGGTGGCCCCCTTCCTGTAGAGTGGAGGTCAGCATCAAGCAGCTCCTGATTGGTTAACGCGGCGTGAATTGACACAGAAGTTCAGATTTTTCACCTCGGGTAGCAGACGTGAATTCTTGTCAGACGCGTGATTCACAAAAAAGCACAATTCGCGCTTAACGCACCTAACGCGAACTAGACGCGCGGATGAGGCGAATTCGCGTCTACCGCGCCGCGCCTCATTCGCGCCGCAAGAACTCCAGGCGCGTGTTAACGCGTTTTACCATTGACTTAACATTGAAATCACTCGGACCAGACGCATATTCCCGTTTGGTGTGAATGTAGCATTAGACCATGCGGCCATGCTCCCCCTTCGGGTTGCGCTCCAAGGGTCTCTTCCACAGGTGGAACGGCCTCCCTAATACTTACTCTGCAGAACTGCTGCAGTCTAATCCTGTTTGCGTGAAATAATCCCGATGCCAAGCGGGTTAGAGGACCTCCCTGCCTTGGTTAAAATGGCTGCTGGCAGCGATGGGATTCGAACCCACGCCCCCGAAGAGACTGGAGCCTAAATCCAGCGCCTTAGACCACTCGGCAACGCTACCCTGGGATTTGCGCTTTTGTGGGCCGTTTTCTGCCCTCTTCCCCCACCCCAAAGATAGAGAGAACGTCGGCCGCCGGACCTTCTTTGCAAAGCCTCTGGAATGCGGGCAAAGAACTTTTTTTTTTTTTTTGGGTATGCACAATAGCCTTCCAAAACTCTGTCTTGGCAGCAGTGGGATTCAAACCCACACCCCCGAAGAGACTGTAGCCTTAATCCAGCGCCTTATGCTACGTTCACACCAAACGCGAATACGCGTCTAAATTCGCGCCTGCCGCTTCTATTTATACGCGTGACCACTTTGTGTTCATTCACCCGTCAAGAGCGAAATGGACGCGCATAAAAACAAAAGTTTGAAGCGAAATTTACGCACGTCAGGTGCGTCAGAGGCGAAAGTTTCAAAAAGTTTCGAACCCCGTTGGTAGCCATCTTTTTACAAGATGTCTGTTGTTGATCGCTCATTTATCGAGAGTGTCACTGCTCTGTATTTGCTCTGGAGAGCAGAACAGCGGTGTAGGGATCATCGTCGCTGCATTTGGGTTGCGCTTCGCCACAAGCTGATGCCTTGTAATTCGCCGCCGTAAAGGCATCCTTAATACAGGGTATGCAGTCCTACTTCTGGTGGCCCCCTTCCTGTGGAGTGGAGGTCCATCTATGATCAAGCACACCTGAATCCGCTAATCAAGGCTTTTGGGGCTTATGTGAAAACGATAGCCAGCTGTGTTGCATTTAAAATCAAAATGATCAGGCAGCTGTTATTTCACCCAAAACTTTCCATGAGTGACATTGGCTGTCTCCATTCTTGTAGACTACTCATTGTTTTTCATTAATATAATTTTCAAATTCGTTGAATTGTTTGTTTGTTTTTTATTGCACCTCTCCTATGATTGTAAATTATTGGTGTGCCTCTGTTGGAATGGAGCAGAGGCTGGGACAAGCTTCCAGCACTGACTTTGCTAAATGGCAAAGAATGCGAAAGCGGCTAAGTTTGGATGAGCATGCAGGGTCACTTCTCCAGTCGCTTCGCAGCCTCAGGAGCTTTCCAAAAGATTTCCCTGGCAGCGGTGGGATTCGAACCCACGCCCCCGAAGAGACTGGAGCCTTAATCCAGCGCCTTAGACCGCTCGGCCACGCTACCTTGTCATGGTGTGTTCCACGGGTCTTTACGACAGGTCAAACGACCTCCCTAATACTGACTCTGCGGAACGGCTGCAGTCTATTCCTGTTTGCGTAAAACAAGCCCGCTCCCAAGCGGGTTAGAGGGCCTCCCTGCCTTGGTTAAAATGGCTGCTGGCAGCAATGGGATTTGAACCAACGCCCCCGAGGAGTCTGGAGCCTAACTCAAACGCTTTAAACCACTCGGCCACGCTACCCTGGAATGTGCTACCCTGGAATGTTCACCTTCGTGGGCCCTTTTTTCCCCACCCCAAAGACAGAGAAAACGTCGGCCGCCGGACCTTCTTTGCAAAGCCTCTGGAGTGCGGGCAAAAAACGTTTTTTTTTTTTTTTGTGTAGGCACAATAGCCTTCCGAAACTCTGTCTTGGCAGTAGTGGGACTCAAACTCACACCCCCGAAGATACTGGAGCCTTAATCCAGAGCCTTAGACCACTCGGCCACACTACCCTGGCACATTCACCCTCGTGGTCCCTTTTTTTTTCTTGTCGCGCTTCGCTGCAAGCTGATGCCTTGTAATTCGCCGCCGTAAAGGCATCCTTTATACAGGGGTATGCAGTCCTACTCCTGGTGGCCCCCTTCCTGTAGAGTGGAGGTCAGCATCAAGCAGCTCCTGATTGGTTAACGCGGCGTGAATTGACACAGAAGTTCAGATTTTTCACCTCGGGTAGCAGACGCGAATTTTTGTCAGACGCGTGATTCACAAAAAAGCACAATTCGCGCTTAACGCACCTAACGCGCCAGACGCTCAATTCGCGCCATTCGCGCGAACTAGACGCGCGGATGAGGCGAATTTGCGTCTACCGCGCCGCGCCTCATTCGCGCCGCAAGAACTCCAGGCGCGTGTTAACGCGTTTTACCATTGACTTAACATTGAAAACACTCGGACCAGACGCATATTCCCGTTTGGTGTGAATGTAGCATTAGACCGCGCGGCCATGCTACCTCGTCGGGTTGCGCTCCAAGGGTCTCTTCCACAGGTGGAACGGCCTCCCTAATACTTACTCTGCAGAACTGCTGCAGTCTAATCCTGTTTGCGTGAAATAATCCCGATGCCAAGCGGGTTAGAGGACCTCCCTGCCTTGGTTAAAATGGCTGCTGGCAGCGATGGGATTCGAACCCACGCCCCCGAAGAGACTGGAGCCTAAATCCAGCGCCTTAGACCACTCGGCAACGCTACCCTGGGATTTGCGCTTTTGTGGGCCGTTTTCTGCCCTCTTCCCCCACCCCAAAGATAGAGAGAACGTCGGCCGCCGGACCTTCTTTGCAAAGCCTCTGGAATGCGGGCAAAGAACTTTTTTTTTTTTTTTGGGTATGCACAATAGCCTTCCAAAACTCTGTCTTGGCAGCAGTGGGATTCAAACCCACACCCCCGAAGAGACTGTAGCCTTAATCCAGCGCCTTATGCTACGTTCACACCAAACGCGAATACGCGTCTAAATTCGCGCCTGCCGCTTCTATTTATACGCGTGACCACTTTGTGTTCATTCACCCGTCAAGAGCGAAATGGACGCGCATAAAAACAAAAGTTTGAAGCGAAATTTACGCACGTCAGGTGCGTCAGAGGCGAAAGTTTCAAAAAGTTTCAAACCCCGTTGGTAGCCATCTTTTTACAAGATGTCTGTTGTTGATCGCTCATTTATCGAGAGTGTCACTGCTCTGTATTTGCTCTGGAGAGCAGAACAGCGGTGTAGGGATCATCGTCGCTGTATTTGGGTTGCGCTTCGCCACAAGCTGATGCCTTGTAATTCGCCGCCGTAAAGGCATCCTTAATACAGGGTATGCAGTCCTACTTCTGGTGGCCCCCTTCCTGTGGAGTGGAGGTCCATCTATGATCAAGCACACCTGAATCCGCTAATCAAGGCTTTTGGGGCTTATGTGAAAACGATAGCCAGCTGTGTTGCATTTAAAATCAAAATGATCAGGCAGCTGTTATTTCACCCAAAACTTTCCATGAGTGACATTGGCTGTCTCCATTCTTGTAGACTACTCATTGTTTTTCATTAATATAATTTTCAAATTCGTTGAATTGTTTGTTTGTTTTTTATTGCACCTCTCCTATGATTGTAAATTATTGGTGTGCCTCTGTTGGAATGGAGCAGAGGCTGGGACAAGCTTCCAGCACTGACTTTGCTAAATGGCAAAGAATGCGAAAGCGGCTAAGTTTGGATGAGCATGCAGCGTCACTTCTCCAGTCGCTTCGCAGCCTCAGGAGCTTTCCAAAAGATTTCCCTGGCAGCGGTGGGATTCGAACCCACGCCCCCGAAGAGACTGGAGCCTTAATCCAGCGCCTTAGAACGCTCGGCCACGCTACCTTGTCATGGTGTGTTCCACGGGTCTTTACGACAGGTCAAATGACCTCCCTAATACTGACTCTGCGGAACGGCTGCAGTCTATTCCTGTTTGCGTAAAACAAGCCCGCTCCCAAGCGGGTTAGAGGGCCTCCCTGCCTTGGTTAAAATGGCTGCTGGCAGCAATGGGATTTGAACCAACGCCCCCGAGGAGTCTGGAGCCTAACTCAAACGCCTTAAACCACTCGGCCACGCTACCCTGGAATGTGCTACCCTGGAATGTTCACCTTCGTGGGCCCTTTTTTCCCCACCCCAAAGACAGAGAAAACGTCGGCCGCCGGACCTTCTTTGCAAAGCCTCTGGAGTGCGGGCAAAAAACGTTTTTTTTTTTTTTTTGTGTGTAGGCACAATAGCCTTCCGAAACTCTGTCTTGGCAGTAGTGGGACTCAAACTCACACCCCCGAAGATACTGGAGCCTTAATCCAGAGCCTTAGACCACTCGGCCACGCTACCCTGGCACATTCACCCTCGTGGTCCCTTTTTTTTTCTTGTCTCGCTTCGCTGCAAGCTGATGCCTTGTAATTTCGCCGCCGTAAAGGCATCCTTTATACAGGGGTATGCAGTCCTACTCCTGGTGGCCCCCTTCCTGTAGAGTGGAGGTCAGCATCAAGCAGCTCCTGATTGGTTAACGCGGCGTGAATTGACACAGAAGTTCAGATTTTTCACCTCGGGTAGCAGACGTGAATTCTTGTCAGACGCGTGATTCACAAAAAAGCACAATTCGCGCTTAACGCACCTAACGCGAACTAGACGCGCGGATGAGGCGAATTCGCGTCTACCGCGCCGCGCCTCATTCGCGCCGCAAGAACTCCAGGCGCGTGTTAACGCGTTTTACCATTGACTTAACATTGAAATCACTCGGACCAGACGCATATTCCCGTTTGGTGTGAATGTAGCATTAGACCATGCGGCCATGCTCCCCCTTCGGGTTGCGCTCCAAGGGTCTCTTCCACAGGTGGAACGGCCTCCCTAATACTTACTCTGCAGAACTGCTGCAGTCTAATCCTGTTTGCGTGAAATAATCCCGATGCCAAGCGGGTTAGAGGACCTCCCTGCCTTGGTTAAAATGGCTGCTGGCAGCGATGGGATTCGAACCCACGCCCCCGAAGAGACTGGAGCCTAAATCCAGCGCCTTAGACCACTCGGCAACGCTACCCTGGGATTTGCGCTTTTGTGGGCCGTTTTCTGCCCTCTTCCCCCACCCCAAAGATAGAGAGAACGTCGGCCGCCGGACCTTCTTTGCAAAGCCTCTGGAATGCGGGCAAAGAACTTTTTTTTTTTTTTTGGGTATGCACAATAGCCTTCCAAAACTCTGTCTTGGCAGCAGTGGGATTCAAACCCACACCCCCGAAGAGACTGTAGCCTTAATCCAGCGCCTTATGCTACGTTCACACCAAACGCGAATACGCGTCTAAATTCGCGCCTGCCGCTTCTATTTATACGCGTGACCACTTTGTGTTCATTCACCCGTCAAGAGCGAAATGGACGCGCATAAAAACAAAAGTTTGAAGCGAAATTTACGCACGTCAGGTGCGTCAGAGGCGAAAGTTTCAAAAAGTTTCGAACCCCGTTGGTAGCCATCTTTTTACAAGATGTCTGTTGTTGATCGCTCATTTATCGAGAGTGTCACTGCTCTGTATTTGCTCTGGAGAGCAGAACAGCGGTGTAGGGATCATCGTCGCTGCATTTGGGTTGCGCTTCGCCACAAGCTGATGCCTTGTAATTCGCCGCCGTAAAGGCATCCTTAATACAGGGTATGCAGTCCTACTTCTGGTGGCCCCCTTCCTGTGGAGTGGAGGTCCATCTATGATCAAGCACACCTGAATCCGCTAATCAAGGCTTTTGGGGCTTATGTGAAAACGATAGCCAGCTGTGTTGCATTTAAAATCAAAATGATCAGGCAGCTGTTATTTCACCCAAAACTTTCCATGAGTGACATTGGCTGTCTCCATTCTTGTAGACTACTCATTGTTTTTCATTAATATAATTTTCAAATTCGTTGAATTGTTTGTTTGTTTTTTATTGCACCTCTCCTATGATTGTAAATTATTGGTGTGCCTCTGTTGGAATGGAGCAGAGGCTGGGACAAGCTTCCAGCACTGACTTTGCTAAATGGCAAAGAATGCGAAAGCGGCTAAGTTTGGATGAGCATGCAGGGTCACTTCTCCAGTCGCTTCGCAGCCTCAGGAGCTTTCCAAAACATTTCCCTGGCAGCGGTGGGATTCGAACCCACGCCCCCGAAGAGACTGGAGCCTTAATCCAGCGCCTTAGACCGCTCGGCCACGCTACCTTGTCATGGTGTGTTCCACGGGTCTTTACGACAGGTCAAACGACCTCCCTAATACTGACTCTGCGGAACGGCTGCAGTCTATTCCTGTTTGCGTAAAACAAGCCCGCTCCCAAGCGGGTTAGAGGGCCTCCCTGCCTTGGTTAAAATGGCTGCTGGCAGCAATGGGATTTGAACCAACGCCCCCGAGGAGTCTGGAGCCTAACTCAAACGCCTTAAACCACTCGGCCACGCTACCCTGGAATGTGCTACCCTGGAATGTTCACCTTCGTGGGCCCTTTTTTCCCCACCCCAAAGACAGAGAAAACGTCGGCCGCCGGACCTTCTTTGCAAAGCCTCTGGAGTGCGGGCAAAAAACGTTTTTTTTTTTTTTTGTGTAGGCACAATAGCCTTCCGAAACTCTGTCTTGGCAGTAGTGGGACTCAAACTCACACCCCCGAAGATACTGGAGCCTTAATCCAGAGCCTTAGACCACTCGGCCACACTACCCTGGCACATTCACCCTCGTGGTCCCTTTTTTTTTCTTGTCGCGCTTCGCTGCAAGCTGATGCCTTGTAATTCGCCGCCGTAAAGGCATCCTTTATACAGGGGTATGCAGTCCTACTCCTGGTGGCCCCCTTCCTGTAGAGTGGAGGTCAGCATCAAGCAGCTCCTGATTGGTTAACGCGGCGTGAATTGACACAGAAGTTCAGATTTTTCACCTCGGGTAGCAGACGCGAATTTTTGTCAGACGCGTGATTCACAAAAAAGCACAATTCGCGCTTAACGCACCTAACGCGCCAGACGCTCAATTCGCGCCATTCGCGCGAACTAGACGCGCGGATGAGGCGAATTTGCGTCTACCGCGCCGCGCCTCATTCGCGCCGCAAGAACTCCAGGCGCGTGTTAACGCGTTTTACCATTGACTTAACATTGAAAACACTCGGACCAGACGCATATTCCCGTTTGGTGTGAATGTAGCATTAGACCGCGCGGCCATGCTACCTCGTCGGGTTGCGCTCCAAGGGTCTCTTCCACAGGTGGAACGGCCTCCCTAATACTTACTCTGCAGAACTGCTGCAGTCTAATCCTGTTTGCGTGAAATAATCCCGATGCCAAGCGGGTTAGAGGACCTCCCTGCCTTGGTTAAAATGGCTGCTGGCAGCGATGGGATTCGAACCCACGCCCCCGAAGAGACTGGAGCCTAAATCCAGCGCCTTAGACCACTCGGCAACGCTACCCTGGGATTTGCGCTTTTGTGGGCCGTTTTCTGCCCTCTTCCCCCACCCCAAAGATAGAGAGAACGTCGGCCGCCGGACCTTCTTTGCAAAGCCTCTGGAATGCGGGCAAAGAACTTTTTTTTTTTTTTTGGGTATGCACAATAGCCTTCCAAAACTCTGTCTTGGCAGCAGTGGGATTCAAACCCACACCCCCGAAGAGACTGTAGCCTTAATCCAGCGCCTTATGCTACGTTCACACCAAACGCGAATACGCGTCTAAATTCGCGCCTGCCGCTTCTATTTATACGCGTGACCACTTTGTGTTCATTCACCCGTCAAGAGCGAAATGGACGCGCATAAAAACAAAAGTTTGAAGCGAAATTTACGCACGTCAGGTGCGTCAGAGGCGAAAGTTTCAAAAAGTTTCAAACCCCGTTGGTAGCCATCTTTTTACAAGATGTCTGTTGTTGATCGCTCATTTATCGAGAGTGTCACTGCTCTGTATTTGCTCTGGAGAGCAGAACAGCGGTGTAGGGATCATCGTCGCTGTATTTGGGTTGCGCTTCGCCACAAGCTGATGCCTTGTAATTCGCCGCCGTAAAGGCATCCTTAATACAGGGTATGCAGTCCTACTTCTGGTGGCCCCCTTCCTGTGGAGTGGAGGTCCATCTATGATCAAGCACACCTGAATCCGCTAATCAAGGCTTTTGGGGCTTATGTGAAAACGATAGCCAGCTGTGTTGCATTTAAAATCAAAATGATCAGGCAGCTGTTATTTCACCCAAAACTTTCCATGAGTGACATTGGCTGTCTCCATTCTTGTAGACTACTCATTGTTTTTCATTAATATAATTTTCAAATTCGTTGAATTGTTTGTTTGTTTTTTATTGCACCTCTCCTATGATTGTAAATTATTGGTGTGCCTCTGTTGGAATGGAGCAGAGGCTGGGACAAGCTTCCAGCACTGACTTTGCTAAATGGCAAAGAATGCGAAAGCGGCTAAGTTTGGATGAGCATGCAGCGTCACTTCTCCAGTCGCTTCGCAGCCTCAGGAGCTTTCCAAAAGATTTCCCTGGCAGCGGTGGGATTCGAACCCACGCCCCCGAAGAGACTGGAGCCTTAATCCAGCGCCTTAGAACGCTCGGCCACGCTACCTTGTCATGGTGTGTTCCACGGGTCTTTACGACAGGTCAAACGACCTCCCTAATACTGACTCTGCGGAACGGCTGCAGTCTATTCCTGTTTGCGTAAAACAAGCCCGCTCCCAAGCGGGTTAGAGGGCCTCCCTGCCTTGGTTAAAATGGCTGCTGGCAGCAATGGGATTTGAACCAACGCCCCCGAGGAGTCTGGAGCCTAACTCAAACGCCTTAAACCACTCGGCCACGCTACCCTGGAATGTGCTACCCTGGAATGTTCACCTTCGTGGGCCCTTTTTTCCCCACCCCAAAGACAGAGAAAACGTCGGCCGCCGGACCTTCTTTGCAAAGCCTCTGGAGTGCGGGCAAAAAACGTTTTTTTTTTTTTTTTGTGTAGGCACAATAGCCTTCCGAAACTCTGTCTTGGCAGTAGTGGGACTCAAACTCACACCCCCGAAGATACTGGAGCCTTAATCCAGAGCCTTAGACCACTCGGCCACGCTACCCTGGCACATTCACCCTCGTGGTCCCTTTTTTTTTCTTGTCTCGCTTCGCTGCAAGCTGATGCCTTGTAATTTCGCCGCCGTAAAGGCATCCTTTATACAGGGGTATGCAGTCCTACTCCTGGTGGCCCCCTTCCTGTAGAGTGGAGGTCAGCATCAAGCAGCTCCTGATTGGTTAACGCGGCGTGAATTGACACAGAAGTTCAGATTTTTCACCTCGGGTAGCAGACGTGAATTCTTGTCAGACGCGTGATTCACAAAAAAGCACAATTCGCGCTTAACGCACCTAACGCGAACTAGACGCGCGGATGAGGCGAATTCGCGTCTACCGCGCCGCGCCTCATTCGCGCCGCAAGAACTCCAGGCGCGTGTTAACGCGTTTTACCATTGACTTAACATTGAAATCACTCGGACCAGACGCATATTCCCGTTTGGTGTGAATGTAGCATTAGACCATGCGGCCATGCTCCCCCTTCGGGTTGCGCTCCAAGGGTCTCTTCCACAGGTGGAACGGCCTCCCTAATACTTACTCTGCAGAACTGCTGCAGTCTAATCCTGTTTGCGTGAAATAATCCCGATGCCAAGCGGGTTAGAGGACCTCCCTGCCTTGGTTAAAATGGCTGCTGGCAGCGATGGGATTCGAACCCACGCCCCCGAAGAGACTGGAGCCTAAATCCAGCGCCTTAGACCACTCGGCAACGCTACCCTGGGATTTGCGCTTTTGTGGGCCGTTTTCTGCCCTCTTCCCCCACCCCAAAGATAGAGAGAACGTCGGCCGCCGGACCTTCTTTGCAAAGCCTCTGGAATGCGGGCAAAGAACTTTTTTTTTTTTTTTGGGTATGCACAATAGCCTTCCAAAACTCTGTCTTGGCAGCAGTGGGATTCAAACCCACACCCCCGAAGAGACTGTAGCCTTAATCCAGCGCCTTATGCTACGTTCACACCAAACGCGAATACGCGTCTAAATTCGCGCCTGCCGCTTCTATTTATACGCGTGACCACTTTGTGTTCATTCACCCGTCAAGAGCGAAATGGACGCGCATAAAAACAAAAGTTTGAAGCGAAATTTACGCACGTCAGGTGCGTCAGAGGCGAAAGTTTCAAAAAGTTTCGAACCCCGTTGGTAGCCATCTTTTTACAAGATGTCTGTTGTTGATCGCTCATTTATCGAGAGTGTCACTGCTCTGTATTTGCTCTGGAGAGCAGAACAGCGGTGTAGGGATCATCGTCGCTGCATTTGGGTTGCGCTTCGCCACAAGCTGATGCCTTGTAATTCGCCGCCGTAAAGGCATCCTTAATACAGGGTATGCAGTCCTACTTCTGGTGGCCCCCTTCCTGTGGAGTGGAGGTCCATCTATGATCAAGCACACCTGAATCCGCTAATCAAGGCTTTTGGGGCTTATGTGAAAACGATAGCCAGCTGTGTTGCATTTAAAATCAAAATGATCAGGCAGCTGTTATTTCACCCAAAACTTTCCATGAGTGACATTGGCTGTCTCCATTCTTGTAGACTACTCATTGTTTTTCATTAATATAATTTTCAAATTCGTTGAATTGTTTGTTTGTTTTTTATTGCACCTCTCCTATGATTGTAAATTATTGGTGTGCCTCTGTTGGAATGGAGCAGAGGCTGGGACAAGCTTCCAGCACTGACTTTGCTAAATGGCAAAGAATGCGAAAGCGGCTAAGTTTGGATGAGCATGCAGCGTCACTTCTCCAGTCGCTTCGCAGCCTCAGGAGCTTTCCAAAAGATTTCCCTGGCAGCGGTGGGATTCGAACCCACGCCCCCGAAGAGACTGGAGCCTTAATCCAGCGCCTTAGACCGCTCGGCCACGCTACCTTGTCATGGTGTGTTCCACGGGTCTTTACGACAGGTCAAACGACCTCCCTAATACTGACTCTGCGGAACGGCTGCAGTCTATTCCTGTTTGCGTAAAACAAGCCCGCTCCCAAGCGGGTTAGAGGGCCTCCCTGCCTTGGTTAAAATGGCTGCTGGCAGCAATGGGATTTGAACCAACGCCCCCGAGGAGTCTGGAGCCTAACTCAAACGCCTTAAACCACTCGGCCACGATACCCTGGAATGTGCTACCCTGGAATGTTCACCTTCGTGGGCCCTTTTTTCCCCACCCCAAAGACAGAGAAAACGTCGGCCGCCGGACCTTCTTTGCAAAGCCTCTGGAGTGCGGGCAAAAAACGTTTTTTTTTTTTTTTTGTGTAGGCACAATAGCCTTCCGAAACTCTGTCTTGGCAGTAGTGGGACTCAAACTCACACCCCCGAAGATACTGGAGCCTTAATCCAGAGCCTTAGACCACTCGGCCACGCTACCCTGGCACATTCACCCTCGTGGTCCCTTTTTTTTTCTTGTCTCGCTTCGCTGCAAGCTGATGCCTTGTAATTTCGCCGCCGTAAAGGCATCCTTTATACAGGGGTATGCAGTCCTACTCCTGGTGGCCCCCTTCCTGTAGAGTGGAGGTCAGCATCAAGCAGCTCCTGATTGGTTAACGCGGCGTGAATTGACACAGAAGTTCAGATTTTTCACCTCGGGTAGCAGACGTGAATTCTTGTCAGACGCGTGATTCACAAAAAAGCACAATTCGCGCTTAACGCACCTAACGCGAACTAGACGCGCGGATGAGGCGAATTCGCGTCTACCGCGCCGCGCCTCATTCGCGCCGCAAGAACTCCAGGCGCGTGTTAACGCGTTCTACCATTGACTTAACATTGAAATCACTCGGACCAGACGCATATTCCCGTTTGGTGTGAATGTAGCATTAGACCATGCGGCCATGCTCCCCCTTCGGGTTGCGCTCCAAGGGTCTCTTCCACAGGTGGAACGGCCTCCCTAATACTTACTCTGCAGAACTGCTGCAGTCTAATCCTGTTTGCGTGAAATAATCCCGATGCCAAGCGGGTTAGAGGACCTCCCTGCCTTGGTTAAAATGGCTGCTGGCAGCGATGGGATTCGAACCCACGCCCCCGAAGAGACTGGAGCCTAAATCCAGCGCCTTAGACCACTCGGCAACGCTACCCTGGGATTTGCGCTTTTGTGGGCCGTTTTCTGCCCTCTTCCCCCACCCCAAAGATAGAGAGAACGTCGGCCGCCGGACCTTCTTTGCAAAGCCTCTGGAATGCGGGCAAAGAACTTTTTTTTTTTTTTTTGGGTATGCACAATAGCCTTCCAAAACTCTGTCTTGGCAGCAGTGGGATTCAAACCCACACCCCCGAAGAGACTGTAGCCTTAATCCAGCGCCTTATGCTACGTTCACACCAAACGCGAATACGCGTCTAAATTCGCGCCTGCCGCTTCTATTTATACGCGTGACCACTTTGTGTTCATTCACCCGTCAAGAGCGAAATGGACGCGCATAAAAACAAAAGTTTGAAGCGAAATTTACGCACGTCAGGTGCGTCAGAGGCGAAAGTTTCAAAAAGTTTCGAACCCCGTTGGTAGCCATCTTTTTACAAGATGTCTGTTGTTGATCGCTCATTTATCGAGAGTGTCACTGCTCTGTATTTGCTCTGGAGAGCAGAACAGCGGTGTAGGGATCATCGTCGCTGTATTTGGGTTGCGCTTCGCCACAAGCTGATGCCTTGTAATTCGCCGCCGTAAAGGCATCCTTAATACAGGGTATGCAGTCCTACTTCTGGTGGCCCCCTTCCTGTGGAGTGGAGGTCCATCTATGATCAAGCACACCTGAATCCGCTAATCAAGGCTTTTGGGGCTTATGTGAAAACGATAGCCAGCTGTGTTGCATTTAAAATCAAAATGATCAGGCAGCTGGTATTTCACCCAAAACTTTCCATGAGTGACATTGGCTGTCTCCATTCTTGTAGACTACTCATTGTTTTTCATTAATATAATTTTCAAATTCGTTGAATTGTTTGTTTGTTTTTTATTGCACCTCTCCTATGATTGTAAATTATTGGTGTGCCTCTGTTGGAATGGAGCAGAGGCTGGGACAAGCTTCCAGCACTGACTTTGCTAAATGGCAAAGAATGCGAAAGCGGCTAAGTTTGGATGAGCATGCAGGGTCACTTCTCCAGTCGCTTCGCAGCCTCAGGAGCTTTCCAAAAGATTTCCCTGGCAGCGGTGGGATTCGAACCCACGCCCCCGAAGAGACTGGAGCCTTAATCCAGCGCCTTAGACCGCTCGGCCACGCTACCTTGTCATGGTGTGTTCCACGGGTCTTTACGACAGGTCAAACGACCTCCCTAATACTGACTCTGCGGAACGGCTGCAGTCTATTCCTGTTTGCGTAAAACAAGCCCGCTCCCAAGCGGGTTAGAGGGCCTCCCTGCCTTGGTTAAAATGGCTGCTGGCAGCAATGGGATTTGAACCAACGCCCCCGAGGAGTCTGGAGCCTAACTCAAACGCCTTAAACCACTCGGCCACGCTACCCTGGAATGTGCTACCCTGGAATGTTCACCTTCGTGGGCCCTTTTTTCCCCACCCCAAAGACAGAGAAAACGTCGGCCGCCGGACCTTCTTTGCAAAGCCTCTGGAGTGCGGGCAAAAAACGTTTTTTTTTTTTTTTGTGTAGGCACAATAGCCTTCCGAAACTCTGTCTTGGCAGTAGTGGGACTCAAACTCACACCCCCGAAGATACTGGAGCCTTAATCCAGAGCCTTAGACCACTCTGCCACACTACCCTGGCACATTCACCCTCGTGGTCCCTTTTTTTTTCTTGTCGCGCTTCGCTGCAAGCTGATGCCTTGTAATTCGCCGCCGTAAAGGCATCCTTTATACAGGGGTATGCAGTCCTACTCCTGGTGGCCCCCTTCCTGTAGAGTGGAGGTCAGCATCAAGCAGCTCCTGATTGGTTAACGCGGCGTGAATTGACACAGAAGTTCCGATTTTTCACCTCGGGTAGCAGACGCGAATTTTTGTCAGACGCGTGATTCACAAAAAAGCACAATTCGCGCTTAATGCACCTAACGCGCCAGACGCTCAATTCGCGCCATTCGCGCGAACTAGACGCGCGGATGAGGCGAATTCGCGTCTACCGCGCCGCGCCTCATTCGCGCCGCAAGAACTCCAGGCGCGTGTTAACGCGTTTTACCATTGACTTAACATTGAAAACACTCGGACCAGACGCATATTCCCGTTTGGTGTGAATGTAGCATTAGACCGCGCGGCCATGCTACCTCGTCGGGTTGCGCTCCAAGGGTCTCTTCCACAGGTGGAACGGCCTCCCTAATACTTACTCTGCAGAACTGCTGCAGTCTAATCCTGTTTGCGTGAAATAATCCCGATGCCAAGCGGGTTAGAGGACCTCCCTGCCTTGGTTAAAATGGCTGCTGGCAGCGATGGGATTCAAACCCACGCCCCCGAAGAGACTGGAGCCTAAATCCAGCGCCTTAGACCACTCGGCAACGCTACCCTGGGATTTGCGCTTTTGTGGGCCGTTTTCTGCCCTCTTCCCCCACCCCAAAGATAGAGAGAACGTCGGCCGCCGGACCTTCTTTGCAAAGCCTCTGGAATGCGGGCAAAGAACTTTTTTTTTTTTTTTGGGTATGCACAATAGCCTTCCAAAACTCTGTCTTGGCAGCAGTGGGATTCAAACCCACACCCCCGAAGAGACTGTAGCCTTAATCCAGCGCCTTATGCTACGTTCACACCAAACGCGAATACGCGTCTAAATTCGCGCCTGCCGCTTCTATTTATACGCGTGACCACTTTGTGTTCATTCACCCGTCAAGAGCGAAATGGACGCGCATAAAAACAAAAGTTTGAAGCGAAATTTACGCACGTCAGGTGCGTCAGAGGCGAAAGTTTCAAAAAGTTTCGAACCCCGTTGGTAGCCATCTTTTTACAAGATGTCTGTTGTTGATCGCTCATTTATCGAGAGTGTCACTGCTCTGTATTTGCTCTGGAGAGCAGAACAGCGGTGTAGGGATCATCGTCGCTGCATTTGGGTTGCGCTTCGCCACAAGCTGATGCCTTGTAATTCGCCGCCGTAAAGGCATCCTTAATACAGGGTATGCAGTCCTACTTCTGGTGGCCCCCTTCCTGTGGAGTGGAGGTCCATCTATGATCAAGCACACCTGAATCCGCTAATCAAGGCTTTTGGGGCTTATGTGAAAACGATAGCCAGCTGTGTTGCATTTAAAATCAAAATGATCAGGCAGCTGTTATTTCACCCAAAACTTTCCATGAGTGACATTGGCTGTCTCCATTCTTGTAGACTACTCATTGTTTTTCATTAATATAATTTTCAAATTCGTTGAATTGTTTGTTTGTTTTTTATTGCACCTCTCCTATGATTGTAAATTATTGGTGTGCCTCTGTTGGAATGGAGCAGAGGCTGGGACAAGCTTCCAGCACTGACTTTGCTAAATGGCAAAGAATGCGAAAGCGGCTAAGTTTGGATGAGCATGCAGCGTCACTTCTCCAGTCGCTTCGCAGCCTCAGGAGCTTTCCAAAAGATTTCCCTGGCAGCGGTGGGATTCGAACCCACGCCCCCGAAGAGACTGGAGCCTTAATCCAGCGCCTTAGACCGCTCGGCCACGCTACCTTGTCATGGTGTGTTCCACGGGTCTTTACGACAGGTCAAACGACCTCCCTAATACTGACTCTGCGGAACGGCTGCAGTCTATTCCTGTTTGCGTAAAACAAGCCCGCTCCCAAGCGGGTTAGAGGGCCTCCCTGCCTTGGTTAAAATGGCTGCTGGCAGCAATGGGATTTGAACCAACGCCCCCGAGGAGTCTGGAGCCTAACTCAAACGCCTTAAACCACTCGGCCACGCTACCCTGGAATGTGCTACCCTGGAATGTTCACCTTCGTGGGCCCTTTTTTCCCCACCCCAAAGACAGAGAAAACGTCGGCCGCCGGACCTTCTTTGCAAAGCCTCTGGAGTGCGGGCAAAAAACGTTTTTTTTTTTTTTTTGTGTTGGCACAATAGCCTTCCGAAACTCTGTCTTGGCAGTAGTGGGACTCAAACTCACACCCCCGAAGATACTGGAGCCTTAATCCAGAGCCTTAGACCACTCGGCCACACTACCCTGGCACATTCACCCTCGTGGTCCCTTTTTTTTTCTTGTCGCGCTTCGCTGCAAGCTGATGCCTTGTAATTCGCCGCCGTAAAGGCATCCTTTATACAGGGGTATGCAGTCCTACTCCTGGTGGCCCCCTTCCTGTAGAGTGGAGGTCAGCATAAAGCAGCTCCTGATTGGTTAACGCGGCGTGAATTGACACAGAAGTTCCGATTTTTCACCTCGGGTAGCAGACGCGAATTTTTGTCAGACGCGTGATTCACAAAAAAGCACAATTCGCGCTTAACGCACCTAACGCGCCATTCGCGCGAACTAGACGCGCGGATGAGGCGAATTCGCGTCTACCGCGCCGCGCCTCATTCGCGCCGCAAGAACTCCAGGCGCGTGTTAACGCGTTTTACCATTGACTTAACATTGAAAACACTCGGACCAGACGCATATTCCCGTTTGGTGTGAATGTAGCATTAGACCGCGCGGCCATGCTACCTCGTCGGGTTGCGCTCCAAGGGTCTCTTCCACAGGTGGAACGGCCTCCCTAATACTTACTCTGCAGAACTGCTGCAGTCTAATCCTGTTTGCGTGAAATAATCCCGATGCCAAGCGGGTTAGAGGACCTCCCTGCCTTGGTTAAAATGGCTGCTGGCAGCGATGGGATTCAAACCCACGCCCCCGAAGAGACTGGAGCCTAAATCCAGCGCCTTAGACCACTCGGCAACGCTACCCTGGGATTTGCGCTTTTGTGGGCCGTTTTCTGCCCTCTTCCCCCACCCCAAAGATAGAGAGAACGTCGGCCGCCGGACCTTCTTTGCAAAGCCTCTGGAATGCGGGCAAAGAACTTTTTTTTTTTTTTTTTGGGTATGCACAATAGCCTTCCAAAACTCTGTCTTGGCAGCAGTGGGATTCAAACCCACACCCCCGAAGAGACTGTAGCCTTAATCCAGCGCCTTATGCTACGTTCACACCAAACGCGAATACGCGTCTAAATTCGCGCCTGCCGCTTCTATTTATACGCGTGACCACTTTGTGTTCATTCACCCGTCAAGAGCGAAATGGACGCGCATAAAAACAAAAGTTTGAAGCGAAATTTACGCACGTCAGGTGCGTCAGAGGCGAAAGTTTCAAAAAGTTTCGAACCCCGTTGGTAGCCATCTTTTTACAAGATGTCTGTTGTTGATCGCTCATTTATCGAGAGTGTCACTGCTCTGTATTTGCTCTGGAGAGCAGAACAGCGGTGTAGGGATCATCGTCGCTGCATTTGGGTTGCGCTTCGCCACAAGCTGATGCCTTGTAATTCGCCGCCGTAAAGGCATCCTTAATACAGGGTATGCAGTCCTACTTCTGGTGGCCCCCTTCCTGTGGAGTGGAGGTCCATCTATGATCAAGCACACCTGAATCCGCTAATCAAGGCTTTTGGGGCTTATGTGAAAACGATAGCCAGCTGTGTTGCATTTAAAATCAAAATGATCAGGCAGCTGTTATTTCACCCAAAACTTTCCATGAGTGACATTGGCTGTCTCCATTCTTGTAGACTACTCATTGTTTTTCATTAATATAATTTTCAAATTCGTTGAATTGTTTGTTTGTTTTTTATTGCACCTCTCCTATGATTGTAAATTATTGGTGTGCCTCTGTTGGAATGGAGCAGAGGCTGGGACAAGCTTCCAGCACTGACTTTGCTAAATGGCAAAGAATGCGAAAGCGGCTAAGTTTGGATGAGCATGCAGCGTCACTTCTCCAGTCGCTTCGCAGCCTCAGGAGCTTTCCAAAAGATTTCCCTGGCAGCGGTGGGATTCGAACCCACGCCCCCGAAGAGACTGGAGCCTTAATCCAGCGCCTTAGACCGCTCGGCCACGCTACCTTGTCATGGTGTGTTCCACGGGTCTTTACGACAGGTCAAACGACCTCCCTAATACTGACTCTGCGGAACGGCTGCAGTCTATTCCTGTTTGCGTAAAACAAGCCCGCTCCCAAGCGGGTTAGAGGGCCTCCCTGCCTTGGTTAAAATGGCTGCTGGCAGCAATGGGATTTGAACCAACGCCCCCGAGGAGTCTGGAGCCTAACTCAAACGCCTTAAACCACTCGGCCACGCTACCCTGGAATGTGCTACCCTGGAATGTTCACCTTCGTGGGCCCTTTTTTCCCCACCCCAAAGACAGAGAAAACGTCGGCCGCCGGACCTTCTTTGCAAAGCCTCTGGAGTGCGGGCAAAAAACGTTTTTTTTTTTTTTTTTGTGTTGGCACAATAGCCTTCCGAAACTCTGTCTTGGCAGTAGTGGGACTCAAACTCACACCCCCGAAGATACTGGAGCCTTAATCCAGAGCCTTAGACCACTCGGCCACACTACCCTGGCACATTCACCCTCGTGGTCCCTTTTTTTTTCTTGTCGCGCTTCGCTGCAAGCTGATGCCTTGTAATTCGCCGCCGTAAAGGCATCCTTTATACAGGGGTATGCAGTCCTACTCCTGGTGGCCCCCTTCCTGTAGAGTGGAGGTCAGCATCAAGCAGCTCCTGATTGGTTAACGCGGCGTGAATTGACACAGAAGTTTCGATTTTTCACCTCGGGTAGCAGACGCGAATTTTTGTCAGACGCGTGATTCACAAAAAAGCACAATTCGCGCTTAACGCACCTAACGCGCCAGACGCTCAATTCGCGCCATTCGCGCGAACTAGACGCGCGGATGAGGCGAATTCGCGTCTACCGCGCCGCGCCTCATTCGCGCCGCAAGAACTCCAGGCGCGTGTTAACGCGTTTTACCATTGACTTAACATTGAAATCACTCGGACCAGACGCATATTCCCGTTTGGTGTGAATGTAGCATTAGACCATGCGGCCATGCTCCCCCTTCGGGTTGCGCTCCAAGGGTCTCTTCCACAGGTGGAACGGCCTCCCTAATACTTACTCTGCAGAACTGCTGCAGTCTAATCCTGTTTGCGTGAAATAATCCCGATGCCAAGCGGGTTAGAGGACCTCCCTGCCTTGGTTAAAATGGCTGCTGGCAGCGATGGGATTCGAACCCACGCCCCCGAAGAGACTGGAGCCTAAATCCAGCGCCTTAGACCACTCGGCAACGCTACCCTGGGATTTGCGCTTTTGTGGGCCGTTTTCTGCCCTCTTCCCCCACCCCAAAGATAGAGAGAACGTCGGCCGCCGGACCTTCTTTGCAAAGCCTCTGGAATGCGGGCAAAGAACTTTTTTTTTTTTTTTGGGTATGCACAATAGCCTTCCAAAACTCTGTCTTGGCAGCAGTGGGATTCAAACCCACACCCCCGAAGAGACTGTAGCCTTAATCCAGCGCCTTATGCTACGTTCACACCAAACGCGAATACGCGTCTAAATTCGCGCCTGCCGCTTCTATTTATACGCGTGACCACTTTGTGTTCATTCACCCGTCAAGAGCGAAATGGACGCGCATAAAAACAAAAGTTTGAAGCGAAATTTACGCACGTCAGGTGCGTCAGAGGCGAAAGTTTCAAAAAGTTTCGAACCCCGTTGGTAGCCATCTTTTTACAAGATGTCTGTTGTTGATCGCTCATTTATCGAGAGTGTCACTGCTCTGTATTTGCTCTGGAGAGCAGAACAGCGGTGTAGGGATCATCGTCGCTGCATTTGGGTTGCGCTTCGCCACAAGCTGATGCCTTGTAATTCGCCGCCGTAAAGGCATCCTTAATACAGGGTATGCAGTCCTACTTCTGGTGGCCCCCTTCCTGTGGAGTGGAGGTCCATCTATGATCAAGCACACCTGAATCCGCTAATCAAGGCTTTTGGGGCTTATGTGAAAACGATAGCCAGCTGTGTTGCATTTAAAATCAAAATGATCAGGCAGCTGTTATTTCACCCAAAACTTTCCATGAGTGACATTGGCTGTCTCCATTCTTGTAGACTACTCATTGTTTTTCATTAATATAATTTTCAAATTCGTTGAATTGTTTGTTTGTTTTTTATTGCACCTCTCCTATGATTGTAAATTATTGGTGTGCCTCTGTTGGAATGGAGCAGAGGCTGGGACAAGCTTCCAGCACTGACTTTGCTAAATGGCAAAGAATGCGAAAGCGGCTAAGTTTGGATGAGCATGCAGCGTCACTTCTCCAGTCGCTTCGCAGCCTCAGGAGCTTTCCAAAAGATTTCCCTGGCAGCGGTGGGATTCGAACCCACGCCCCCAAAGAGACTGGAGCCTTAATCCAGCGCCTTAGACCGCTCGGCCACGCTACCTTGTCATGGTGTGTTCCACGGGTCTTTACGACAGGTCAAACGACCTCCCTAATACTGACTCTGCGGAACGGCTGCAGTCTATTCCTGTTTGCGTAAAACAAGCCCGCTCCCAAGCGGGTTAGAGGGCCTCCCTGCCTTGGTTAAAATGGCTGCTGGCAGCAATGGGATTTGAACCAACGCCCCCGAGGAGTCTGGAGCCTAACTCAAACGCCTTAAACCACTCGGCCACGCTACCCTGGAATGTGCTACCCTGGAATGTTCACCTTCGTGGGCCCTTTTTTCCCCACCCCAAAGACAGAGAAAACGTCGGCCGCCGGACCTTCTTTGCAAAGCCTCTGGAGTGCGGGCAAAAAACGTTTTTTTTTTTTTTTTGTGTTGGCACAATAGCCTTCCGAAACTCTGTCTTGGCAGTAGTGGGACTCAAACTCACACCCCCGAAGATACTGGAGCCTTAATCCAGAGCCTTAGACCACTCGGCCACACTACCCTGGCACATTCACCCTCGTGGTCCCTTTTTTTTTCTTGTCGCGCTTCGCTGCAAGCTGATGCCTTGTAATTCGCCGCCGTAAAGGCATCCTTTATACAGGGGTATGCAGTCCTACTCCTGGTGGCCCCCTTCCTGTAGAGTGGAGGTCAGCATCAAGCAGCTCCTGATTGGTTAACGCGGCGTGAATTGACACAGAAGTTTCGATTTTTCACCTCGGGTAGCAGACGCGAATTTTTGTCAGACGCGTGATTCACAAAAAAGCACAATTCGCGCTTAACGCACCTAACGCGCCAGACGCTCAATTCGCGCCATTCGCGCGAACTAGACGCGCGGATGAGGCGAATTCGCGTCTACCGCGCCGCGCCTCATTCGCGCCGCAAGAACTCCAGGCGCGTGTTAACGCGTTTTACCATTGACTTAACATTGAAATCACTCGGACCAGACGCATATTCCCGTTTGGTGTGAATGTAGCATTAGACCATGCGGCCATGCTCCCCCTTCGGGTTGCGCTCCAAGGGTCTCTTCCACAGGTGGAACGGCCTCCCTAATACTTACTCTGCAGAACTGCTGCAGTCTAATCCTGTTTGCGTGAAATAATCCCGATGCCAAGCGGGTTAGAGGACCTCCCTGCCTTGGTTAAAATGGCTGCTGGCAGCGATGGGATTCGAACCCACGCCCCCGAAGAGACTGGAGCCTAAATCCAGCGCCTTAGACCACTCGGCAACGCTACCCTGGGATTTGCGCTTTTGTGGGCCGTTTTCTGCCCTCTTCCCCCACCCCAAAGATAGAGAGAACGTCGGCCGCCGGACCTTCTTTGCAAAGCCTCTGGAATGCGGGCAAAGAACTTTTTTTTTTTTTTTGGGTATGCACAATAGCCTTCCAAAACTCTGTCTTGGCAGCAGTGGGATTCAAACCCACACCCCCGAAGAGACTGTAGCCTTAATCCAGCGCCTTATGCTACGTTCACACCAAACGCGAATACGCGTCTAAATTCGCGCCTGCCGCTTCTATTTATACGCGTGACCACTTTGTGTTCATTCACCCGTCAAGAGCGAAATGGACGCGCATAAAAACAAAAGTTTGAAGCGAAATTTACGCACGTCAGGTGCGTCAGAGGCGAAAGTTTCAAAAAGTTTCGAACCCCGTTGGTAGCCATCTTTTTACAAGATGTCTGTTGTTGATCGCTCATTTATCGAGAGTGTCACTGCTCTGTATTTGCTCTGGAGAGCAGAACAGCGGTGTAGGGATCATCGTCGCTGCATTTGGGTTGCGCTTCGCCACAAGCTGATGCCTTGTAATTCGCCGCCGTAAAGGCATCCTTAATACAGGGTATGCAGTCCTACTTCTGGTGGCCCCCTTCCTGTGGAGTGGAGGTCCATCTATGATCAAGCACACCTGAATCCGCTAATCAAGGCTTTTGGGGCTTATGTGAAAACGATAGCCAGCTGTGTTGCATTTAAAATCAAAATGATCAGGCAGCTGTTATTTCACCCAAAACTTTCCATGAGTGACATTGGCTGTCTCCATTCTTGTAGACTACTCATTGTTTTTCATTAATATAATTTTCAAATTCGTTGAATTGTTTGTTTGTTTTTTATTGCACCTCTCCTATGATTGTAAATTATTGGTGTGCCTCTGTTGGAATGGAGCAGAGGCTGGGACAAGCTTCCAGCACTGACTTTGCTAAATGGCAAAGAATGCGAAAGCGGCTAAGTTTGGATGAGCATGCAGGGTCACTTCTCCAGTCGCTTCGCAGCCTCAGGAGCTTTCCAAAAGATTTCCCTGGCAGCGGTGGGATTCGAACCCACGCCCCCAAAGAGACTGGAGCCTTAATCCAGTGCCTTAGACCGCTCGGCCACGCTACCTTGTCATGGGGTGTTCCACGGGTCTTTACGACAGGTCAAACGACCTCCCTAATACTGACTCTGCGGAACGGCTGCAGTCTATTCCTGTTTGCGTAAAACAAGCCCGCTCCCAAGCGGGTTAGAGGGCCTCCCTGCCTTGGTTAAAATGGCTGCTGGCAGCAATGGGATTTGAACCAACTCCCCCGAGGAGTCTGGAGCCTAACTCAAACGCCTTAAACCACTCGGCCACGCTACCCTGGAATGTGCTACCCTGGAATGTTCACCTTCGTGGGCCCTTTTTTCCCCACCCCAAAGACAGAGAAAACGTCGGCCGCCGGACCTTCTTTGCAAAGCCTCTGGAGTGCGGGCAAAAAACGTTTTTTTTTTTTTTTTTGTGTAGGCACAATAGCCTTCCGAAACTCTGTCTTGGCAGTAGTGGGACTCAAACTCACACCCCCGAAGATAGTGGAGCCTTAATCCAGAGCCTTAGACCACTCTGCCACACTACCCTGGCACATTCACCCTTGTGGTCCCTTTTTTTTTCTTGTCGCGCTTCGCTGCAAGCTGATGCCTTGTAATTCGCCGCCGTAAAGGCATCCTTTATACAGGGGTATGCAGTCCTACTCCTGGTGGCCCCCTTCCTGTAGAGTGGAGGTCAGCATCAAGCAGCTCCTGATTGGTTAACGCGGTGTGAATTGACACAGAAGTTCCGATTTTTCACCTCGGGTAGCAGACGCGAATTTTTGTCAGACGCGTGATTCACAAAAAAGCACAATTCGCGCTTAACGCACCTAACGCGCCAGACGCTCAATTCGCGCCATTCGCGCGAACTAGACGCGCGGATGAGGCGAATTCGCGTCTACCGCGCCGCGCCTCATTCGCGCCGCAAGAACTCCAGGCGCGTGTTAACGCGTTTTACCATTGACTTAACATTGAAAACACTCGGACCAGACGCATATTCCCGTTTGGTGTGAATGTAGCATTAGACCGCGCGGCCATGCTACCTCGTCGGGTTGCGCTCCAAGGGTCTCTTCCACAGGTGGAACGGCCTCCCTAATACTTACTCTGCAGAACTGCTGCAGTCTAATCCTGTTTGCGTGAAATAATCCCGATGCCAAGCGGGTTAGAGGACCTCCCTGCCTTGGTTAAAATGGCTGCTGGCAGCGATGGGATTCAAACCCACGCCCCCGAAGAGACTGGAGCCTAAATCCAGCGCCTTAGACCACTCGGCAACGCTACCCTGGGATTTGCGCTTTTGTGGGCCGTTTTCTGCCCTCTTCCCCCACCCCAAAGATAGAGAGAACGTCGGCCACCGGACCTTCTTTGCAAAGCCTCTGGAATGCGGGCAAAGAACTTTTTTTTTTTTTTTGGGTATGCACAATAGCCTTCCAAAACTCTGTCTTGGCAGCAGTGGGATTCAAACCCACACCCCCGAAGAGACTGTAGCCTTAATCCAGCGCCTTATGCTACGTTCACACCAAACGCGAATACGCGTCTAAATTCGCGCCTGCCGCTTCTATTTATACGCGTGACCACTTTGTGTTCATTCACCCGTCAAGAGCGAAATGGACGCGCATAAAAACAAAAGTTTGAAGCGAAATTTACGCACGTCAGGTGCGTCAGAGGCGAAAGTTTCAAAAAGTTTCAAACCCCGTTGGTAGCCATCTTTTTACAAGATGTCTGTTGTTGATCGCTCATTTATCGAGAGTGTCACTGCTCTGTATTTGCTCTGGAGAGCAGAACAGCGGTGTAGGGATCATCGTCGCTGTATTTGGGTTGCGCTTCGCCACAAGCTGATGCCTTGTAATTCGCCGCCGTAAAGGCATCCTTAATACAGGGTATGCAGTCCTACTTCTGGTGGCCCCCTTCCTGTGGAGTGGAGGTCCATCTATGATCAAGCACACCTGAATCCGCTAATCAAGGCTTTTGGGGCTTATGTGAAAACGATAGCCAGCTGTGTTGCATTTAAAATCAAAATGATCAGGCAGCTGTTATTTCACCCAAAACTTTCCATGAGTGACATTGGCTGTCTCCATTCTTGTAGACTACTCATTGTTTTTCATTAATATAATTTTCAAATTCGTTGAATTGTTTGTTTGTTTTTTATTGCACCTCTCCTATGATTGTAAATTATTGGTGTGCCTCTGTTGGAATGGAGCAGAGGCTGGGACAAGCTTCCAGCACTGACTTTGCTAAATGGCAAAGAATGCGAAAGCGGCTAAGTTTGGATGAGCATGCAGCGTCACTTCTCCAGTCGCTTCGCAGCCTCAGGAGCTTTCCAAAAGATTTCCCTGGCAGCGGTGGGATTCGAACCCACGCCCCCGAAGAGACTGGAGCCTTAATCCAGCGCCTTAGACCGCTCGGCCACGCTACCTTGTCATGGTGTGTTCCACGGGTCTTTACGACAGGTCAAACGACCTCCCTAATACTGACTCTGCGGAACGGCTGCAGTCTATTCCTGTTTGCGTAAAACAAGCCCGCTCCCAAGCGGGTTAGAGGGCCTCCCTGCCTTGGTTAAAATGGCTGCTGGCAGCAATGGGATTTGAACCAACGCCCCCGAGGAGTCTGGAGCCTAACTCAAACGCCTTAAACCACTCGGCCACGCTACCCTGGAATGTGCTACCCTGGAATGTTCACCTTCGTGGGCCCTTTTTTCCCCACCCCAAAGACAGAGAAAACGTCGGCCGCCGGACCTTCTTTGCAAAGCCTCTGGAGTGCGGGCAAAAAACGTTTTTTTTTTTTTTTTGTGTTGGCACAATAGCCTTCCGAAACTCTGTCTTGGCAGTAGTGGGACTCAAACTCACACCCCCGAAGATACTGGAGCCTTAATCCAGAGCCTTAGACCACTCGGCCACACTACCCTGGCACATTCACCCTCGTGGTCCCTTTTTTTTTCTTGTCGCGCTTCGCTGCAAGCTGATGCCTTGTAATTCGCCGCCGTAAAGGCATCCTTTATACAGGGGTATGCAGTCCTACTCCTGGTGGCCCCCTTCCTGTAGAGTGGAGGTCAGCATCAAGCAGCTCCTGATTGGTTAACGCGGCGTGAATTGACACAGAAGTTTCGATTTTTCACCTCGGGTAGCAGACGCGAATTTTTGTCAGACGCGTGATTCACAAAAAAGCACAATTCGCGCTTAACGCACCTAACGCGCCAGACGCTCAATTCGCGCCATTCGCGCGAACTAGACGCGCGGATGAGGCGAATTCGCGTCTACCGCGCCGCGCCTCATTCGCGCCGCAAGAACTCCAGGCGCGTGTTAACGCGTTTTACCATTGACTTAACATTGAAATCACTCGGACCAGACGCATATTCCCGTTTGGTGTGAATGTAGCATTAGACCATGCGGCCATGCTCCCCCTTCGGGTTGCGCTCCAAGGGTCTCTTCCACAGGTGGAACGGCCTCCCTAATACTTACTCTGCAGAACTGCTGCAGTCTAATCCTGTTTGCGTGAAATAATCCCGATGCCAAGCGGGTTAGAGGACCTCCCTGCCTTGGTTAAAATGGCTGCTGGCAGCGATGGGATTCGAACCCACGCCCCCGAAGAGACTGGAGCCTAAATCCAGCGCCTTAGACCACTCGGCAACGCTACCCTGGGATTTGCGCTTTTGTGGGCCGTTTTCTGCCCTCTTCCCCCACCCCAAAGATAGAGAGAACGTCGGCCGCCGGACCTTCTTTGCAAAGCCTCTGGAATGCGGGCAAAGAACTTTTTTTTTTTTTTTGGGTATGCACAATAGCCTTCCAAAACTCTGTCTTGGCAGCAGTGGGATTCAAACCCACACCCCCGAAGAGACTGTAGCCTTAATCCAGCGCCTTATGCTACGTTCACACCAAACGCGAATACGCGTCTAAATTCGCGCCTGCCGCTTCTATTTATACGCGTGACCACTTTGTGTTCATTCACCCGTCAAGAGCGAAATGGACGCGCATAAAAACAAAAGTTTGAAGCGAAATTTACGCACGTCAGGTGCGTCAGAGGCGAAAGTTTCAAAAAGTTTCGAACCCCGTTGGTAGCCATCTTTTTACAAGATGTCTGTTGTTGATCGCTCATTTATCGAGAGTGTCACTGCTCTGTATTTGCTCTGGAGAGCAGAACAGCGGTGTAGGGATCATCGTCGCTGCATTTGGGTTGCGCTTCGCCACAAGCTGATGCCTTGTAATTCGCCGCCGTAAAGGCATCCTTAATACAGGGTATGCAGTCCTACTTCTGGTGGCCCCCTTCCTGTGGAGTGGAGGTCCATCTATGATCAAGCACACCTGAATCCGCTAATCAAGGCTTTTGGGGCTTATGTGAAAACGATAGCCAGCTGTGTTGCATTTAAAATCAAAATGATCAGGCAGCTGTTATTTCACCCAAAACTTTCCATGAGTGACATTGGCTGTCTCCATTCTTGTAGACTACTCATTGTTTTTCATTAATATAATTTTCAAATTCGTTGAATTGTTTGTTTGTTTTTTATTGCACCTCTCCTATGATTGTAAATTATTGGTGTGCCTCTGTTGGAATGGAGCAGAGGCTGGGACAAGCTTCCAGCACTGACTTTGCTAAATGGCAAAGAATGCGAAAGCGGCTAAGTTTGGATGAGCATGCAGGGTCACTTCTCCAGTCGCTTCGCAGCCTCAGGAGCTTTCCAAAAGATTTCCCTGGCAGCGGTGGGATTCGAACCCACGCCCCCAAAGAGACTGGAGCCTTAATCCAGTGCCTTAGACCGCTCGGCCACGCTACCTTGTCATGGGGTGTTCCACGGGTCTTTACGACAGGTCAAACGACCTCCCTAATACTGACTCTGCGGAACGGCTGCAGTCTATTCCTGTTTGCGTAAAACAAGCCCGCTCCCAAGCGGGTTAGAGGGCCTCCCTGCCTTGGTTAAAATGGCTGCTGGCAGCAATGGGATTTGAACCAACTCCCCCGAGGAGTCTGGAGCCTAACTCAAACGCCTTAAACCACTCGGCCACGCTACCCTGGAATGTGCTACCCTGGAATGTTCACCTTCGTGGGCCCTTTTTTCCCCACCCCAAAGACAGAGAAAACGTCGGCCGCCGGACCTTCTTTGCAAAGCCTCTGGAGTGCGGGCAAAAAACGTTTTTTTTTTTTTTTTGTGTAGGCACAATAGCCTTCCGAAACTCTGTCTTGGCAGTAGTGGGACTCAAACTCACACCCCCGAAGATAGTGGAGCCTTAATCCAGAGCCTTAGACCACTCTGCCACACTACCCTGGCACATTCACCCTTGTGGTCCCTTTTTTTTTCTTGTCGCGCTTCGCTGCAAGCTGATGCCTTGTAATTCGCCGCCGTAAAGGCATCCTTTATACAGGGGTATGCAGTCCTACTCCTGGTGGCCCCCTTCCTGTAGAGTGGAGGTCAGCATCAAGCAGCTCCTGATTGGTTAACGCGGTGTGAATTGACACAGAAGTTCCGATTTTTCACCTCGGGTAGCAGACGCGAATTTTTGTCAGACGCGTGATTCACAAAAAAGCACAATTCGCGCTTAACGCACCTAACGCGCCAGACGCTCAATTCGCGCCATTCGCGCGAACTAGACGCGCGGATGAGGCGAATTCGCGTCTACCGCGCCGCGCCTCATTCGCGCCGCAAGAACTCCAGGCGCGTGTTAACGCGTTTTACCATTGACTTAACATTGAAAACACTCGGACCAGACGCATATTCCCGTTTGGTGTGAATGTAGCATTAGACCGCGCGGCCATGCTACCTCGTCGGGTTGCGCTCCAAGGGTCTCTTCCACAGGTGGAACGGCCTCCCTAATACTTACTCTGCAGAACTGCTGCAGTCTAATCCTGTTTGCGTGAAATAATCCCGATGCCAAGCGGGTTAGAGGACCTCCCTGCCTTGGTTAAAATGGCTGCTGGCAGCGATGGGATTCAAACCCACGCCCCCGAAGAGACTGGAGCCTAAATCCAGCGCCTTAGACCACTCGGCAACGCTACCCTGGGATTTGCGCTTTTGTGGGCCGTTTTCTGCCCTCTTCCCCCACCCCAAAGATAGAGAGAACGTCGGCCACCGGACCTTCTTTGCAAAGCCTCTGGAATGCGGGCAAAGAACTTTTTTTTTTTTTTTGGGTATGCACAATAGCCTTCCAAAACTCTGTCTTGGCAGCAGTGGGATTCAAACCCACACCCCCGAAGAGACTGTAGCCTTAATCCAGCGCCTTATGCTACGTTCACACCAAACGCGAATACGCGTCTAAATTCGCGCCTGCCGCTTCTATTTATACGCGTGACCACTTTGTGTTCATTCACCCGTCAAGAGCGAAATGGACGCGCATAAAAACAAAAGTTTGAAGCGAAATTTACGCACGTCAGGTGCGTCAGAGGCGAAAGTTTCAAAAAGTTTCAAACCCCGTTGGTAGCCATCTTTTTACAAGATGTCTGTTGTTGATCGCTCATTTATCGAGAGTGTCACTGCTCTGTATTTGCTCTGGAGAGCAGAACAGCGGTGTAGGGATCATCGTCGCTGTATTTGGGTTGCGCTTCGCCACAAGCTGATGCCTTGTAATTCGCCGCCGTAAAGGCATCCTTAATACAGGGTATGCAGTCCTACTTCTGGTGGCCCCCTTCCTGTGGAGTGGAGGTCCATCTATGATCAAGCACACCTGAATCCGCTAATCAAGGCTTTTGGGGCTTATGTGAAAACGATAGCCAGCTGTGTTGCATTTAAAATCAAAATGATCAGGCAGCTGTTATTTCACCCAAAACTTTCCATGAGTGACATTGGCTGTCTCCATTCTTGTAGACTACTCATTGTTTTTCATTAATATAATTTTCAAATTCGTTGAATTGTTTGTTTGTTTTTTATTGCACCTCTCCTATGATTGTAAATTATTGGTGTGCCTCTGTTGGAATGGAGCAGAGGCTGGGACAAGCTTCCAGCACTGACTTTGCTAAATGGCAAAGAATGCGAAAGCGGCTAAGTTTGGATGAGCATGCAGCGTCACTTCTCCAGTCGCTTCGCAGCCTCAGGAGCTTTCCAAAAGATTTCCCTGGCAGCGGTGGGATTCGAACCCACGCCCCCGAAGAGACTGGAGCCTTAATCCAGCGCCTTAGACCGCTCGGCCACGCTACCTTGTCATGGTGTGTTCCACGGGTCTTTACGACAGGTCAAACGACCTCCCTAATACTGACTCTGCGGAACGGCTGCAGTCTATTCCTGTTTGCGTAAAACAAGCCCGCTCCCAAGCGGGTTAGAGGGCCTCCCTGCCTTGGTTAAAATGGCTGCTGGCAGCAATGGGATTTGAACCAACGCCCCCGAGGAGTCTGGAGCCTAACTCAAACGCCTTAAACCACTCGGCCACGCTACCCTGGAATGTGCTACCCTGGAATGTTCACCTTCGTGGGCCCTTTTTTCCCCACCCCAAAGACAGAGAAAACGTCGGCCGCCGGACCTTCTTTGCAAAGCCTCTGGAGTGCGGGCAAAAAACGTTTTTTTTTTTTTTTTGTGTTGGCACAATAGCCTTCCGAAACTCTGTCTTGGCAGTAGTGGGACTCAAACTCACACCCCCGAAGATACTGGAGCCTTAATCCAGAGCCTTAGACCACTCGGCCACACTACCCTGGCACATTCACCCTCGTGGTCCCTTTTTTTTTCTTGTCGCGCTTCGCTGCAAGCTGATGCCTTGTAATTCGCCGCCGTAAAGGCATCCTTTATACAGGGGTATGCAGTCCTACTCCTGGTGGCCCCCTTCCTGTAGAGTGGAGGTCAGCATCAAGCAGCTCCTGATTGGTTAACGCGGCGTGAATTGACACAGAAGTTTCGATTTTTCACCTCGGGTAGCAGACGCGAATTTTTGTCAGACGCGTGATTCACAAAAAAGCACAATTCGCGCTTAACGCACCTAACGCGCCAGACGCTCAATTCGCGCCATTCGCGCGAACTAGACGCGCGGATGAGGCGAATTCGCGTCTACCGCGCCGCGCCTCATTCGCGCCGCAAGAACTCCAGGCGCGTGTTAACGCGTTTTACCATTGACTTAACATTGAAATCACTCGGACCAGACGCATATTCCCGTTTGGTGTGAATGTAGCATTAGACCATGCGGCCATGCTCCCCCTTCGGGTTGCGCTCCAAGGGTCTCTTCCACAGGTGGAACGGCCTCCCTAATACTTACTCTGCAGAACTGCTGCAGTCTAATCCTGTTTGCGTGAAATAATCCCGATGCCAAGCGGGTTAGAGGACCTCCCTGCCTTGGTTAAAATGGCTGCTGGCAGCGATGGGATTCGAACCCACGCCCCCGAAGAGACTGGAGCCTAAATCCAGCGCCTTAGACCACTCGGCAACGCTACCCTGGGATTTGCGCTTTTGTGGGCCGTTTTCTGCCCTCTTCCCCCACCCCAAAGATAGAGAGAACGTCGGCCGCCGGACCTTCTTTGCAAAGCCTCTGGAATGCGGGCAAAGAACTTTTTTTTTTTTTTTGGGTATGCACAATAGCCTTCCAAAACTCTGTCTTGGCAGCAGTGGGATTCAAACCCACACCCCCGAAGAGACTGTAGCCTTAATCCAGCGCCTTATGCTACGTTCACACCAAACGCGAATACGCGTCTAAATTCGCGCCTGCCGCTTCTATTTATACGCGTGACCACTTTGTGTTCATTCACCCGTCAAGAGCGAAATGGACGCGCATAAAAACAAAAGTTTGAAGCGAAATTTACGCACGTCAGGTGCGTCAGAGGCGAAAGTTTCAAAAAGTTTCGAACCCCGTTGGTAGCCATCTTTTTACAAGATGTCTGTTGTTGATCGCTCATTTATCGAGAGTGTCACTGCTCTGTATTTGCTCTGGAGAGCAGAACAGCGGTGTAGGGATCATCGTCGCTGCATTTGGGTTGCGCTTCGCCACAAGCTGATGCCTTGTAATTCGCCGCCGTAAAGGCATCCTTAATACAGGGTATGCAGTCCTACTTCTGGTGGCCCCCTTCCTGTGGAGTGGAGGTCCATCTATGATCAAGCACACCTGAATCCGCTAATCAAGGCTTTTGGGGCTTATGTGAAAACGATAGCCAGCTGTGTTGCATTTAAAATCAAAATGATCAGGCAGCTGTTATTTCACCCAAAACTTTCCATGAGTGACATTGGCTGTCTCCATTCTTGTAGACTACTCATTGTTTTTCATTAATATAATTTTCAAATTCGTTGAATTGTTTGTTTGTTTTTTATTGCACCTCTCCTATGATTGTAAATTATTGGTGTGCCTCTGTTGGAATGGAGCAGAGGCTGGGACAAGCTTCCAGCACTGACTTTGCTAAATGGCAAAGAATGCGAAAGCGGCTAAGTTTGGATGAGCATGCAGGGTCACTTCTCCAGTCGCTTCGCAGCCTCAGGAGCTTTCCAAAAGATTTCCCTGGCAGCGGTGGGATTCGAACCCACGCCCCCAAAGAGACTGGAGCCTTAATCCAGTGCCTTAGACCGCTCGGCCACGCTACCTTGTCATGGGGTGTTCCACGGGTCTTTACGACAGGTCAAACGACCTCCCTAATACTGACTCTGCGGAACGGCTGCAGTCTATTCCTGTTTGCGTAAAACAAGCCCGCTCCCAAGCGGGTTAGAGGGCCTCCCTGCCTTGGTTAAAATGGCTGCTGGCAGCAATGGGATTTGAACCAACTCCCCCGAGGAGTCTGGAGCCTAACTCAAACGCCTTAAACCACTCGGCCACGCTACCCTGGAATGTGCTACCCTGGAATGTTCACCTTCGTGGGCCCTTTTTTCCCCACCCCAAAGACAGAGAAAACGTCGGCCGCCGGACCTTCTTTGCAAAGCCTCTGGAGTGCGGGCAAAAAACGTTTTTTTTTTTTTTTTTGTGTAGGCACAATAGCCTTCCGAAACTCTGTCTTGGCAGTAGTGGGACTCAAACTCACACCCCCGAAGATAGTGGAGCCTTAATCCAGAGCCTTAGACCACTCTGCCACACTACCCTGGCACATTCACCCTTGTGGTCCCTTTTTTTTTCTTGTCGCGCTTCGCTGCAAGCTGATGCCTTGTAATTCGCCGCCGTAAAGGCATCCTTTATACAGGGGTATGCAGTCCTACTCCTGGTGGCCCCCTTCCTGTAGAGTGGAGGTCAGCATCAAGCAGCTCCTGATTGGTTAACGCGGTGTGAATTGACACAGAAGTTCCGATTTTTCACCTCGGGTAGCAGACGCGAATTTTTGTCAGACGCGTGATTCACAAAAAAGCACAATTCGCGCTTAACGCACCTAACGCGCCAGACGCTCAATTCGCGCCATTCGCGCGAACTAGACGCGCGGATGAGGCGAATTCGCGTCTACCGCGCCGCGCCTCATTCGCGCCGCAAGAACTCCAGGCGCGTGTTAACGCGTTTTACCATTGACTTAACATTGAAAACACTCGGACCAGACGCATATTCCCGTTTGGTGTGAATGTAGCATTAGACCGCGCGGCCATGCTACCTCGTCGGGTTGCGCTCCAAGGGTCTCTTCCACAGGTGGAACGGCCTCCCTAATACTTACTCTGCAGAACTGCTGCAGTCTAATCCTGTTTGCGTGAAATAATCCCGATGCCAAGCGGGTTAGAGGACCTCCCTGCCTTGGTTAAAATGGCTGCTGGCAGCGATGGGATTCAAACCCACGCCCCCGAAGAGACTGGAGCCTAAATCCAGCGCCTTAGACCACTCGGCAACGCTACCCTGGGATTTGCGCTTTTGTGGGCCGTTTTCTGCCCTCTTCCCCCACCCCAAAGATAGAGAGAACGTCGGCCACCGGACCTTCTTTGCAAAGCCTCTGGAATGCGGGCAAAGAACTTTTTTTTTTTTTTTGGGTATGCACAATAGCCTTCCAAAACTCTGTCTTGGCAGCAGTGGGATTCAAACCCACACCCCCGAAGAGACTGTAGCCTTAATCCAGCGCCTTATGCTACGTTCACACCAAACGCGAATACGCGTCTAAATTCGCGCCTGCCGCTTCTATTTATACGCGTGACCACTTTGTGTTCATTCACCCGTCAAGAGCGAAATGGACGCGCATAAAAACAAAAGTTTGAAGCGAAATTTACGCACGTCAGGTGCGTCAGAGGCGAAAGTTTCAAAAAGTTTCAAACCCCGTTGGTAGCCATCTTTTTACAAGATGTCTGTTGTTGATCGCTCATTTATCGAGAGTGTCACTGCTCTGTATTTGCTCTGGAGAGCAGAACAGCGGTGTAGGGATCATCGTCGCTGTATTTGGGTTGCGCTTCGCCACAAGCTGATGCCTTGTAATTCGCCGCCGTAAAGGCATCCTTAATACAGGGTATGCAGTCCTACTTCTGGTGGCCCCCTTCCTGTGGAGTGGAGGTCCATCTATGATCAAGCACACCTGAATCCGCTAATCAAGGCTTTTGGGGCTTATGTGAAAACGATAGCCAGCTGTGTTGCATTTAAAATCAAAATGATCAGGCAGCTGTTATTTCACCCAAAACTTTCCATGAGTGACATTGGCTGTCTCCATTCTTGTAGACTACTCATTGTTTTTCATTAATATAATTTTCAAATTCGTTGAATTGTTTGTTTGTTTTTTATTGCACCTCTCCTATGATTGTAAATTATTGGTGTGCCTCTGTTGGAATGGAGCAGAGGCTGGGACAAGCTTCCAGCACTGACTTTGCTAAATGGCAAAGAATGCGAAAGCGGCTAAGTTTGGATGAGCATGCAGCGTCACTTCTCCAGTCGCTTCGCAGCCTCAGGAGCTTTCCAAAAGATTTCCCTGGCAGCGGTGGGATTCGAACCCACGCCCC
>NC_133362.1:70358652-70376152 GCF_049309525.1 Garra rufa
TGTTGACTACCTCCTGGGTCAGACTGGACAGCCCCTGGTAGTGGACCCTGACTCAGAAGAGACAGAGAACATGCTGGAGGATGTGGATGAAGGCGAGGATGAAGAAGACGAGCTTTTTGACTGAAGTTGACAAAAAAAAAAAACATCTAGAAAAAAATATATATATATTTATTTGTTTTGGGTTTTTTGTCCCACTTCACTGAACTCATAATGTTGTTCATTTCATTTTTTTCTTTTTGTTTGTATTTTTCTCACAGGCTTTGCATAGTGCTTGTGTGCTGGACAAAGTGGACAGCCTTGCAGAGTATCTTGTGGAGCTCAGGAATCAGCCATCTCTGGCTCTCACCAACCATCAGGTCAGTTTCTCTACTTGATCTGTCATATGTTAACACTACCACTTGTTTTGTTTTCTCATTTGCCTTGTATTATATGCTCTCTCTGCTTAGGTGAGGAATATAGTTGGCAGAACCTGCTGGATTACGATAAGAAGAGAGTGATGTTTGCTGTCAGACACCAGAGCAGGCTGGACACAGGTTCACTCCAGGGGTGGAGAGCGTGAAGAGGCATACATTCACCACCACTGCCCCACTTGCCCAGTGGTCAGATTGTTGTCGCCTGATAGAGACCATTTCAAGCTCTGTGCAATCCATAAGAGTCCAAAAAAGAAAGGGGATAAAGTTTTATTTATGTGCATTGTTTTCTGCTTTCTGTTCTTTTGAACTTGCAATGAATGCACTAGTGCCATGGACATTAAGACAGTTTTATTTAATAGTATAGTTTGGTTTTCTGTTCTTTAGTACTTGCAAAACATGCACAGGACAGGAGTCATTAATATTTTAAAGTTTTATTCATTTGTATTGTTTTGTGCTTTCTGTTCTTTTCACTTGCAGTTAATGCACAAGAGCCATGGACATTGGACGGTTTTGTTTATATGTATAGTTATGTTTTCTGTTCTTTTGCACTTGCAAATTATTATTAAGAGGTAATATTCTGTTTTCTGCACATGCAACATAACGACAAGAATAAAAATGTAAAAAAAAGAATAATGAATAATTGGCTTTGACTGTTGAAAAATAAAAGTTTGGTCATGATCAAATAACTCTTTTTGTTTGTCATTGTTACAGTATCATTAAACAGTTATACGCCCTTTTAAAAATGTTGATAAATTTGGGGATGATTTAATACATAAATGTACAATTTTTTGTACTATAAGTTTTAGAACATAACTACAGCCGAAAATATATTTAAAGTGCAAAAACTTTGAATAAAATATCAATAATCAGTAATATAAATCTAATAAAATATTAATTTGTCATTTCAAAAATGATTTCATTCATTTGGACATTATTTATGTGATAATTACTGATAAATAAAACATTCAGTAAACACTTCAATGTATGGCAACACTGTAATATGAACTGGGAAGCTTGTGATCATCCTTACCCCCATATAAATGTACAGGAAAATAGAGAAAACATTTTTTTTTTTCAGATAATTTATTGTAAATATACACTCCAAAAACATTGCTATAAAGGACAAAGAGATAAAATTCCCTTTCACTTCTTTTCTCCTCATTTTTTCCTTTTCTCTCTCTCTTTTCTTTCTTTTTCTCTTTTCCCCCTCTTCTCCCCCCTCCTTCCTTTTCTTCCCCCCCCTTAACAGACTATTGTTCCCCAGCTTTGGCGCAATCGGTTAGCGCGTTCGGCTGTTAACCGAAAGGTTGGTGGTTCAAGCCCACCCAGGGACGTGTGAAATGCCAGAGTTTTGCACGCGCGTCAGGTGTCCACTAACGCCTATGCCATGCTTAGGGTTGCGAGGCACAGCTTTCTCAGGGCGTTTATCTTGTGCACCTTCAATAAGCTGGCTTGTTTTAAAAGAATTCAGCGGCGGGCATTTGGTGAACATTTTCACCAGCTTGAGTAGTTTGCTGTGGCATGTGGATGCCTTCTTTACTGATGATCTGTCTCTGGGGCTCATCTAGTTGACATAGTATCCGCTGACATTCGGCTGAAGGTGCTGATCCACCATCTGCTCTTGGTACGGACTGGAACCGGGGGACTGTAGTGACCATCAGATCGGAATACAGAATGGATCTGGTGGCTACGGTGACCTCAGAATAAGAAGAAACAGACTAATATTAATGTAGATGCAAAAGTTCCATGTTGCCACAAAGTCAATACCCAATACCCCACCGGGATGACTTGAAATACAGTCAGCATCGGCAATTTTTGCCAGTCTTTCTGGAGGCTTGTTGAGAAAGATAGTCTTGCTTCGTTTTGTTTCCTTTTATTGGCGTGGCTGGTTGTTGGTCCTCGTCAAAGAGGTGTCCACCGATCATAGCGTGCCGGAGCCAGAAGACTTGTTGTTTTGTCAATATGTTCTCAAGACTTTGCGGCAGGTATCAATAAACTACAGCACAATCACAGCTCGCCGCTACCCATCGTAAACAGGTTGGGCCTGTCTGTTCCGGTGGGCTCTCAGTGGTGCTAAAGCATCAAATGAAGAGGATGGGATTCAAACCCACACAAACCAAGGCGTGCCGAGCACAACGGACTAGCCTTGCATCGCCTTAACCACTCGACCATCTCGTCACTTTCCATGGTCCTTTTATTTAACACTCCCGATTTAGACCATCAGCTCATTAGTAGAGCACTCAGTGAACTGAACTGAGTGTGTCAGATAAGGAGGACACTCAAAAAGTGCAGAGTGGGGTCCCCAGGACTACTGTTAAAGGAGCCGAACGACGAGGATGGGATTCGAACCCACGCGTGCAGAGCACAATGGATTAGCAGTCCATCGCCTTAACCACTCGGCCACCTCGTCATTTTACATGGCATATTTTATTTAGCACTCCTGATTCATTTACATTTACATTTACATTTATTCATTTAGCCGACGCTTTTATCCAAAGCGACTTACAATTGGGAATACAACAAGTGATTCATCCTAAGGAGGCAGATCAACATAGGAAGTGTTCAAAAATACCATATATCAGGCGTTGTTAGAAGAGTGCAGGCTAGAAGGAGAAGATCAAGAAAGAGAGGAAAAACAGGCTAGAAGGGAGGATTTTTTTTTTTTTTTTTTTTTTTTTATTGAGTCAGATAGTGTCGAAAAAGATGGGTTTTCAGCAGTCGTTTGAAAGCTGTTAAGGAGTCTGCATTCCGGATAGGGGTGGGAAGATCATTCCACCAGGCAGGAACGTTGAACGAGAATGTTCTGGACAGTGATTTAATACCTCTCTGTGGTGGTACAATGAGGCGTCTTTCACTAGAGGATCTCAGTCTTCTGGAAGGAGTGTAGATGTGTAGTAGTGAATGGAGGTAGGCAGGTGATGATCCGGTGGCTGTCCTATATGCCAGCATCAGTGTCTTGAATTTGATGCGTGCTGTAACCGGTAGCCAGTGCAGGGATATGAAGAGAGGTGTGACATGGGCCTTTTTGGGCTCGTTGAAGACCAGTCGTGCTGCTGCATTCTGAATCATTTGTAGAGGCTTGATTGTACATGCTGGAAGACCAGCTAAAAGAGCATTGCAGTAGTCCAGCCTGGAAATGACCAGGGCCTGGACGAGGAGTTGTGTAGCATGCTCTGTTAGGAAGGGCCTGATCTTTCTGATGTTGTACAATGCAAACCTGCAAGATCGAGCGGTCTTAGCAATGTGATCTTTGAAAGTCAGTTGGTTGTCAAAAATAACACCCAGATTTCTGGCTGAAGTTGATGGGGTAATTGTTGATGAACCTAACTGGATGGAGAAGTCATGCTGTAGAGATGGAGTGGCAGGAAAGATAAGGAGTTCCGTCTTTGCTAGATTGAGCTGTAGATGGTGTTCCTTCATCCATGCAGAGATATCCGCCAGGCAACCTGAGATCCGTGCAGCTACCGATGGATCGTCTGGTTTGAAAGAAAGATAGAGCTGTGTGTCATCAGCATAGCAATGGTAGGAGAAGCCATGTGCCTGTATGATGGGGCCCAGAGATGTAGTGTATATGGAGAAGAGGAGAGGTCCAAGAACTGAACCCTGAGGAACCCCAGTGACCAGTTGATGAGTTTTGGATACCTCGCCTCCCCAGGCGAGGTATCCAGATCATCAGTTCATTAGTAGAGAACTCTAAGAACTGAACTGAGTGTGTTAGATAAGGAGGACACACAAAAAGTTTAGCATGGGGTCCCCAGGACCTGGATTAAGGTCCAATGCTGAAGGAACCGAACGACAAGAATGGGATTCCAACCATTGCACAGAGCACAATGGATTAGCAGTCCATCGCTTTAACCACTCGGCCACCCCGTCCCCTTGCTGACTGAGACAGGCCATGCTCCAGACCTTTTCACCTGCTGCTGCCGTGCTTTCAGCAGGCTGTTTTGAGCACAGAGGGAATAGTGAATGAGCCGTCTTTTACACACCTCTAATCTGTTCCGTGGAAACACGGTGCAGCAACCCGTGCCAGGAGACTGTTTGTGCGTCATGTTTAAAGCTTGCTGCCACCTTGTCGGTTCACATCCACGTAGGTGCACGAAAAGGTCACGACCGTCTCTGGCATTCTTCTATCTGGCAATATTGTAGCCTATGAGGTTTATCCGAGGGGCGATCATTGCTGGTTGAAAACTTTACCCAATACCCCGCCAGGATGACTTGAAATACAGTTAGCTTTGGCAATTTTTGCTAGCCTCTCTGGAGGCTTAGAGTTTTGTTGAGAAATATAGCCTTGTTTCGTTTAGGTTTTTTTTTCCTCGCCAAAAAGCTGTCTACTGGTGATAGAGCGCCAGAGCCAGAAGGCTTGTTGTTTTGTCAATATGTTCCCAAGACAGGTATCGTTAAACTGCAGCGCAATTACAGATCACCGTTACCCATCGTAAACAGGTTGGTCCTGTCTGGTCCGGTGGGCTCTCAGTGGCGCTAAAGCTTCCAGTGCGTGTCGAGCACAATGTATTAGCCTTCCACCGCCTTAACCACTGGACCACCTCATCTTGCGGGGTTTCTTTATTTAACACTCCTGATTCATGTGCATGTGGATGCATTCTTCGTCTTTTCTTTCAGCCGCCGAGGGCCTGTTTTCCACTGAGGCCCTGCGCCAAACTCCCTATGAGACACAATCGAACGTTAGTAGTAACCTCCGATTACGGCCGAATGTGGATTCTGTAGCTTTAGCTTATTAGCCAAACGCTACACCAGTTTGCCATTTCCCTTGAAATCATCCTTGATTTCCATAAGAAAGGTGCCCCAAATTGGTGGAAAATCACAACTCAACCATACGCTGTCCAAAGCATTGAACCGCCTTCACGCGGCAAAACAGAACATGTTGTTGGCCCGCACTGCTGGGTCAAACTGCGCTTCCCAAAAACAGATTGGGTCAAAACTGACAGAAGAAATCTCTAAGCCTGCTTTAAGCCCTACCCACGGGACGGGTTGACAGTCTCGCACAACGCGAGAGCCTCAGTTTCGCCTGTGTAATTTGGGGGCCGATGAAAACTGCATCCGACTAAAATTACAAAAAAATTTTTAGGACTCTCATGATGTTTCAGATGTAACTTTTCTCATCTCTGTTGTTAGGTTGTCACCATCTCTGAGACTCAAAGTGTCAGAAGTCGCCTAAGCTGGTTTTGCAAAATGGAGGTCAAGATTATACTTTCAGGGATCATTTCTATAGTTTTTAACTAGGAAATGTGTTTCAAAAGTGTAGTGTCTCCCAAACTACGATGATGAGTTTTGATACTCTTTTTTGAGCGTGAATCGGGTGTGGAGTAATTGTTTATTTCATGTGTTCCACACCATTGATGAACTTTCTGTGTGGCGTTTATGCAGCATAGAAGAAGAGAGTATGATCAGAGTGGTCTTTGAAAATTGTATATATCAGATTAAAAATCTTGCAAATAGTTGTGATCAATTGAACATCGGATATGATTCTGTTTGTAATTAATTGTTTAGCTCATAATTGGTGTATATCTGATGAAATTACTTTTTTTTTTTACATTTTTGTGGGTGGGTGTCACCATCCTTGAGATTCAGAATGTCAGGATAAGATGTCAGCTGGTTCTATCAACTTAAAGTTGCCATAAAAATGCATTGAGAGAATTTTTTAATTTGTTCTTTGATATCTACATAGAAGGTATTTGGCATAGGAAAGGGCAAACAATCTCCAGAAACGGTTTTACAGGACCATTTACAACCCTAGGATTTGTCCCTAGAATGAAATGCTCTGTTATTGCCTTTTTTGGAAGCTTCATGAATATTAATGAGCTCTGCTCCAATTGGCTGTTTCACAGAGCTGCTCATCTCTATAGCTGGCACATTGATAAAAATATATATTTAATTAGGAGCTCTAGCCGCTTTTAATATGTGGTTTGTTGAATCTGCCGTTTTGAATCGCAGATATTTTAGTCTCATTACTGTGATCCATGTGCTCTGTGTAAAGTTATAATGCAGAGGGAGCTCTTCTTACCACACAAGTTCAGCTGCTTCTCGGTGATACTCTGGATCTGTAAATCATTCGCCTTCATCAGCGCAGTTATTTCTCCATCATTCACCATCATCAGCACAGTCATCTCTCTGTTTATGTGGTAAGTGATATCTTTTGTACTGCAATGTAACAGGCTAGTGCTAGCATTAAGCTAACCGTGTCCCTTCAGTGGCTTGCTTTGTTTTACTGATGTACTGACGTTACCGATGATTGGGCAATGCAAATGTTGGAGGCGTAACTATTAACGATCCCGGGACTGTTGCGTAACAGTTGGTGTTATGTTGGAATTGACATATAAATCTAGTGTTCTCAAAAGACCACCGAAAAATAGAAGATTTATCCTTATCCTTATATAGATTTATCCTTGATTTCCATAAGAAAGGTGCCCCAAATTGGTGGAAAATCACATCTCAACCATACGCTGTCCAAAGCATTGAACCGCCTTCACGCGGCAAGACAGAACATGTTGTTGGCCTGCACTGCTTGGTCAAACTGCGCTTCCCAAAAACACATTGGGTCAAAACTGACAGAAGAAAACTCTAAGCCTGCTCTAAGCCCTACCCACGGGACGGCTCGACAGTCTCGCACAACGCGAGAGCCTCCGTTTCGCCTGTGTCATTTGGGAGCCGATGAAAACTGCCTCCGACCCGGTGAAGGAAGCCACAACCAGCCCGGCTAGCTCAGTCTGTAGAGCATGAGACTCTTAATCTCAGGGTCATGGGTTCGAGCCCCACGTTGGGCGCCTCTGTTTGCTCTCTTTCTTCCCAACAGGGTGGCGGGCTCCAGCGTGCCAATTCGCCGCACAGGCTAAGTGGATTTTGCGAGCTCCGGAAACATCTTTCAAAACAGCCTGTTAGTACGTGCGATTCTAATCCCTAACCCTAACCCTTGCTTTTACAACCGTGATCCGGCGGCAGCAGACACACAACAGCTGTCTCTGTGGCGCTACCTAGAGCAGGATCGTCTGTTTCCGTGGCCATCTCCTCGTCCAATATGTAAACGAAATATATGATAACTTTTCAAAGTAATACATGTTTTCTACTTTCTTCCTCTCTGTTTACAATGTTCTCAATTGGTAACTCGTTACGTTTTCGTCCGTCTTTCATCCGTGTTTGGCGTTCACAAACTTTTGACTCATGAATTGCCCATAATGAAACACCGTTTAAATGTAATTAAACTCTATTTACACGTTCTGAAGTTTGATTTAAATCAGAAGAAAACGTGTTTCAGCTGTAAGCGCAGTCATTCCTTATGACAATTTACCGTGTTTTTACTATAGTGAAAGCGTAGTAACCATTTTGTGTTTTTTGGCTGATCGATTACAACTGTATGAACACAGTCTTACTATAAATGAAAATCTGAATGAACAGCAACAACAAAAAACGTTGTGCTTGTGTTTATCGTCATTTACCATGGTTTTACTATAGGTCTTCCCTTCCGCAAGGCCAGCAGCCATTAGGTCCACCACCGCCTCAGGGATGGTCTTCCCTTCCGCCAGGCCAACAGTCATCGGCTCCACCACCGCAATGTCAGGATTGGTCTTCCCTTCCGCAAGGCCAGCAGCCATTAGGTCCACCACCGCAATCTCAGGATTGGTCTTCCCTTCCGCAAGGCCAGCAGCCATTAGGTCCACCACCGCCTCAGGGATGGTCTTCCCTTCCGCCAGGCCAACAGTCATCGGCTCCACCACCGCAATCTCAGGATTGGTCTTCCCTTCCACAAGGCCAGCAGCCATTAGGTCCACCACCGCAATCTCAGGATTGGTCTTCCCTTCCGCAAGGCCAGCAGCCATTAGGTCCACCACCGCCTCAGGGATGGTCTTCCCTTCCGCCAGGCCAACAGTCATCGGCTCCACCACCGCAATCTCAGGATTGGTCTTCCCTTCCGCAAGGCCAGCAGCCATCAGCTGCACCACCTCCTCAGAACCGACAGCGTGCTTGGCTTTGTCTTATAAAAATTATAAGTTTGTATTTATTATTATCATTATTATTTTTATTATTATTATTAATAGGATTATACTTCTTTTAAATTAGTATTTATATCTTATAACGATTATAAAAGTTTATATTATTATTATTATTATTATTAGTAGTAGTAGTAGTAGTAGTAGTAGTAGTAGTATAGTTCTTTACATTTGTATTGATGTCTTATAAAAATGATAAAGGTTATATAATTATAAAATTGTTTATATGTCTTTATAAAAGGTATATTATTATTCAGAGTATTATCATTGTTTACATTTTTTACATATAACTTTTCCATTGTATAAAGGTCAGATTTAAAGAGTGTTTTTTATTATGCAAGTTGTATTGTTACTAGGGCCGGGACTTTAACGCGTTAATTTAGATTAATTAATTACACAAAAATAACGCGTAAATTTTTTTTAACGCATTTTAATCGCACTTAATTTTGCACCGCGGAACGTTTCTCATTGGATGAGTTTCAGCAGCGGACCAATTATACTGGAGCACCAACTAACAGAATGCGTATTGTCACGGGGGAGAAAACACACAACAAGGCTGGCTGGTGAACAAAAGCCCCGGAGGGTGGATTTATTAAAAATGAAGTACGTGAAGAAGTGAAGGGGGAATTAAAGGTCGTGGTGCTGTCGTGGCTGGTGCTCCTGTGAAGTCCTCGTGCTCGTGAAGGTGGGTGGCCAGGCGTGCTCAATTGGGCTGTCGGTCACTCGCTGCCTTCGGGGAGAAGAGAGACAAAGGGTTAGAGCCAGTACGTTCAGCATTGAGACAGTTGTCTGTCGAAGTGAGGTTGGTGGTGGCTTTTAAAGCCACTTGATGATTGCCGGCAGCTGGGACCGATCAGCCCATGATGAGGACGTGCAGGTGTGCTGCGTTGGTTGCCAGGGCGACGCTGATGAGCCCAGAGAGACTCGTCACATCCCCCCCCCCTAAGCGTCGTTCTGGCCCTGGGAACGAGAGTAGACAGTAGGGGTGAGATAAGGGGTGGGTGGGGAATGACCCCTGACAGACCTGCAAAAGCTGTCCACATCCGTGAGAGTCCATCAGCGTTGGCGTTGGCGGCCCCGGCCCGATGTCGCACTTCAAAGTGGAAGTCCTGGAGCGCGAGGAACCAGCGGGTCACCCTGGCGTTGGTGTCCTTGGCCCGGGCCATCCATTGTAGGGGGGCATGGTCGGTCACCAGGGTGAACTTACGGCCGAGGAGGTAGTAACGCAGCTCCAGGACTGCCCACTTGATGGCCAGGGCCTCCTTCTCGACGGCGGCGTAGTTCTTCTCTGCCTTGGACAGCTTCCTGCTGATGTAGATGATGGGATGCTCCTCACCTTCCTGGATCTGTGACAGGACGGCTCCCAGTCCGGTGTCGGAGGCATCCGTCTGCAGCAGGAAGGGGCAGCCGAAGTCGGGAGCACGGAGCACCGGCGATGAGGAGAGGGCCGTCTTGAGCCGGGCGAAGGCCTCCTCCGTGGCTGTTGTCCAACAGATCTTCTCTGGCTGCCCCTTCCTGGTCAGGTCTGTCAGGGGGGCGGCTAAAGAGGAGAAGTTGGGGATAAAACAGCGATAATACCCCGCCAACCCCAAAAAGGCTCGTACCTGGGACTTCGTTTGGGGCTTCGGAGCGGAACGGATCGCCTCCACCTTCTTGTCTTGGGGCCGGATGAGCCCACGGCCGACCTGGAAGCCCAGGTACTTCGCCTCTGAAAGCGCTAGGTGGCATTTGCGGGGGTTGGCGGTTAGTCCAGCCCGCCGGAGCTCCGAGAGCACCCTCCGCAGACGTTCCAGATGTTCGTCCCATGCCTCGGAATGGATGACGACGTCATCTAGATAGGCCGCCGCGTAGGCTTGGTGGGGCCTCAGAATGATGTCCATCATGCGCTGAAATGTGGCAGGCGCTCCATGTAGGCCAAAGGGGAGGGTCCGGTACTGCCAGTGGCCACTAGGGGTGGAAAAAGCAGTTTTTGGTTTAGCAGTGGGTGTGAGTGGTACTTGCCAGTATCCCTTGGTTAGATCCAGGGTGGAAATGTACCGGGCCCTCCCCAGGCGGTCCAATAGCTCGTCGACCCGAGGCATGGGATAGCCGTCGAATTCGGAGACTTCGTTGAGGCGGCGGAAGTCATTGCAGAAGCGGAGGGTGCCATCCGGCTTGGGTACCATCACAATGGGGCTGGACCATGGGCTGCGCGATGGTTCGATTATCCCCAACTTCAGCATTTCCTGGATCTCATCCTCTATAGCCTGCCGACGAGCCTCTGGGATTCGGTAGGGCCGTTGCCTGACGATCACTCCGGGGGGCGTCCTGATGTCATGGCAGGTGACGTTGGTCTGCCCGGGCCTGGAGGAGAACACATCCTGGAACTGACTGACCAGGTGCTGCAGCTCGGACTTCTGGGCAGCCGACAGATTGGGATCCATGTCTACAACCACGGGATCGGTGAGACTGAGGGCGGCGAGCTGGTCCCGGGTCCCTTGCCATTTCTTCAGTAAGTTAATGTGATATAACTGCTCTGCTTGTCTCCGTCCAGGTTGGCGTATTCGGTAGGTAACGGGTCCAACCTTCTCAACGACTGTGTACGGGCCTTGCCAGTTGGCCAGGAACTTGCAAGCAGAGGTGGGGACCAAGACCATCACCCTGTCTCCCGGCTGGAACTCCCGTGGTTGGGCTGCCCGATCGTAGTGGCGTTGTTGGGCCTGCTGTGCCTTGCTGAGGTGTTCCCGGACTAATGGCATGACACGGTCAATCCGTTCCCTCATCTGTTTGACGTGTTCGATGATCGTGCGGTGGGGGGCAGGCTGCTGCTCCCAAGCTTCCCGAGCGACATCCAGCAGCCCCCGTGGCTGGCGGCCGAACAGGAGCTCAAAGGGGGTGAAACCAGTTGAGGCTTGGGGGACCTCACGGATGCCGAAAAGGACGTAGGGGATCATGAGGTCCCAATCCCGCTTGTCTTCGGCTGCCACCCTTCGGAGCATTTGCTTCAGAGTTTGATTAAAGCGCTCAACGAGTCCGTCGGTCTGCGGGTGGTAGACGGTTGTCCTCAACTGTTTCACCCGCAGCAGCCTGCAGAGGTCAGCCATTAGCCGGGACATGAACGGTGTTCCCTGGTCAGTCAGGATCTCGGTCGGTATGCCCACCCGGCTGGCCAACAGAAACAGTTCCTGGGCGATGGCTTTCGCTGTGGCTTTCCTCAGGGGGACTGCTTCCGGATACCGGGTGGCGTAATCCACGATGACGAGGATGTGTTCGTGTCCTCGGGCAGACTTAGGCAACGGCCCTACGAGATCCAATCCGATCCGCTCGAAGGGCACCTCGATGATGGGTAAAGGAATCAGCGGGCTGGGGGGAGGAGTCCTGGGTGCCGTGCGCTGGCAGGTCGGGCAGGCTCTACAGAACCCCTTCACATCGGCCTCCAGGCCCGGCCAATGGAAGCGGTCCCGGATCCGCTGGATGGTATTCGCTGCCCCCAGGTGACCTGCCATCGGATGGGAGTGGGCCAACTCCAGGATAGTCTCCGTCTTCGTTCGGGGAACGACCAAAAGCTCCTTCTCCTCCCCCCGTCGCTGGGCCACGCAGTATAGCAGACCGCTTCGGACGATGAAATGCGGGAGAGGATGGGGCCGTGGGAGGACGTCGTTGCCGTCGATGGCTCTGACCTGGTTCCAACAGTGCTTTAAACGATCGTCCTCCCGCTGGTCCTTGGCGAAAGAGCCCCCCTGGCTGGCCTGCTGGAAGACATCATAAAAGAGATTAGCGCTTTGAGAGGGGGACTCACCATCTCTCCCGCTGTCCGAAGCTAGCAGCGCTGGCCGGCGGCGGGGTCCTCTTGGCCGGCTGCGGCGGCGACGGTTCCCTTCCGGGCTGGCGGGCTGAGCGGCGGCGGCAAGCAGGCGGTCAAACCCCGGCCAATCTCTTCCAAGCAGTAGGGGGACTGGTAAATTCTTCACTAATCCAGCCTCCACAGACCAGGTGCCGTGGGCGGCGGTGATATTCACGCGGCGAGCTGGAACTTGTTGGGTGTCCCCGTGCACACACGTGATCGGTAGGTAACTTTTTTGGCCAGGGCGAGGAGGACATAGCTGGGCCTGGACGAGGGTGACCGCGCTGCCTGAGTCCAGAAGCGCTCGGACGGGCTTGCCGTTCAGCTTTACCTCCGCCTCTGGAGCCGCAGGTGGAACGCGCTGATGGACGATGCAGCCCGCTAGCCATGCCCGTGGAGGTGTCGTGGTTCCAGCGGTGGGCATGGGCTCGTCCATCGGAGAGGGAACCGTCGGTCTGCCAACTGCGTGTGAGGTACCCTCCGGCGTGCGTCGCTCCTGGACCACCCTCCGGGGGAACGGCGGCGCTCTCTCCCCGGCCTCCCGATGGTGGACAGCATCCGCCAGCTCGATCGCCTCCACAAGGGCGAGGACGGTGGCGGGGTTCCTCATCCCCACCGCCTGACGATGGGACCGAGGCAGGGCGCGGAGGAGGCGATCGATGACCACTCGTTCCACTACCTGAGCTGCGTCGGGGTCCCCATCTAGCAGCCAATGCTGCGCTAGGCGGACGAGTTCAGCGGCTTGGGCTCGGGCTGGCACCCGGGCTTGAAATTCCCACTCGTGGAACTGTTGCGCCGCACAGATGGGGGACAAGCCAAGCCTGGCGAGGATTTCGCGCTTCACTTCCGTGTAGTTCCCCGCGATCACAGGGGGAAGAGAGAAATACGCCCGCTGAGCGTCACCAGTGAGAAGGGGTGCCAGCGCCGAAGCCCAATCTTCAAGCGGCCATCCTTCTCGGTTGGCTGTGGTTTCAAACATTTGTAAGAATGCTTCAACATCGTCGTGAGCCGTCATCTTGGGTAACAGCCGAGCGGCCCGCATCCGGGGGTCAGGTAGTGGAACTGGCTGGGCAGCTTGGGCACGAAGGGCAGCGAGTTCTTCTTCAGCTCTGCCCTGCCGAGTGGCCAGATGTTCCACAATTTGCTGCTGGCGGATGCTTACTTCTGTGAGGCGTTGCAGCAGCTCGTCCATTTTCCACGGGGAGAGAGGGCGCCGATTGATGCTGAGGGGGTGATAAACAAAAAGAAAAAAACAAATTAATGCGGTGCAGTGCCAACACTTGTGTGTGATTTCTCCTGCAATGCCCGCATTCTCCACCAGATGTCACGGGGGAGAAAACACACAACAAGGCTGGCTGGTGAACAAAAGCCCCGGAGGGTGGATTTATTAAAAATGAAGTACGTGAAGAAGTGAAGGGGGAATTAAAGGTCGTGGTGCTGTCGTGGCTGGTGCTCCTGTGAAGTCCTCGTGCTCGTGAAGGTGGGTGGCCAGGCGTGCTCAATTGGGCTGTCGGTCACTCGCTGCCTTCGGGGAGAAGAGAGACAAAGGGTTAGAGCCAGTACGTTCAGCATTGAGACAGTTGTCTGTCGAAGTGAGGTTGGTGGTGGCTTTTAAAGCCACTTGATGATTGCCGGCAGCTGGGACCGATCAGCCCATGATGAGGACGTGCAGGTGTGCTGCGTTGGTTGCCAGGGCGACGCTGATGAGCCCAGAGAGACTCGTCACATCATATCACCGCAGGACATCGAGCCTCAAGTATCACCTCAATGCTTTTACAGAAGGTCTACCTACCTATAGGGTATCTGAATTTCTGAAATGAAGGCTAGTATATTTCTGAATATCCCAGTGTTTCCCGTACCATCATCTCAGGGGGGCGCGTTTACAATGTCTCCTCCAAGAAAACACGGACTGGATCGCGGACTCCATTCATAAAAAACGAATTTACTATAGCGCGGAATGCCACGTAAATTCGTCGATTTTTTGATTGATAAATCAAAAGTTGGTCTGTCACTTAATTCAAATCGCGATATGGACTAGTGTCTGAAAACTGAAATGCAAAAAGACCGTTTTAATATGAATCCTGCACTGTTTGCCTCTGTATGTTAGAATGGCAGAGACGCGTTTTTTTATACTGCACGCGTGATGCTCCCGTTAATTTTTGGCATTTGTATCTCACATGAACAGATAGACTCAATCTCCAAAGCTACAGTCAGTGTCACTTTTAACGTTTCATTTGAGAAAACTAGCATCATATCATACTTTACACACAGAAACTTCACGGCAACCTGTCAAAATATAAATATAAAAAATAAATATAACAACAAGATTAACCACTTAATTGTAGAAAAAAATACTATGATTATTATTATGTATTGATTTTAACAGAAAACCTGTTTGTTTGCCAAAAATTAAAAAGGTTTATTTTTCATTTGATTAAAAATAAATAAATGTTTATGCTTTCATTTGATTATGAGAAAAATTAAAACACAAGAATTTATAAAAAAAAAAAAATAGCAAAAGATTGTAAAGCCCTATTGTTCAAAATGTTAAAATAGAGAGTTTTGGATTTATTTTTTAACTGAAATAAATGTTTTCGGTATGGGAAACGCTGTATCCTATTGCTACAGTTAATGGCAATATTGCACTGGTCTGTTGGACTTGGTTGAACAAAAATAAACAATATTTTGTTGCTTCAGTTTATGTGTTCAGTCATTATTCAATGGTAACTAAAAATCCATATGAAAAAACTTACTTCTCACTGTTCTCAGGTCAAATATTTATATGCGATTAAAATGCGATTAATTTCGATTAATTAATTACAAAGCCTCTGATTAATTAGATTAATTTTTTTAATCGAGTCCCGGCCCTAATTGTTACAGTTCTTTACATTTGTATTCATGTCTTATAAAAAATAATAGATTTTAGCTTTTGGAATAAACTATTTTTATTTAGTTTTTTTTATTTTATTTATAATTTTCATTTGTATATATTTTGTTCTTAATATTAAACTCTTTGTGGTAGTAAGATGATTATAAATGACGATTTCAGTTTGTTTATATATTCTTTTTTAATATTATATTTCTCCAATTCTGGGTATAAGATTTTTGAAAAGGAGCATATAATGCATATATAGAGTATAATTTGTCATATGTCAATATTTGAGCTTTTGAAATAAACCATATTTTTTTGGAAATATGTTTTTTATGTTTTATTATTTCAATTTTACAAAATTGAATAGTTGTTTTGTAATTAGGTAAAATATGTAGAAATATGGACTTTTCTGTAATTTGTTAAAGTAAGTTAAACGGTAAAAAAGTGGGTAAATCCAATAAATTTTCCCTTTTTTTTCACTTCCCCTTTTTTTTTGTTCCTTTTCCCCCTGTTTTTTTTTTTCACATTTTTTCTTTTCCCCCACCCATAGCGGTCCCTTTTGCCCTGTTTTAGGCTGGAGCGGTTAAGGCGATGGACTAGAAATCCATTGGGGTCGCCCCACGCAGGTTCGAATCCTGCCGACTACGCTCTTCACCGGTGCTGAGGAGAAGAGGCCGGGCCCTTTTCTTCCGTGTCCCTAGCACGGATTTGTGTGCCCTCTCTCCACAGTAATAAAAAGCGATGCTAGCCCTTTTTTTCAATTCAGACGGCCGGCACCACTAGGTGTAAGCCACCTCCATTTTTCGTACGGGTGCGGTGCCAGTTAAACTATACCAACAACGCAGGCAGCAGAGGCTGGCTTTCGGGGTCAACAAAGAAGGCTCGAAGCGCACGAGTCACTGATAGGGCCAAAACAGCTGAAGCCATCTTTGTTTGAGCCCGTCCAGAGTTTTTCTCGCGTCATGGACGAGAGAGCGCTGTCTTTCCATGCTGGCTAAAGAAATTTGAAGCTGCGAAGCTGGAAGCGCAAAGGCTGCAAACACAGACCATGACGAGGCGCGCTTCGTTCCACTGCACGCTGGCGGGTGGCCAGATTGACTCTGCTCTTGACACTCTAGTGTAGCTCTGCTGTGAGCAGAGCCCCCAAAAATACAGGTCACTCGCAAAGGTTCCCCTCCACGGAAAGCTTTAGTAAAAAGCGAAAGATTTATGCGCTGATGACGAGAAACTCGAGATGTGTCTCTATGCCCTTGGACCTTTGCGCTCACTGTGGTAAACCACTACGCTCACCAAGGGTAATCTAGGGTGCCGACACCTCACAACATGATTTTCGTCACCCCCCTCACTCCAAATGGGAGAAGTAAAAGTTATGAAAGTCCCTTCCCTCACCCAGTATTCACAAACCAGATCAAGGTAATGTCATCTCTTTTTTCATGCCCCCGTATTAGAGGCCAAAAAAAATATTAAATAAAATAAAGCGGTCCAAATAATGTCCCACTGTAATGTGTAGCATTCAAGATATTGAGAGACTTTAGCTCGTGGCTGGTCAATCTGGTATTTCATGGAGTAGGGGCTCGTTTTGGCAAGTTGGGTGCAGTCGCGTGTGCTGTGAGCGAAGAACAGCAAGCGCAACTCTTTGTTAGTATGGTGGACAGTATCTCCCCCTGTCACGTGGAAGACCGGGGTTAGATTCCCCAACGAGGAGACCTAGCTCTCTGCTGCTGTCGAACGACTCATCCAAAAGCTTTTGGTGCAGACAGAGGTCACAGAAGGAGTTCTGCTTCGAGGTCAACCGCAGCCGAAAACAACGCGTTGGCCGGGAATCGAACCCAGGTCAACTGCTTAGAAGGCAGCTATGCTCCCCACAATACCACCAACGCAGGCGCTCAGTGCAAGATTTAAGTGGTCAGAAAAGAATGCTCGAATCCGGGTCATGGCAGCCCTTTGTCGTTGAGCGACGGGGACGTCCAGCTTCTTTTTGCCAACTCACCCTTCAGTTGGATTTTGCGCCTGAAGCTCGGCGGCATCCTGTGCTGCCCGCCTCGAGACAAGGGAGCAGGCGGTCCATATGCGCGGCGTAGTCGTGGCCGAGAGGTTAAGGCGATGGACTCGAAATCCATTGGGGTCTCCCCGCGCAGGTTCGAACCCTGCCGACTACGGTCGGGCATTCCCCCTTTTACCTTTAGCTTTTTGCGACGGTGGTTGGGCCTTCCAAGGCCTTTGGCCTTCGCTCTCTCTGACGTAATTGCGTGCGGCCTTTGTCCCGTAGCTCCTGTGGCAAGTGAGCTTCTGCCGGGCGGCTTGTGGAGAAAGTGTTCTTATATAAAAAGTAAGAAGCGCGCAAAAAACAAGAGCCTGGCTAGCTCAGTCGGTAGAGCATTAGACTTTT
>NC_133362.1:70418652-70499601 GCF_049309525.1 Garra rufa
AACAGACCAAAACATATGGATTATGCCTGGACATGTCTGGGCATGTCAGAGGACCTGGACATGCATGGACATGTCAATTTGAAACCGTATCAACCCTTAACCTACCCAATCACAGTAAACTTTCTATATTTCTATATTTTTTTAATAAATATTATTTACTATATTTTTATAAAGCTTTTGTACTCTACAAAGTGAACACCTACCCGTCACACAAAAAGTTCAACACACTTCCATTTGTAATAAAATATTGTAAGTCATTTAAATTATTATAGTAGGACTCAAGACATTTCATCATAAATCACATTTACGTTGTTGTATCAATTTAATATTCAAATGTTTATACAAATTTGTGATCTGATAAGTCCTATAAACATTTCAACCTAAAAAGTGACTTAAGCACAAACACTCACACAAACAAACATGAAAAATAAAACACAAAAAGCAAACACAAAACACAAACAAACATGCAAACTAAAAACTAAAAAGCAAACACGACACAAACTCAAACACAAAACACAAGCAAAAGACAAATTAAAAACATGTAAAACAATATTGTCACTAAAATTTTAAACAAGTATTTTGTTTTCTCAATACGCAAACATGTACGATCACGCTTGCGTGCGTATTATTGTAGCGCAATTTGTGCGGAATAAAGCATAATCATAACCATAAATATGTTTTAAGGTACTGGAATCACACAAATGTCAGGGTAGGACAAAACATCAGCAGCGGCTGCAAACCCCCTCAGACCCCATGAGGGTTAAAAAAAGATGGTTATATATATATATATATATATATATATATATATATATATATATATATATATATATATATATATATATATATAATTATACATGGCATCAAAGTAACAAACATGTTACTACATCGAAACAAATCATTCATTGTTCATCTTAAACATGTATTCAGCATTTAAGTTTATTGATCACATAATTCACTTATTTTAAAGATGATCTTCATGTTTATAAAAAATAAACCTTTAAAATACTTTTAGGCGATCATACATTTAAAACATCGTAACAAACAGGTTACTACAGCAAAACAAATCATTATTCAACGTTTATTTTATATTTTTAAGTTTATTGAAGTTATAAAACATAGTAACAAACATGTTACTACAGCAAAACAAATCATTATACCACATTCAATTTATATTTTTAAGTTTATTGAAGTGATAAAACATAGTAACAAACAAGTTACTAAAGCTAAACAAATAATTCATTGTACATCTCAAACAAGTATTCAACATTTAAGTTTATTGAACTTATAAAACACATCTTGCACTTTTTTAAAGACGATCTCCATGGTTATTAAAATTAACATTTGCAATACTTTCAGGTGATCATAAATATAAAACAAACATGTTACTACAGCTAAAGAAATCATTCACTGTACATCTTAAACATCTTAAACAAGAATTCAACATTTTATTTACGTTTTTGAACTTATAAAACACATCATGCACTTCTTTTAAAGATAACAAAAAACATCTCCATGGCTTTTATAAAATTTATAAAAATCATAAAAATGGCTTACATTATGTTCTTCGAACATTGAAATCCATTCTGTGAATGAAATATTTGCAAAAATGTTTCAGTTGGAATATAAATAAAACTCTATGGTCCTCCCAGGGATAAACTCCAATGTGAAACTGATGCTCCAGACCCTTCAAACAGACTGATTCGTGATGGTGATGAGTAAACCACATGTTCTCCTTGAAAAGGAGTTTCCCTACAGACAAACTTAAATTTCAACTAAAGAATAATTTGTATTAGATTTATTTCACACCATTCGCTTTAGATGGCTAAAGTTTCTTATTTTAATCATAAACTTCAATGTATATCCCCCTCACACACACTTCTTTTTGAGTTGTATCTTTTAGAAAATGTGATGGTTATTTTATTTCAAAAACATGTTGCTGCTTTTAAGGTTATATAAATAAAAAATATAGAAATATAAATCTGGAGCCCAATATCTGAATATCATTATTGCTGTACTCATACTTTTCTGAAGGATCTTTATCAGCATAATAAATATCGGGGATAATTAGCCTTCACTGAAAATACACTATTCTTCATCTACTCTAAAATATATGTAGACAGTCAGCATATGTTGATGGTCATGTCTTTGAATTGAGAGCTTTACCCAATTTTGGGCCATAAGGATGTTACTACATATGAGAAAAGACACCACCAAAGACATCTCATGTTACGTAGACATGCATTCTTCGAATACCCACTGACTTTTTGCGTGAATGACACAACACATGTGAGGAGTGTTTTCTGGGGGTCTCCTGAGAATATACAGTTGCTCTGAAAAAGTCATTCTGACACATACGAGACTCACGTTGTAAGGAGAAATCTCCACAGCCCGTCTCATGAACGCTTGACTGTAATCGCAAAACACAACACCATTATACACTGTTTTAATTTGTTTATTCAATTATTTAACACACATACTTAAATTCAAATTTTTACACCTGGTACTTTATCAGTCTGATAAATGTGCGGTCAACACTGTTCGCGATAAAACGGCAATCATGCTACCGTGTAAGTTAGACACAATGTTGTTTAGGAAAGTGATGTTTTCATCAAAGTCAGATTATACCTACTTCTTAACATTTAAAATTTTACTCTTAGGTTCCAACGCCGGGGAACCGGGTGAGATATGTTAATCCTTCAACATATTTTACAACATATAGCTTTTTCTAATTGTATCAGTAGAGCTTGTTTCAACTGTTTATGGCCAATTTAGAGTAATAGAGTCAACCTTATCGTCTATTATACAAACCGTAAGCAACAACCTAAATTCAATAAAACCAGTTACACATCATGTAAGAAAGGCCTCATAATGCATACAGATTACAGAAATCAGGACAAATCTGTTCACATCTTGTTTGTTGGATTGTATATGACTTTAGACGAGACCTTCTCTATGTAAGCCGTCAACATTCAGTGATTATAAATAAATTGAAATTCAGAAAATCACTCTCTACCTGAGAGTGGTTGACTAAATGAGTATTACTTTTAGGATGTTTTCTCCATAATAATCCGATGAACCGTCAACACAAAAAGTAAAGGTTCAGTGTTTTTTACTACTATTATAACTGAAACATATCTTGCCATTGTGCTCAAGGCTGCAGGATCAGTAAAGTTTAACACTTGAGACACAAAACAAAGAAATTGGTGCACACAAAACACCCTATATAACTCAAGAGCCCAAATCACCAGGAAAATTACCGTATGAAAACAGAAAGTTCATTTGTGATCGTTTGGGTATATTTTTATGAAACGTTATAAATAATTTTATTTTCTCATGCCACTATAACATGACCTCTTGTTCAGATAGCTGAAGACAATGTTCATGCTTTATTTGTTGTTCTCATTTATTTCAACATTACCGCTTGAAGGAGTAAACCTACGAGTACTAACCATCGGCCATGTGCAATAGCGTCTACCTTTTTTTTCTGTCTAAGTAGCCTTTGTAAGATTTGCCAGGGGTACTATGTCACCTTGGTGTAACGTGATTACAATTAAGAAACATAACATTATACTACATCCCCTTGAAAAGGATAAAGACATTTATGCAAGAAATATGTATCAGCAAATACCTAATACTGAAATCCTCTCTTGTAAACTGATTTTTATATTGACTCGGATTGTCCCCCCACTATAGCTGTACACCTTTTCTCATTGTTTTAGACGAAGACTATTCTCAGACTAGTCTCAGACAGGAAAACTAGAACAAGCACAGTATATGAGAATTAAATGAAATTTACTTTAGAAAAATGCTTTTTTCCCCAGTCTGTCTACGAGGCAGTCAAGAGACAAAAGGCCTCAGTCTTCCTCTGCTGCATGTAATCTCATTTGAAAACACAAAGTTACACGTTACAAGTTGAAGATGGTGTGGTAACACTATTGTTTTTGTAAGCATCTCTAAACATTCCATTAATAAATAAATCACACTTGTTTTGAGCGAAAAGGATGATTCTTTTAGGACAGGGTTTTAGTTTTTGTTCCAGGAAACACAGGCAACTGTAGCTATGTGTTGTCATGTGGTCATGTTTTTGTCACCATATCTTAGTAATCTGGTCTTTTTATGAAAACATGCGGCAAACAATTTTTACCATATCTTAGTTCTCTTAATGTTTCACGATTGTACATGTTTGTTTAGCTTAAATATTTGTTTTAAGTCTGTTACAAAAGTGACAGACATTACATTTATATGTATTTTAAATCATTACGGTAGAGTTACAGGTTTTGGGTAGTTTAGGGTAGGCAGCAATGAAAACTAAAATGTGACAGACACGAACAGCACTCAAACAGTCCACCGTGTCAACTTTTGATAAAATATTGCATTAAATGCCGCTAGGACAAGCTCTGTAGCAGTGTTCATTAAAACCTTGAAATGAATATAAAAGTACAAATATTCATAATGACAGTGTATACCCTAGCAACACAACAGATCCCTGCTAAGTACAGAGTTCAGAGCATGCCTACAATTGCTAGATATCTTGACCTTATTTGTGTGCGAAACGTCGCTAAAGTTTTTCATAGCGTTACACTTTAAAACCAGAACAATTGTACCGTTTTCCACAATTGCGTTCTTTCTCATTGAAATTTGTTTAACATTCAACTGTAATTGTTAGACCCATACAATTTGTTTCCTAGTTTTTTGTTGATGCAGTAACAAGCTCTTTGTTTATTTGCGTCGATATTTCTGTGAATTTGAATCAAATATTGTTTTTATACTTTAAGACTACCCTAGTTTTTTATCAGAAATAAGAAACACTAATCATTTTCTACTAATCTTTTTTATTCAGAACTTCATGATTTTATTCAAAAACATTAAATTAAAATAAAACTGTGTACTCAGAGAAAAGAATAATGAATAAAGTAAGACAACCTTTTATTGTCATATGTCATAAGTGACCTGACTGAGTTTTTATTTTCGATATTTTTGCAAAAATGTTGTTTCATCATTCAGTATTCCAAGTATTCAGTCCCTGTTATTTCAGTCATGGCTGAGTGATTCTTTTCTGAATGTATGTTAATCATTTATTATTTCAGGTAATTATTATATAACTAGTTTTTAATTTAAAGTGAGTTCAGTCCTCAGACGAGAAAGAACGACGGCGCGTAAGTGTCTACTTTAATACTATTTCGCTAGGCGGTCGTTACTTAGAGTTGCTGCTAAAAGCACTTTGTTGTTTCTGTTTAATTACTTATTCCTAAGTATTAATTTTAAGCCGCTGTTCTTTTAAGCACTCTGTAGTTTCTATTCACTTATTGGTTAATATTAAATTTGAGCAGCTTCTAAAACGCACTCTGTAGTTTCTACTTACTTATTGGTTAATATTAAATTTGAGCTGCTTCTAAAACGCACTCTGTAGTTTCTATTTACTTATTGGTTAATATTAAATTTGAGCTGCTTCTAAAACGCACTCTGTAGTTTCTATTTACTTATTGGTTAATATTAAATTTGAGCAGCTTCTAAAACGCACTCTGTAGTTTCTATTTACTTCTTGGTTAATCTTAAATTTGAGCAGCTTCTAAAACGCACTCTGTAGTTTCTATTTACTTATTGGTTAATATTAAATTTGAGCTGCTTCTAAAACGCACTCTATAGTTTCTATTTACTTATTGGTTAATATTAAATTTGAGCAGCTTCTAAAACGCACTCTGTAGTTTCTATTTACTTATTGGTTAATATTAAATTTGAGCAGCTTCTAAAACGCACTCTGTAGTTTCTATTTACTTATTGGTTAATATTAAATTTGAGCTGCTTCTAAAACGCACTCTATAGTTTCTATTTACTTATTGGTTAATATTAAATTTGAGCAGCTTCTAAAACGCACTCTGTAGTTTCTATTCACTTATTCGTTAATATTAATTTTGAGCTGCTTCTTAAAGTACTCTGTTGTTCTATTTAGTTATTCGTTTGTTTTATTTACATCTATTCACTGTTAGAAAAGGAGTGTTCTTCTGTTATTTGTCCTGCGATTGTTTTGCTTTAAATTCTAGTTTTTATTGCAATCATTAAAATTGATAACTGAGAGTACGCTCCAAGGGAAGCTTTTGTTTTTTTTATATCGTTCCCTTCTGGAGCTATTACAAGTGCGAAGCTGTTGCTTTTTGAGTTTCGATTGAGCCATTTTGCGTGCGGGCGAGACATTTGAACTCACAAACCCTATGCTGCTGACTTCAATTCACTTCTAGCTTCATTTGATCTACAACGTGTTATCACTACATGCACTCATAAATCTGGCAACCAACTTGATCTCATTTACATGCGAAATTGTATTTCAGACAACATTGTGGTCAAACCCCTACACATCTCTGACCACTTCTTCATTACATTTGACCTACATCTTGCTACTTGTGCACTCCCAACCCCTCTACCTGTTACTTTCAGAAGAAACCTACGCTCTCTCTCACACTCCCATCTTTCTTCTTTAGTATCCTCCTCCCTTCCCTCTCCTACTCACTTCTCATCCCTGGACACTAATGCAGCAACTGACACCTTATGCTCCACTCTTACCTCCTGTCTAGATGCTATATGCCCTCTCTCCTCCAGGCCAGCACGATCTGCTCCGACAACCCCTTGGTTATCCGATGTTCTTCGTGAGCATCGTTCCAAACTTAGGGCAGCCGAGAGAAAATGGCACAAATCTAAGGATCCATCCGACCTCAGTATGTATCGGTCTATGCTCTCATCTTTCGCTACCCAAGTACATACAGCCAAATCTTCATACTTCCACAACAGGATCAACAATTCCCCGGACGCACGCAACCTTTTCAAAACATTTAATACACTGCTTTGTCCCCCTCCACCACCTCCCACAACTTCTATAACAGCTGATGATTTTGCCACATTTTTCACAGGCAAAACTACATCGATCAATAATAAGTTCTCAGCTCCACACATACAGGAACTAAAATTGACCACAATCACGGCTGGAACCCCCCACTTCTCCTTCTGTCCTTGCTCGGAGGCAGAAGTAACCAAACTTTTCCTCTCCAGCCATCCGACGACATGTCCTTTAGATCATATCCCCTCACACCTTCTCCAAGCAATCTCCCCTACAATCCTACCGGCGCTCACACACATCATCAACACATCTCTTCTCACAGGCACTTTTCCCACTACATTTAAGCAGGCCCGGGTAACCCCGCTGCTCAAAAAACCTACACTTAACTCTTCACTCATAGACAACTACAGACCTGTCTCCCTCCTTCCATTCATAGCAAAAACACTGGAACGGGCTGTTTTCAACCAGCTATCCTTATTCCTCTCACAGAACAATCTACTGGACTCTAACCAATCAGGGTTCAGAAGCGGCCATTCAACTGAGCCTGCGCTACCGTCTGTCACTGAAGCCTTGCGGACGGCAAAAGCTGAGTCCAAATCATCGGTACTCATCTTGCTGGACCTATCTGCAGCTTTTGACACTGTGAATCACCAGATCCTCCTGTCCACCCTCTCAATGCTGGGTATTACAGGGACTTCACTTCACTGGTTCAAATCCTACCTCTCTGGTAGGTCTTTCAGAGTGGCCTGGGGAGGCGAGGTATCCAAAACTCATCAACTGGTCACTGGGGTTCCTCAGGGTTCAGTTCTTGGACCTCTCCTCTTCTCCATATACACTACATCTCTGGGCCCCATCATACAGGCACATGGCTTCTCCTACCATTGCTATGCTGATGACACACAGCTCTATCTTTCTTTCAAACCAGACGATCCATCGGTAGCTTAACGGATCTCAGGTTGCCTGGCGGATATCTCTGCATGGATGAAGGAACACCATCTACAGCTCAATCTAGCAAAGACGGAACTCCTTATCTTTCCTGCCACTCCATCGTTACAGCATGACTTCTCCATCCAGTTAGGTTCATCAACAATTACCCCATCAACTTCAGCCAGAAATCTGGGTGTTATCTTTGACAACCAACTGACTTTTAAAGACCACATAGCTAAGACCGCTCGATCTTGCAGGTTTGCATTGTACAACATCAGAAAGATCAGGCCCTTTCTAACAGAGCATGCTACACAACTCCTCGTCCAGGCCCTGGTCATTTCCAGGATGGACTACTGCAATGCTCTTTTAGCTGGTCTTCCAGCATGTACAATCAAGCCTCTACAAATGATTCAGAATGCAGCAGCACGACTGGTCTTCAACGAGCCCAAAAAGGCCCATGTTACACCTCTCTTCATATCCCTGCACTGGCTACCGGTTACAGCGTGCATCAAATTCAAGACACTGATGCCTCCATTCACTACTACACATCTACACTCCTTCCAGAAGCCTGAGATCCTCTAGTGAAAGACGCCTCATTGTACCACCACAGAGAGGTATTAAATCACTGTCCAGAACATTCTTGTTCAATGTCCCTGCCTGGTGGAATGATCTTCCCACCCCTATCCGGAATGCAGACTCCTTAACAGCTTTCAAACGACTGCTGAAAACCCAACTTTTTCGACACTATCTGACTCAATAAAAAAAAAAAAAATCCCTTCTAGCCTGTTTTTCCTCTCTTTCTTGATCTTCTCCTTCTAGCCTGCACTCTTCTAACAACGCCTGACATATGGTATTTTTGAACACTTCCTATGTTGATCTGCCTCCTTAGGATGAATCACTTGTTGTATTCCCAATTGTAAGTCGCTTTGGATAAAAGCGTCGGCTAAATGAATAAATGTAAATGTAAATGTAAATGTAATTTCCACAAATCGTTGTTCATTTTCCTTTCATCCTTTATATAAATCACAGTTTTTGTAGTTTTACATGAAAATCTATTTGAACATTTTTGCAAGTAGAAACTTATTTACTGCAGAAAATAATTAACCTGCCATATTTTTTTACCACTTAACATGTCTTGCATGTTTTTTTTTTATATTTGATGCACAGTGTTGGGGAGGTTACTTTGGAAATGTAATAGATTACAGATTACAAATTACCCTATTTAAAATGTAATAAGTAGTGTACCTTTTCAATTACTTTAGAAAAGTAAAGTAACTGATTACATCTGATTACTTTTTGATTACTTTTAAGTTTCTAATGGATATTTTCAACTAAATCATTTTCAAGCATTTATATCAAGCAGGTGTGACCTTACAGTAGTTTACTGTTAGAATTTCAAAATCTTTCATCACTTGAATTAAGATTATATTAATTTAATTTTAAAGTACAGCCATCACAAAACCAGACCTTATAACAAACAATTGTTTAATGTTGTTACAAAATCAAAATTTTGCATAGCTATGACAGGACACACTGGCAAGTAACAATGCCTTGAAAAACTTAAATCTTAAAAAAAGATTTCTCTAAATATCTAAATTATCTATTTAAAATAATAGATAATTCATAAACTTAAATGAGAACATGGCTCCTACATAATTATTTTTAGTTATATTTAAGAGAAAACACAATTCTAGATTATAATAATGTAGTAAAAACACGTTTTTTTCTTCTGACTGATATAATATTTTTTATTTACAAATCTGCATACTATTATAATTTTTTTTACCACTATGTGTGAAGGGAAATCATTATACCATACAGGGCTAATAATTATTTCTCACTAACAGAAGAAAGAATAGATTCTAGAATAGATACTGCCAAATCCAAACAGACTCCATCATTGAAGCTGTGTCATAAAATCCATGGTATTGTTTTTTTTTTTTTTTTTTTTAAATAAAGTTACATTTCATCTAAAACACTGCTTAGATTCAGTGACCAACTGGGGCGCTTCACTAGATAATAGCTCGATTTTGCAAAACAAAATGGGACAAACTAATTGAGAGATTTGTCCACTAGGTGGCACGTTAGGTCAACATCGATCATTACAGAGAAAAGTTTCAAGCCCTTGAGAAAAATAGATCTATATTATTCAAAAAATAAACTAAACTGCAGCGGATTTTCATCCTTCAAATCATTAGTCACGTTTCAGCTGAAAATCACGCAGTAGTCTAAACACTGATTTTACAAATTACACTCAAAATTAAAATGGGTTAATCTGATAAAATCGCAAGTTAGATCTGACATTACCAACCTTATTCAAGGAGAAAAAATTAGATTTTTTTGTGAAAGGGTTCATAAATACAAGTGTGTCTGGTAAAGGCAGCTAGCAGGCTAGCTAATTTGTTATGAATGTTTTTAATATTGGTCTCCAACACACAAAGGGGACGATGAACGCGCTGACAAAGAGGATTAACCTAATTGGCAGACGTGGTGCACCCCAAATTCAAACCAATCAAAAGCATCAGAATAGCACCGCTTTAATAAATGGCCTTAGCAGAAGGCATCGTGCATATCAAAAACAGGCAAAGCAACAGATTAATATTATTCAACATATCCCAGATTTTTAAAGAAAATTTTTAGATGAACCCCATTTGTAATCTTCTAACTGTAATTTAATTACACATTTTTCTAAGTAACTTTAACGAATTACTGTTACATTTATTTTGTAATTAAATTACGTAACGGCGTTACATGTAACTAGTTACTCCCCAACACTGACCATCCAATTAATATTAAAATCACCAGACATCATACATTCACAGCAGTTATCAAGAGTAGAAAGAAGATTCTTCAGTTCATTATAAAACTTTGCATCATGACATGGAGGATTATAAAGCACTACTATATTAAATGTCATATTTGGAGAAAGAATAACATTTAATCCCAAGCACTCCATGTTCACCTTCAATTCAAATTGTAAACATCTAAAATGCTCCCTTATATAAATAAAAACAACACCACCCCTTCCACTGACCCTATCTCTCCTATAACAAGTATATCCTGGTACATTAATTAGGTCAAAGAACATTATGATTCAACCAAGTCTCAGATATACATAAAAAAAATCCAAATTGGAATCAATAAGTAAATTCTGTATCTGATCTATTTTTGGTCATATACTTCTTATATTTATATGTCAGTATTCCTTTAAATTTATTCCCAGAGTTCCAGATGACTTTAGCATGATTCACAGTTTGAAAGAGTCTTGACTTCTTCTGTTTCAATATTGCATTTAATTTATTGCATGCCTTTTAGCCCTCGTAAAACTCTGTTGGCATTTGTCCATTATTGCAGACGGGCCATTACGGTAATGACAATTAACTGTAACTGGCATATAAGGATTAATGTGAGGCATAGAACTCACCTCAGTGTCCATGTAAGTGATCTCAGATTGATCAAACACTACAGGTCCTTTTCAAAAAAATTAGCATATTGTGATAAAGTTCATTATTTTCTTTAATGTACTGATAAACATGAGACTTTCATATATTTTAGATTCATTACACACAACTGAAGTAGTTCAAGCCTTTTATTGTTTTAATATTGATGATTTTGGCATACAGCTCATGAAAACCCCCAAATTAAAAAAATTAGCATATTTCATCCAAGCAATAAAAGAAAAGTGTTTTTAATACAAAAAAAGTCAACATTCAAATAATTATGTTCAGTTATGCACTCAAAACTTGGTCAGGAATCCTTGTGCAGAAATGACTGCTTCAATGCGGCGTGGCATGGAGGCTATCAGCCTGTGGCACTGCTGAGGTGTTATGGAGGCCCAGGATGCTTCGATAGCGGCCTTAAGCTCATTCAGAGTGTTGGGTCTTGCGTCTCTCAACTTTCTCTTCACAATATCCCACAGATTCTCTATGGGGTTCAGGTCAGGAGAGTTGGCAGGCCAATTGAGCACAGTAATACCATGGTCAGTAAACCATTTACCAGTGGTTTTGGCACTGTGAGCAGGTGCTAGGTCGTGCTGAAAAATGAAATCTTCATCTCCATAAAGCTTTTCAGCAGATGGAAGCATGAAGTGCTTCAAAATCTCCTGATAGCTAGCTAAATTGACCCTGCCCTTGATAAAACACAGTGGACCAACACCAGCAGCTGACATGGCACCCCAGACCATCACTGACTGTGGGTACTTGACACTGGACTTCAGGCATTTTGGCATTTTCCTCTCCCCAGTCTTCCTCCAGACTCTGGCACCTTGATTTCCAAATGACATGCAAAATTTGCTTTCATATGAAAAAACTTTGGACCACTGAGCAACAGTCCAGTGCTGCTTCTCTGTAGCCCATTTCTTGCACACGCCTGTACACGGTGGCTCTGGATGTTTCTACTCCAGACTCAGTCCACTGCTTCTGCAGGTCCCTCTTGCTTGAGGGTGTCAATGATGGCCTTCTGGACAGCAGTCAGGTCGGCAGTCTTACCCATGATTGCGGTTTTGAGTAATGAACCAGGCTGGGATTTTTCAAAAGCCTCAGGAATCTTTCGCAGGTGTTTAGAGTTAATTAGTTGATTCAGATGATTAGGTTAATAGCTCGTTTAGAGAACCTTTTCATGATATGCTAATTTTTTGAGATAAGAATTTTGGGTTTTCATAAGCTATATGCCAAAATCATCAATATTAAAACAATAAAAGGCTTAAACTACTTCAGTTGTGTTTAATGAATCTAAAATATGTTAAAGTCTAATGTTTATCAGTACATTACAGAAAATAATGAACTTTATCACAATATGCTAATTTTTTTTTAAAGGACCTGTACTGCCACTGCCTTTACTCCTGCTAGACAGCACAGCTCTGCATTTTCCACTTTGTCCAAAATTGGTAACTTCAGCCACTGCCCAAGTTCACCTGTTGATTCATTAGCCAGCGCCGCGTCTCCATGGACGGACCAGTCCCGTCCCCCCCCCGCACCACCCCAGGCGATCCCCACCGACAGCCAGGGACAGCACACACATTTCGGCTCCATCGGGACAAACGCCATCCAGCATCGGAGTCAGGGTAAATTGTGGAGATGTTATAGACAGGGTGACAGTGCTTAATAAAATGTTAAATTGCTCCAATACTTGAACAGGGAAGACACACATATTGGACGATAGAGACCCAACAGAGACAGAATGCACAGACTTTGATTTTAATTCAAGGGGTAACTGGGAACACAGGTGCACAGAATGAGGAACTGGACTAAAGAAAAGGAACAGGACCAAAAAAGGGCACACAGAAACAGAAACAGGTCCATATTCCTGGCATATCATCCCCCTTCTGGAAGGCGCATCCTTGCTCTGATGGAACAACAGAAGGAGAAGAATGGATCCTGGGAGGAGCCTGTCTCTGTATGTCCTTGTGTCTCCTTCTCTTTCTCAGGGAACAAGGGTTGTAGTTGTAACCCAAAACAGTGATGTTAAAAATGCTAACAATGTCCTTTAATGTGTTTCAACCAAAAAACTGCACTTCCTGTGAGATCTCTTTTCAATTCATGATATACAAATGTGAAGTTCTTACATTGTAGACAGAGCAAACGCATTGTCCATATTCCTAATTATTACTTGGTCTTTTATGCATTACAGTGTCAACTAGCTATATTGTGTTGACTTTAGTGTACTATGGACAAAACATAATGCTTTAAGATGTGAAATAGAATGTTCCATTATATACATTTTGTTTGAAACTCTTTCTACACTAAGGGGATCTGTTAGGCTACTCTCTATTATGAATTTTCATGTGCCTGTCAAGGCTTCCTTTTAGACTAAAACAGTTTCCACACTGAGAGCATGAGTAAGGCTTCTCTCCAGTATGAACTCTCATGTGCTTGTTAAGGGTTCCTTTTTCACTGAAACTTTTTCCACACAGTTTGCATGAGTAAGGCTTCTCTCCTGTGTGGACTCTCATGTGTCTGTTAAAGGAACTGTATGTAAGAAATTTATGTCAGTTAATCATAAAATGGCCCTGACATGTCACTAGACATTAAGAAATCATGTTCATTTCAAATACTTATATCACTGACAACAGTGGTCCGGCCAGGATATTGTCATTTAAAAGTGAGAGTTGCAGCCCACAACTGATGTTATTGTTGTCATTTTGTGTTTTGGTCTGAGGCTCCACCCTCCAGCTATCTACCAATCACGAAGTCAGTAGAGTTTCTTGATCCGGGTTGCCAGCTCTGTTACAGCTGCGGCTATACGAGCGTGTCGGATAAAACATGTATAACGTTACGAAACGTAAAAGACCTCATTATGAATCCGAAATACGTCGTGACAAAGTCCGAAATAAAACAAGGATTTGTATAGGAGATGCCTTTGAAAGACGGAGACGGCTGAAAACGGAGAAGAATTTGAAGACAGACGACGCCATCGTTGGTAGTTTTCTCCTGGACAGGTTAGATTCATCTATGTTTGGCTAACTTTGCTTCCGTACACAGTGGATTTCCCGCGGTCGGCCGTGCTAAATGCGTTCATAAAAAGCTTTATATCGCACCACTAGCAGGGTATGAAAACAACCTATGTTCCGACTGAAATGTGGTATTACAGTAGCCTACATCTTTACGAAATATTTGGCTAATCGCCATCTGTACATTTCTGCGATACATAATTACTTCGCAAAACATCTCTCGTGAAGCATAAGCATAATTAACAGAAGAAAAACAAATTACTGTGTAGGACTCATCACTTGCCGTTGGAAGCTCCTAGCAGCCTACTCCTGCAGCTTAGCTGGCAACCTCGAGTCAGGGGGGAGCGGGAGGGGATACATTGTTCTACAGTATTTTGAAAGTGATTGCAGTACCAGTTTTGGCCACAATCCTACATACGGCTCCTTTAAGGCTTTCTTTTTGATTAAAACTCTATCCACACTGTTGGCATGTAGAAGGGTTCTCCATTGTGTGGATTTTCTGGTGGATTTTAAGGTTTCCACCTTCAGCAAAACTCTTTCCACACTGTTTGCATCTGTAAGGCTTCTCTCCAGTGTGAACTTTCATGTGTCTGTTAAGGTGTCCTTTTAGAGTGAAACTCTTTCCACACTGTTGGCAGGTATAAGGCTTCTCTCCAGTGTGAATTCTTCCTTTTTGAGAGAAACTGTTTTCACACTGAACGCAAGAAAAATAACTCATAGTTCCTGTAGTTTGAGCTCTTTTTTGTTTAGAAGTTTTTTCAGACTCTAAAGAACAAAAAGATTTTTCTCCAGATACAAAATCATGAAGATTCTCAAACTGAACTTTCTCTTCAGTTTCATTTAGATCTTCTCTCTCCTCTTTCAGCGCTGTTAGGTCTAAAGTGGAAAAACAAAGAAATAAAAGTTAACCCCAGTTTAATGGCACAAAACATTTAATATCAAAACATGTAGATATTCAATTCAATTCAAGTTTATTTGTATAGCGCTTTTTACAATACAAATTGTTGCAGAGCAGCTGTACAAAAGTTTTAGGCAACTACAATATATTTAGTAGCTTATTAGTGGTGAATACTGTATGTTGAGTCGATGTACGTATGATATAAATATTAAATCAGTAACTGTGTAATCAAACAGATGATGAACACTAATTGCAATGGTTATGTGCTGTAATCAACTTGTAGGAAAATTATGTAGTGCTGTATGTTGTTTCAAGGCTGGCATTATCTGCGGTCCTCTGAGGGGTTGGCATCATCTCTTCTTCTGAATCCGGGCTGAATCTTGTGTAAATCCTAGTTAACACGGGATAGAAATCCCGTGGCAGAGACAGAGAAACAAAGAAATAATTAGCGTAGCTGCTGTTCCAACTTCCGACCAAACAAAAATGATGGTTTAGCCCAAGTTGAAGAATATTAATGTGCATTTGATCAGATGTAACTGAAATTACAACGTTATGAGATACATTATGTGAATGCTTGGCTAAAGAGATGAGTCTTTAATCTAGATTTAAACATAGAAAGTGTGTCTGAACCCCGAACTTTATCAGGAAGGCTATTCCAGAGTTTGGGAGCCAAATGAGAAAAGGCTCTCCCTCCTTTAGTGGACTTTGCTATCCTAGGTACAGAGTAGTCCAGAGTTTTGCGACCTTAGGGAGCGTGAGGGATTGTAGCGTAGTAGGAGACTAGTTAGGTATGCAGGAGCTAAACCATTAAGGGCCTTATAGGTAAGAAGTAAGATTTTGTAAGTGATACGGAACCTAATAGGTAGCCAGTGCAGAGACCATAAAATTGGGTTAATATGATCATATTTTCTTGACCTGGTAAGGACTCTAGCAGCTGCATTTTGGACTACCTGTAGCTTATTTATTGAAGAAGCAGGACAACCACCTAGTAGTGCATTACAGTAGTCCAGTCTAGACGTCATGAATGCATGAACTAACTTTTCTGCATCAGAAACAGGTAACATGTTCCGTAGCTTAGCAATGTTTCTAAGATGGAAGAATGCTGTTTTTGTAACATAGGAAATATGATTTTCAAAAGACAGGTTGCTGTCTAATATAACACCCAGATTTTTGACTGTAGAGGAAATAACAGTACATCCATCTAGTTGCAGGTTGCAGTTTAAGAGATTTTGTGTACAGTTTTTTGGTCCAATAAGTAATATCTCAGTCTTATCTGAATTCAACAGTAGAAAATTATTGGTCATCCAGTCTTTCACATTTTTAACACACTCTGTTAACTTTGCTAAGTTAGAGGTTTCATCTGGTCTTGTTGAAATATATAGTTGAGTATCATCAGCATAACAATGGAAACTAATCCCATATTTCCTAATAATATTACCGAGGGGTAACATGTAAATTGAAAATAGTAGGGGACCTAGGACAGATCCTTGTGGCACTCCATACTTTACTGGTGTTAGCTGCGATGACTCCCCGTTTAAATAAACAAAGTGGTAGCGATCGGACAGGTATGATCTGAACCATCCTAAAGCCTGCCCTTGAATACCTGTTTAGTTTTGTAATCGATCTATGAGTATTTCATGATCTATAGTGTCGAACGCAGCACTAAGATCAAGTAAAACTAGCAATGAGACGCAGCCTTGATCGGACGCAAGTAGCAAGTCGTTTGTGATTTTTACAAGTGCAGTTCCTGTGCTATGATGGGGCCTGAAACCTGACTGAAATTCTTCAAATATATTATTATTTTGCAAGAAGGAGCACAATTGAGCAGACACAACTTTTTCTAGAATTTTAGACATAAATGGAAGATTAGAAATGGGTCTGTAATTTGCCAGTTCACTAGGGTCTAGCTGTGGTTTCTTAATAAGAGGCTTAATAACCGCTAGTTTGAATGGTTTTGGGACATGACCTAAAGATAACGATGAGTTAACAATATTAAGAAGCGGTACTTCTGCAACAGGTAACAACTCTTTTAGTAATTTAGTGGGTACAGGATCTAATAGGCATGTTGTTGGTTTAGATGTGGTGATAAATTTATTTAAATCTTTCTTTTCTATAGTTGTAAAGCACTGAAGTTTTTCTTTGGGTGTAATGACTAATGTTGAAGTATCAGTTGCTGTATTATCTATATTAGTTATTGTATTTCTAATGTTGTCTATTTTATCAGTAAAGAAATTCATAAAGACCTTACTATTAAACTGTGCAGGAATATTCAGGTCAGGAGGTGTTTGGTTATTTGTTAATCTAACCACTGTGCTAAATAAAAACCTTGGATTGTTTTGGTTTTTTTCTATGAGTTGGTGGATATACTCGGCTTTAGCAGGTTTTAAAGCCCGTCTATAGCTGGACATACTGTTTTTCCATGCAATTTTAAAAACTTCTAAGTTAGTTTTTCTCCATTTACGCTCAAGATTACGAGTTTCTTTTTTGAGAGAATGGGTATTACTGTTGTACCACGGCGCAGTACGTTTTTCTCTAACCTTTTTTAGCTTGATTGGGGCAACAGCTTCTAATGTGTTAGAGAAGATAGTGCCTATGTTACTAATCATTTTGTCTAGTTCATGTTTATTTATGGGTGCACAGAGCAGTTGAGATAAATCAGGCAGGTTATTTTTGAATCTATCTTTGGTAGCAAGAACAATAGTTCTGCCCAGACGATAACGCGGAGCCATATAGTTAACATCAGTGATACGCAGCATGCACGATACGAGGAAATGATCAGTAACATCGTCGCTTTGAGGTACGATATCTATATCAGTAAGATCAAGTCTGTGCGATATAATTAGATCTAGTGTATGATTAAAACGATGAGTGGGCCCAGTGACGTTTTGTTTGACTCCAAAAGAGTTTAACAGGTCAGTAAACGCAAGTCCTAACGCATCATTTGTATTATCAACATGAATGTTAAAATCTCCAACAACTAATGCTTTATCAAAATTAACCAATAGGTCAGAAAGGAAATCTGCAAATTCTTTTAGGAAATCTGTATATGGCCCTGGAGGTCTATCCACAGTAGCCAGAGCAAGAGATAGGAGAGGTTTATTTTGCATATCCGACAGAGTGACATTAAGTAGGAGTACTTCAAATGAATTAAACCTGTACCCTGTTTTCTGAGTAACATTGAAAATATCACTATAAATTCTTGCTACACCACCTACACGACCAATCTGACGGGGTTCATGCTTATAACAGTAGTTTGGTGGAGTAGACTCATTATAATATAATCGTTTGGTTTTAGCCAAGTTTCAGTCAAGCAGAGTACATCAAAACTGTTATCTGTGGTTATTTCATTTACAATAAGTGCTTTGGGTGCGAGTGATCTAACGTTTAGGAGCCCAAGCTTTAAAAATTGATTTTGTTCATTTATTGTGCATTTTTTTGGTCTAATCAAGATTAGATTTGTTCTAGATCCTGCATTAAATTTTTGTTTTGACCTCACTATTCGAGGAACAGACACAGTCTTTATAGGTTGGACAGCACCTATACTATCGTTTAAATGTGCATAAAAAAAGCCATCAACGCAACTATTTGAAGAATTGCTTACTAGTCAAATGGAGCGCAGCGTCCTGGAGATGTTGTCCGACAGGAGTTCTGCTCCGACTCTGCTGGGGTGCAGGCCATCAGCGCGGTAAAGCCTAGGGTGCTCCCAGAAAAGATTCCAATTATTAACAAAGAGCAGTTTCTGTTCTTACACCATGACAACAGCCAAAAAGTCTACTGAACCTTTCGTGTCCACGTCGATACATGGGAAGCGGTCCTGACACGATGATTCTCGTCGCGGGCGCTGTGCTGCGTACCGTCTCGATCAGGCTCGCGAAATCCCTCTTCAGGACCTCCGTCTGCCGCACTTTGACGTCGTTCACCCCAGCGTGCAGGACGCTTGCACCGACGCTCACATCGTCCTTCAGGATGGCAGGTATCTGTGAAGAGACATCAAGAATGCGAGCACCTAGGAGACAACGAGTGTGCACTTTACCGTTAGCTAAGTTAGCACGAACGTACCGGACGATGGAGTCTCCAACGATCACAGCGTCGCGTTCCGTCTCGCGGAGGGGAGCGAAGCGGTTCCGGGTGGAGATCTCGAAGACCGGGGGCTGCGGAGGGGGAGAGGTCCTGGCTCGGGGTCTGGCTCGCACTTTCCTCTGCTGCTGCACCCAGGGTCCGTGGTGTCCCGACGCCGGAGTGAACGACATCTGGGAGGATCGCGTCCTGGGTGCGGCGGATCTGGGCAGAGAATCACACGGAGTAGAGGTTATGGGAGTGTTAGGATCGAGCTGTACACTTACCCGGAAAGATTCGAGTAAATCCTTTCGGATTCGCAGCTCAATCTGTCTCGCCTGAAGCTCCTGGATCTGCTTCTCCACTGCCTCCAGCTCCATCAGAACCGAGTGCAGCTCGAACGTGTCTTCACCTGCACTCAAAGGTAGACACAAATTCGCCATTAAAGCAAGTAACAGTGAGTAAGCAGTTAAAGTGTTTGTGATTAGAGAATAAACAAATGTATGCAAGATTAGCCGCGACCACACTGGCAAAGCTAAACGGTTATAAGCTAGCTTAGTAGCAGACTCGGGAAAACAAAAATAAAAACCAGTGATAACAAGGCGTTCCAATTGTTTTTGTTGTACCACACGACGGGTATATTCACATGTTATGAAAAACAAAAATGATGGTGTATAGAATTGTTTTTAGGTTTAAAAATAGAAAATTGTAATTTGACTCGACGGAGCTTCAACTCAAGGTGCGCGCTAGGACAAACAGGAAGTGACGATCCTGTTTTGAAAATAACCATTACATTTTCTAAAAGATACAACTCAAAAAGGAGTGTGTGTGAGGGGAATAGACATTGATGATTATGATTAAAATAAGAAACTTTAGGAATCTAAAGCGAATGGTGTGAAATAAATCTAATACAAAATATTCTATAGTTGAAATTTAAGCAAGAACCACCGGACATTATGTGTAGCGAAACTCCTTTTCAAGGAGAACATCTGGTTTACTCATCACCATCACTTATCAGTCTGTTTGAGGGGTCTGGAGCATCAGTTTCACATTGGAGTTTATCCCTGGGAGGACCAAAGAGTTTTATTTATATTCCAACTTAAACATTTTTGCAAATATTTCATTCACAGAATGGATTTCAGTGTTCGAAGAACATAATGTAAGCCATTTTTATGATTTTTATAAATTTTATAAAAGCCATGGAGATGTTTTTTGTCATCTTTAAAAGAAGTGCACGATGTGTTTTATAAGTTCAAAAACCTAAATAAAATGATGAATACCTGTTTAAGATGTTTAAGATGTACGGTGAATGATTTGTTTAGCTGTAGTAACATGTTTGTTTCAATGTTTTATATTTATGATCACCTGAAAGTATTGTGAATGTTAATTTTAATAAACATGGAGATCGTCTTAAAATAAGTGAATCAAATGTTTTATAATTTCAATAAACTTAAATGTTGAAAACTTGTTTGAGATGTACAATGAATTATTTGTTTAGCTTTAGTTACATGTTTGTTACTTTGATGATTTATAACTTCAATAAACTTAAAAATATAAAATGAACGTTGTATAATGATTTGTTTTGCTCTAGTAACATTTGTTACTATGTTTTATATTTATGATTGTCTAAAAGTATTGTAAAGGTTATTTTTATAAACATGAAGATCATCTTTAAAAAAGTGAGCTATGTGTTCAATAAACTTAAATGTTGAATACATGTTTAAGAAGTATGATTTGTTTTGCTATAGTGACATGTTTGTTACTTTGATGCCTTGTATAATTATATATGTATTACCATCTTTTTTAACCCTCTGGGGTCTGAGGGGCTTTGGTAACTCTACTGATGTTTTGTCCTACCCTGACATTTGTGTGTTTCCAGCACCTTAAAACATATTTATGTTTATGATTATACTTTATTCAGCACAAATTGCGCTACAATTATACGCACGCAAGCGTGATCGTACATGTTTGTGTTTTGAGAAAGCAAACATTTTTGTGAGAATAATTTTCATGTTTTTATTTTGTCTTTTGCTTGAATCACTTTTTTACGGAGCCCCTTACGTCACCTGTAGAAGAAAAATAATTAATCCGTGGGGACGGTTTTGCAATTCGTTCCCTCAGTTTATAAACCGCTCTCACGAATTCTTAAACTGTTCTCTCGGTTTAACAATTCGTGCCCACGGATTAACAAATCGTGCCCACGAATTTCCAATCCGTGCGCTCAGATTTTGTAAACCGTACCCTCGAATTTTGAATCCGTACCCACAAATTCATAATCCGTGCGCACGCTTTCGCAATCCGTTCCCACAGTTTGTAAACTGCTCTCACGGATTTGTGGCCCCGCCCCCAAATTCAACCAGGACACCTGTTTAAGTGCTGGATGCATTGTTTTGCATTTATTAAACTTTATTTCTCAGTAGGCTATATGAGAATATGCAACACTGACAAAACAGAGTTTTTAGCTTTATTTTATATTAATCACCAATAGATTAGCTGCCAAAACACCATGTGTTTTATCCTATTGGTTATTAATGTAAAATAAACGCTTAAAAGAAGCCTGTTTTGTAAGTGCGGTCATGGTACCAACATAAAATAATAAGTGAAGAGCGCTGTTCAAACGGCTTTGTTTTATATAATATTTTTCAATATATAAAATTACCTGAATTAAAAAAAAAAAAACGAGTTTTGGAGAGGAGAAGGTAAAAAGCAATACAAAACAAATAATGTACAGGTGATGTTACCATTCCTTTGCTCTCAAACTAAATGCAATGTAATAATAGGCCTTATTAAATAATAACATTAATAGTGCAGCATGCATCTAACTCTGGGCGAAAAGCTTATCATAATCACAAATCCGTGAGAGCAGTTAACAAACTGGGAAGGGATTGCGAAAGCGTGCGCACGGATTATGATTTTGTGGGTACGGATTCAAAATCCGAGCGTACGGTTTACAAAATCTGAGCGCACGGATTGGAAATTCGTGGGCACGGTTTGTTAATCCGTGGGCATGAATTGTTAAACCGAGGGAACAGTTTAAGAATTTGTGAGTACGGTTTATAAACTGAGGGAACGAATTGCAAAACCGTCCCCACGGATTAATTATTTTTCTTCAACAGGTGACGTAAGGGGCTCCGTACTTTTTAGGTTGAAATGTTTATATCACACATTTGTTTACTGATTTGGACATTACATTGATATAACAACATAAATGTGATTTATGATGAAATGTCTTGAGTCCTACTATAATAATTTAAATGACTTACAATATTTAATTACAAATGGAAGTGTGTTGAACTTTTTGTGTGATGGGCAGTGTTGTGCAAGTTACTTCCAAAACGTAATACATTATATATTACTAGTTACTGTCTTTTAATAGTAATTAGTTACATTACAATATTACTGTCTCTAAATTGTAATGCGTTACACTACTTTTAAGTTACTGTTGAGTTACTTTCATCAAATTATCCACAGATTATAAAATGCCAAAAAAAAGTTTAGAGCTGCTCATTATACATGAAGTTTAGGATAGCTAGCATAAAATTATAAAAACATATTTAGGTAGGCCTACCGGTATGTCTATTAATGTTACGTTGTAGTTTAGGTTAAACATGGATAAGCACAAAACTCATTAATACTTTCAGAAATAACACCGATAAATAAAGCAAAGTGTTATAATGTACAATCATTAAACACAATGAATAGCCTATAGGCTATTTTAAATGGTTTTCAGAACAAAACAAGAATGAAGAATACAAGTTGCTAAACAAGCCAAAACGAATGAGGGTAAAAGCGAAACTAAAAACAAACGGTGTTGTTCTCGTGCAGCCTACCTCTCTCATTCTGCATCAATCCAATTAAATGTGTCCATATTCGTGATGTATTTGAATGCTAAACTATTATGTAAACCAGGATTTGTACTTAACGCGCTTATAAAACATCCTCCTCACATGAACAAATATGTGTTTGGCTCGAGCTCAGGCTGACGGCACGGATACTATGCAGTACGCACTATTTCATTTTACCAGTGACTGTATTTTATTCTTATAATTAACAGACTGCAACTTTTGCAACGCTGTGTGTGCGTGAGGCGCCGGGGCAATCGAATAGCGGAATAACTCCGTCATTTTTGGTCATGCAGATCATTTAAAACTGCAGTGTGTTTACTTTTATTTCTGCCATCTCGGTTTCCTTTCCGTGAACTTTCGTAGAGCGCCACTCCACACAAAAGTGAACCAAACTCAGCAGCATATGTCACTCAGTCTTTTCGTTTTGAAAATCAGATATATTTCGCGTATTCATCCATTTTATATGCGGACTATGATTTAATAAAAACAGATTTTGTCATTTTTAGCTTAATTTTTGTTGCTTATGCGCTCGTCCGTCATTTTTTCTCTTCTCCGACTCCGCAGCTCTCATCTTTAGTGTTACGTGGCACCAGTCTAGATGTTTCTAGGAGTTACTCGTGCTGTTTCTCCATAACGGGAGTGCGTCCATCTCATAAATGTAGAATTCGTCTCTGCAGTCATCTCAACCATCGAATTCCAGCAACAGGAAGACAAAATATTTTACTTGTGGACTTTTTTTAATTCACAAATTAATTTTGAGTTAAAATATGTTGATGTAACTTGCGTTACTGAGATTGTAACGAGTAATATTATTACCCAAATTGTATTAGTAATGCGTTATATTACCGCGTTACAGCAAAAAGTAATAAACTACTGTAACATATTACTTTTGTAATGCGTTACTCCCAACACTGGTGATGGGTAGGTGTTCACTTTGTACAGTACAAAAGCTTTATAAAAATATAGTAAATAATATTTATTAAGAAAATACAGAAATGGAGAAAGTTTACTGTGATTGGGTGGGTTAAGGGATTTATACAGTTTCAAATTGACATGTCCAGGCCCGCTGACATGTCCAGGCATAATCCTTATGGTTTGGTCTGTTTAAAGACATTTTTCCCTGTACTTATTTTGCCGTTGCTGGGTCCCCATCACAATACTTACCGCTACCTAAAAACTAGTGTAAATGTTTTTTTTTGTTTTATATCACGTGTGATCACATCGTTTATATTCATTTCTTTTATATAGAAGAGAATACGACTTGGAGGACTGGATGTGTGTTTTTGTACATGATTAAGCTATACTGTTGGGCCCAAGTGTTATCATTTATATTTTTAAAACATTAAAGACTTTGTTGATATATTTCATCGTGCGGTTATGGATAAAATAAAAGACTTTGTGTTTGATGTGAAATAAATTATGGTTCAGCTAAAATATAAGCGTAAGCCAGGAGGAATAAGTTGCATTATGTTTATTAAAAGTAACTGAAATAAATGTATTACATTTAAAATGTTTGCAAACACTCTCTTTCACACAGTAATCCGATCCACAGATTTCTTCAAACAGATGTAGCTACTGTGAGAAGTAATTTGGATCCTCTCCAAAAATGACATGAATGGGTGTGAGACACAGAAGACCAGCTCAAATAGAGCTGCACTCGTAACTGTTGTGTCTATTTGTCTCGTATTATTTTTTATATCAACTAATATATATTGTTGAACAAGTATTTTATATACAGCCAATACATGTATGGTCACTTTTACATATAAGAAGTTCAAATGGTCTGTTGCGTAACGCGAGCTCATGAAGCACGCACGGGGAGATCTGCAATGAGAGCAATGCTGAGGAGAGCCTATTAGAGCCTCACGCACGCAGACTTTTATTTTTCACCCTAGACTGTAAAAAGGTAAGGGGTTTAATGATTAAATGATAGGAATTTCATTTGCAGTATTATTACTATTATTTTTATCATCATTTTATTATTTTAAATATATATATATATATATTTATACTTTATAATTGGTACTCATTTTATAATTGTTGTTGTTGTACGGTTTTCTCGGGGCCCTAGTCAGGTCAGAGTGTATCGCGTCCATGTCTATGTATTTCACAGCTCAGATGATCCGCAGATATGATGGGGAAGCCCTATTTATCTTTGCTGAACGCAACCTGACACCCTGCGATACAACACGGATGTGGGGCTAGATCGTAAAATCGCCGAAACATTCTTCAAAGCTTCATTCCTCACCCGACACCGGACGGTCACGCACAGCTACTGTATTTCCTTCACCCTAATGATGAACAACACCGGATGGTCACGCAAACAGGCTATAATTCTCTAACAGGATGACATCAAACACCGGATGGTCACGCAACAACCCATAAAACCCTCAGAAGTTAATCCCGCACCTGGTAAGTGTATCGTAAATTTGCTGCAACAACCATAAACCTGTCAGAAGTTAATCCCGCACCTGGTAAGCGTCTCGTAAATCCTCTCAACAACCCATAAACCGATCATCCGTTGACATCGCACCTGCTCAATCCATCAAAACAAGGTCAGTAGAGTTCACAAGGTCAAGATCAAACACAAGGTCATGCTCTACGTGGGTGGGCACCGTGGGAAAGGGGTGGGGGATGGGCATGGGGGAGGGGAAAAGTCAAAAGGTCAAAGCCAACAATCATTTCATGACAGGCGGTAGTCCATTATCACTACTGACAGGGGGTGTGACAGTGATTAATAAAATTGCTCCAATACTTGAACACACTGATGTCACGATACTGTGCTGGGAGGAACGACAGAAACGTAGATCAAAGGAACAGAGTTTATTAAAGTTCAAAGACACAGGGTAAGCCACACAAGGAAATAGGGAAGACAGACGTATTTTACGATAGAGACCCAACAGAGACAGAATGCACAGACTTTGATTTTAATATATGGGGTAACTGGGGAACACGGGTGCACAGAATGACTAACTGGACTAAAGGAAAGGAACGCAACCAAAAAAGGGCACACAGAAACAAAAACAGGTCCATATTCCTGGCATATCATCCCCCTTCTGGAAGGCGCATCCTTGCACTGATGGAACAACAGGAGGAGGAGAATGGACATCCAGGAGGAAAATTATTAACAGAGTCCAAGGTGGAGAAGACGGAGGGAGGAGCCTGTCTCTGTATGTCCTCGTGTCTCCTTCCCTTTCTCAGGCACCAAGGGTTGTAGTTGTAACCCGAAACGGTGATGTTAAAAATGCTAACAATGTCCTTTATTGTGTTCCAACCAAAATCTGCACCTTCTGTGAGATCTCTTTTCAATTCATGATACAAATGTGAAGTTCTTACATTGTAAACAGAGCAAACACATCCATATTATTCCTTACTCTTTTATGCATTACCGTGTCAACAAGCTATATTGTGTTGGACTGAGCTTAAAGTGTACTATGGACAAAACATAATGCTTTACATTTGAATGAGAAAGTTCCATTCTATACATTTTGTTTTAAATTCACTCTACACTAAGAGGATCTGTTGGGCTTCTCGCTATTATGAATTTTCATGTGCCTTTCAAGGCTTCCTTTTAGACTAAAACTTTTCCCACACTGTTTGCATGTGTGAGGCTTCTCTCCAGTATGAACAAACATGTGCCTTTTAAGGGCTCCTTTTTCATTGAAACTCTTTCCACACAGTTTGCATGAGTAAGGCTTCTCTCCAGTGTGAATCATTATGTGTCTGTTAAGGCTTCCTTTTTCATTGAAACTCTTTTCACACCACAGGCAGGTAAAAGGACTCTCCATGGTGTGAGTTTTCTGGTGGACTTTAAGGTTTCCACTTTGAGCGAAACTCTTTCCACATTGAGAGCATGTGTAAGGCTTCTCTCCAGTGTGAATTATCATGTGTCTGTTAAGGCATCCTTTTAGAATGAAACTTTCCACACTGTTGGCAAGTGTACGGCTTCTCTCCAGTGTGAATACTCATATGCGTTTTAAGGCTTCCTTTTTGAGTGAAATTCTTTCCACACTGAACGCAAGAAAAATAACTCCTAGTTCCTAGTTTGAGCTCTGTTTTGTTTAGAAGTCTTTTCAGACTGTAAGGAACAAAAAAACTGATCTTTCTCTTCAGATTCATTCAGATCTTCTCTCTCCTCTTTCAGCGCTGTTAGGTCTAAGGTGGAAAAAAAGGAATAAAAGTTAACCCCAGTTTAGTGGCACAAAACAATTAACATCAAAACATGTAGATATGTAAAGCATGTATTCTAGAGCCTATACCAAGATGTCCAAACCTGATCCTTCTCAGTACTCATACTTGCCACTAGAGGGAAACGTGTAGCCCAATCTGTACTAGCTAAAACAGGAAGTAGTAGAGTAAGTGATAGGTTCTGTTTGTTCTTACTGTGTTTTTTCTTAATTGAGTTTAATTAGTTATTCTGTGTTTCTCTCTTGTAGAGGATGGTTAATGGTGTAGTTCAGGGCTATTCAATTAGATCCACTTGAGGGCCGGATTATCGAACTGGAAATTTGAAGCGGGCCAAGGGGATGGGGGCCGTCCCGATCTTTTTCTAGGGGGCCTATACAATTATATTGAAATTCATATTCACTAATTTGTACAAATATTACCAAAACCAACATCTATAAAAGGTAAAGGTGCTGTCTGTCAATCAATAATAAAAAACAAGATAAAAAGTTTGTTAGCAAACTTTAAGTTGGCTTGAGAAAGCCTAGCCAGTAAGTTTTAAGTAGTTTTAAAAGCTTTTAGCTTAAAGAAAGTTTATAGGTTTTCAGTTTGAAATAGTTTTAGTTTGATTAATAAAGTTTGAAGATAGATAGGCTAGATAGATATAAATAGTTTGAAAATAGATAGATTTATAGATATAAATAGTTAGAAGATATAAATAGTTTGAATATGAATAGATGCTAAGGTGTTGCTATGCGGTTGCTAAGGTACCCAGGGTGGTTGCTAAGGTGTTGCTATGCGGTTGCTGGCATTATTTAAGCAAGACTAGCAAGTTGTTAACATGATTTTTAGCATGACTAGCAAGTCGCTAGCATGATTTTAGCACGACTAGCAAGTCGCTAGCATGATTTTAACACCACTAGCAAGTCGCTAGCATGATTTTAGCACGACTAGCAAGTCACTAGCATGATTTTAGCACGACTAGCAAGTCGCTAGCATGATTTTAGCATTATTTTAACATGACTAGCAAGTCGCTAGCATGATTTTACCATGATTAACAAGTCGCTAGCATGATTTTAGCATGACTAGCAAGTCGCTAGCATGATTTTAGCATGACTAGCAAGTCGCTAGCATGATTTTAGCATTATTTTAGCATGACTAGCAAAGTCGCTAGCATGATTCTAGCATGACTAGCAAGTCGTTAGCATGATATTAGCATGACTAGCAAGTCACTAGCATGATTTTAGCAAGACTATCAAGTCGCCAGCATTATTTAAGCAAGACTAGCAAGTCGCTAACATGATTTTACCATGACTAACAAGTCGCTATTATGATTTAAGCATGACTAGCAAGTCGCTAGCATGATTTTAACATGACTAGCAAGTCGCTAGCATGATTTTAGCACGACTAGCAAGTCGCTAGCATGATTTTAGCACAACTAGCAAGTCGCAAGCATGATTTTAGCATTATTTTAGCACGACTAGCAAGTCGCTAGCATTATTCTAGCATGACTAGCAAGTCGCTAGCATGATTTTAGCACGACTAGCAAGTCGCTAGCATGATTTTAGCATGACTAGCAAGTCTCTAGCATGATTTTAGCATTATTTTAGCATGACTCGCAAAGTCGCTAGCATGATTCTAGCATGACTAGCAAGTCGTTAGCATGATATTAGCATGACTAGCAAGTCACTAGCATGATTTTAGCAAGACTAGCAAGTCGCTAGCATTATTTAAGCAAGACTAGCAAGTCGCTAACATGATTTTTAGCATGACTAGCAAGTTGCTAGCATGATTTTACCATGACTAACAAGTCGCTAGCATGATTTTAACATGACTAGCAAGTCGTTATTGCTATTTGGGCCATTTGGTGTCGCCAAAACACATACACTCACATGCACATACACATGCACGGTCAAGAGCATCCTTACGCTGCGCACTTATTTACGCCAAGTTTATTTTTTATAAATCCCGATATGTGCGTGGAAAAATTTGCATGCATATTTCTATGCCCATTTTGTGCGTACGCAACGTTTATACATCAGGCCCCAGCTCTATCAAGATGTATTGAAGGTATTTTGTTCTCAAAACATATATCTTCACTAAAATCATAACATTAAAACAACATAACATACTTTTTTCTGATAGATGTACTTATGTAAAGTTGCTAATAAACTGTTTGTGTATTTATTATCTGAACTTTTCACTGTTGATAAAAGAAGATATGGAGTAACAGCTGAATATGTTTGCATGTTTGTGCCAATTAACAAAACTGAAAAGGTAAAAATCAATGAAGCATATTCCTTTACACTGGAAAAAAATTTTTTAAAACAAAATTGCTAACATAAAAGAACATTACCACTGAAATAAGTAAGATCAAATACAGACCATATTATCATTTATATCTAATAATATTTATATAATTAATATATAAAATATATTTATATATATTTTATATAATAATTTTAGCACAGATTATATGCACATTTAAAAAAAGACAATCTTTGGAAATTTGGAAACATTCACAATAAATAAACCTTTGTAGTAGTAAATAGAAACTGCGACACATATATATTTTTGTGTCCTCATTTGCCTCGATAGCAAAATAAAAATAAAATCCCTGACAGTGTTTCAGTAACTTTCCAAAAGAGGAATAAATAAATAAATACACAAACAAACAAAATAACAAGAGATTGATTACAATAGTCAAAAGAGTGATAGATCAAATTTGCCATCACAACCCCTTTGTAACTGTTACACAGCAGCATTAACTAGATTAATGTGAATTTAATGTCAAGGTATACTGTATAAGAAAGTATAGTGTTTTAAATGCACATTAAAAATAGAGAAAACTAATTCTAGGTTTATGATGTTATTAACTTTAGAAATGCATCATCATAAGGGTACGAAATTCTGTTCTACAATCAACATTTCTATGATATATTTGTGATTCTAGAGAGAAGTGCACCAATGGGACTTTTATTTTGCTCGGATGATGTGACGTCATAAAGATGCGCTGCGCTCCTCATCTGTTGTTTTTCAAGAGAAGCAAGGTTTGTGGTTTTTAACGTTTATAAATCAATGCACGCTGTTGAAAGCGTTTTTATAAGCTGTGTAAAATAAATGCATCATTATCAAATATAACGTTGTCATGCGTTATTTAGTGTAACTTAAACGTAAGCCTTTAATAACAGAAGTGCGTTCCGTTTCGCTCTCTATATCATGAATCAATCGTGTGATGATAAGAAGTGAGAGACTCAGGCTGCGTTCGAAACCGCATACTCAATGAGTAGGTACTTAATTTCAATAAGTACTTACTTAACGAGCGCTAAAAGAGTACGTACTCTACAGCCAAATCTCGTTGAGTATGGATGTGATCTGCACGTCTTCCGCCATGTTGACGTTATCATGTGACCAACGACGTTATAACAGGTGCAACAATTTAACATAGCGACAGGTTTAATTCATCTTTCTATAAATATTTTGACATTGATGAAATTTGTTCATTTTGTGGTCATGTTGAAGAAACAGCTGTTCTTTTATTGTGATTGTGTAACCTGCGTCGCGGCGACAGTGCAACCCTCACTTACAAACAGTGAAATATGCAGGTGAGCGTGAAGTGCACCGCTTCAAAATTTGGACCAGTGATCAGAAGACCAGGTTCGCTCAAGAGACTGCGTCAACAGCAAGGGGAGAAAGAATTTGTGACAAACACTCGTTGCGTTAGAAAATTTAGTATGATGTATTTAAGGAATTTGAATAATGAAGCAGTGAATTTTGAAACATCACATCACACAGGAGGGAAAGAAAAAAAAAACAAATATATATATATAATGACCAGGAGAACAGCAAGAATTTGCCGTGGAACAATTAAATGTAACCTTATTATAGCCCTTATTTATATTTCCTATTTAATTTATAATTATTATTGTTTTTTATTACCTATTTAGTTTCAAGCTAATAAATTTAATTGACCCTTATTCTATTAATATATGTATATAATTTATTTGTTTACCTATTTATTCAGTTCGTTTCTAATTGGCTCATTTAGGTTAAGTATACGTTTTAAATTCAAATACAATCCTTCCAAATGATAATCCTTTAAAAATACCCTTTTTACTCTCGTTCTCCAAGAAAAATAAATAAATAAAATATAAAAAAATGAAATGAAATACAATAAAACTTGAAAGGGAAAAAAAAATAACAGTAGAGAAAATAAAATTACAGGTCAAATTACAGCCTAATTAGCAGTCTCAATATAATTCAGATTCCTCTTTATATATATATACACACACTAATTCTCAGTTCCAGTTCGAATGCCGCTCCCACGAGATCCTTCTTCCGCAATGTATCTCAGATCAACACAGTTCAATTCAGATGTGTGCTCAATCATACCACTCTGTTCGTTCCTTGATTCACAAGCTCGGTCCTTCCATATATGGGCAATTGGCTCGCCAGTTCCCGCTCGCAACGGTGTTTCCGATGTGAAGCAAGCAGGGACAATTCACATACAACTCTTCTTCAAAATCATCAGGTGTCCAGGAAATGTGCAGCATCCGACTCAGAAATGACAAAAAGTAGAAAAGAAGAAGAAACAAAAGGAAAAGGGAAGAAAGAAAAGACCCAACCTTGCAAAGACAAGGCCAAAAATACAATTAGACATTCCTTTCAAAAATATACATCATTAGAGCAGTTAGTCCGCAAATAAACACCTTTCAACATTTTTCCTTTTACTGAAATTCCGTCTTACTTTAGCACATCTAGTTTGTATGTGCAAAGAGCTATTTTTCTGATGACGCACTAGGCCTCATCTGCCCGTATTACATGTGCGTCATGATCGCGCATTAACTCATAGCTCAAATACACGACGAAATTCAGTAAAATAACCTCTATTAACCACTCAAGGTGACTTTTAACTCTGAAACATTAATTATTCAACACATACATGCAATAGTATTCCCATTATAAACAAAAAGGGTCAACTATTTTACATACAACTGCATATAACATCAGAATTTAGTAATTCAACCCCATTTATCAAGCATTTTACCCACAAAAAAATTATTTAATTACAGCACTCACCAAGAGAACTCAATTCTCGGGTATGAAGAACAAAACTCCCAACTTTGGATATGTATTCTCTTCGTAGCAATCAATAACACATTCACTCGTAAAGTTTGACTGATCAAACTCAATTCGCACTTTAATCTAAAAGTCTGTCTATTGTTTCTCTGATTTAACTCTTGGTTTGTTCGTTCTAATTCTCTTGTTTCTTTCTTTAGGATCGCACCAGCAGTTTCTCTGACTCGAACTAGCCGCTTCGCTGTCTCGTCAAAAGTGTTGCATCACCCTTGCCCTGAAACCACCTTTTAAGGCGGGGCTAACTCCCACTCGTTGAATTGAACCAATCTTCGTCTTGCTAAATAGGATAACTTTTCTAAATGAGTTTTATGATTTTAGTTTATGCATTTTCTCTTAGAATCTTAAACTTTCTATTTTTTTTTTTCTTTCCCCACAGATATTAATAAAATAACTGTTTTATATGTATATATATATATATATATATATAAATATATTCACAAGTGTTAGTCCTTATATATATATTTTTTTCTCTCTCCTTACATCAACAGAATCTCTTCAGCGATCTGGGTTACACCCTCCCCTCCTGAATACATGCACGTCCTCGCTGCATCTGCACATTTTTTGGGTTGAGCCACAACCACAGGCACATCATCAATAGAAGAAGAATTTACCTCCTCCAAAGAAGTACTGAATGCCACACTTAAACCTTGCAACAGAGATTGAATCACCACAGTAAGTGGATTCCCTAACTGGGGATACTCAAACCTTTTTGCAGGCCGTCGCTCTCTTTGCGAGCGCCTGGGAATAACTCCTTCCTCGAACTCTGGTTCATTCTCTCGTTGACTTTGATCAACTTCAGCATTCGTAGTTCCGTTCTCAACCTCACTATCAACTTCGATTTGAACCTCCTCAGAAGGAAATTCACCTACAGACTTAGAACAGAGATCCAATCCTGGATCTTCCCCCACCGAAACCCCTGGATCACTATGACCAGATTCCAGCTCAACAGCAGGCGTATCTACTTCTCCAGACTCAGGTAAGCTTTCCCTTACAGGTCCCTCTAAATTCTCGTCTGAGAACTCACAGGTAGGTATACTCTCTCTTGCAGGCTCAACAACAGGTAAGTCAATTGGGACATTCGGAGGGTTTGAGCAGGGTAATTGCTCAGGACTCACCAGAACCCGAGTTTCAAAGTCCAACACATCCCCAAGTACAGGACTAAAGAACTGATCGGACTCGGACTCGTACTCACACTCTGACTCTTGTGAATCATCCTTATTAGCACAGGCTCTAGTTCTGGGCCTGCGAACTCTTTGCTTTGGCTGCTGCTCGTTTCGATCCGACTGCAAAAATCCACAGGGCAACAACAAGTCTCGATGTAACGTCCTGAAAGGACCACTCTGCCCAACTGGTCGGACAGTGTACACCGGTAAGTCTCCTGCTCTCTTGACTACTATTTGGACACCTTGCTCCCACCTGTCAGCGAGCTTATGCTTCCCTCGCAATCTAACATTGCGCACAAGGACTCTGTCACCCTCCTCCAAGGTAGAAACAACCACGCGTTTATCAAATCTGCCTTTGTTACGCTCTGCTAATTTAACAGAGTTCTTCTTAGCTATCTCGTAGCTCTCTCGCAACCGATCTTTCAAATCCTTCACGTATTGGGAATGGGACTTAGCCGGAGCTTCTGTTGGCAACCCGAAAGCTAAATCAACTGGCAAGCGAGGCAGCCGCCCAAACATGAGCTCATAAGGAGCATACCCGGTTGTATCGTTGCGCGTACAATTGTATGCGTGCACTAAGGGCTTCACAAACTCTTTCCACCTGGACTTTTTCTCATTATCTAATGTTCCCAGCATTTGGAGAAGTGTCCGGTTGAAACGTTCTACCGGGTTACCTCTGGGGTGGTATGGCGTGGTACGAATCTTATGAATACCTGCAATATGACACAACTCCTTGATGGTGTGGGATTCAAAATCGGGCCCTTGGTCACTATGTAGCTTCTCAGGAAAGCCATAGTGAACCAAGAAATTTTCCCACAGACATTTCGCGACTGTACGAGCTGTTTGGTTCTGGGTCGGTATAGCCACAGCGTATTTTGTGAAATGATCTGTGATGACCAATATGTTTTTGGTATTGCTGTGGTCTGGCTCTAACGACAAAAAGTCCATACAGACCAACTCCAAAGGTCTACTGGTCTGAATGTTGACCAGTGGAGCTGCTCTGTCTGGAGCCCTCTTTCTGCGCACGCAACGCTCACATGTCTTGATCTTCTCCTCAACTGCCTGGGACATCCTGGGCCAGAAGAACCTGGACCTCACCAAGTCCAGGGTTCTCTCAATACCCAAGTGCCCCATGTCATCGTGTAGACTGCGCAATACCATTTCCCTAAGCACTGCAGGTAATACAAGCTGATAGTGAGAGACCCCATGCTCTTGCCTCCTCCTATACAACAGCCCATTCTTCAGCTCAAGTCGACTCCACTCCCTCAACCACAATACTATTTCAGGTGGCTGGCCCCTCAGAGTACCTGGCCTAGTCCCACTCCTCATCCACTCAATTATTATCTCAAGCTCTGGATCTTTCCCTTGCCATTCTGTTAACGTGGTCTCTGAGAGATTAGGGATATCAGGTAGACCATGCTCATCCTCGTGCTGCAACTCATTCGGTAAGGCATCAACACAATGAGTGAGGGACTCGACCAATGTAAGTGAAGAGGGTGCCAACCCAGGCCCTTCGGGCAAACTAATCACCTCATGTCTCTCACAAATGGCCTTCACTACATCTGCCATGAGAAAATCAGACCCGTTTCCAGGCTCCGCAAGGTGGTGAAGTGTAAACTGCTTGATCCTTTCTCTTTCCTTCTGAGAGATCAGATCATCCAGGGGCTCACCATGCGGACGCCGGGAGAGACCATCTGCGTCCTGATTCTGACTCCCAGCCCTATATTGGAGCTTAAAGGTGTAGGTCGACAAGCTAGACAACCAGCGGTAGCTGGTAGCATCAAGCTTCGCAGAAGTCAAAACATACGTCAGAGGATTACTGTCTGTTACAACAGTGAAGTCTGTGCCATACAAATAATCGCTGAACTTGGCCGTAACAGCCCACTTTAACGCCAAGAATTCAAGCTTATGTGCAGGGTATTTTGCCTCACTCTTTGTCAGTCCCCTGCTGGCGAACGCTATTACCCGCATCTGCCCGTCCTGCTCCTGGTACAATGCCGCACCAAGCCCCGTAGTACTGGCATCGGTGTGAAGCGTATATGGAAGCTTGGGGTCAGCAAAGCCCAGAACAGGAGCAGAGGTCAACTTAGAAATGATGACGTCAAAGGCATTCTGACATGAAATAGTCCACCGATCACCGAACTGCTCTTTGGTATTGAAGTACTCTCCCCCTTCTCGTTTCCCGCTGCGGCCCCTACGAAGTGGAGGGTACCCTTCAGTGAGTCCTGTGAGAGGTTTCACTATCTTCGAATAGTTACACACGAACCTTCTATAGTACCCAGCAAAACCTAAGAAAGCTCTCAGCTCTTTCAAATTTGTGGGCCTTGGCCAAGTTTTTAGAGCCTCAATCTTAGCCGGGTCAGTCTTTACCCCGTCTCTGGAGACAACATGCCCCAAATATTTGACTGATGTCTGGAAGAAACGGCATTTTTCAGGCGCCAACTTCAATCCGTACTCTTTAAGTCGATCGAGGACTTGTACTAACCGCGACTCATGCTCTTCCAAGGTCTTTGAAAAGACTATCAAATCATCAATAAAGACTAGTACTTGTTTCCTGTGGAGGTCACCCATACACCGCTCCATTAATCTTTGAAATGTACTTGGCGCATTTGTAATTCCCTGGGGCATTCTATTGAATTCCCAGAATCCAAGAGGGCATACGAAAGCAGTCTTGCGCTTATCAGCCTCATCCATCTCAATCTGATAGAACCCAGACTTTAAATCAAGCACCGAGAACCACTTTGAGCCGGTAAGTACAGAAAAAACTTCTTCTAGATTGGGCAGAGCGTATGCGTCTTTGATCGTCTGGGAATTCAACTTCCGAAAGTCGATACAGAGTCGCACCGAGCCATCTTTCTTTCGGACTACCACTATGGGTGAAGAAAAGGGGGACTCCGACTCACGAATTACTCCAGCAGTCATTAGTTCCTGAAGATGCTTTCGAACAGCATCAATGTCTTGGGGGTGGATCGGGCGTGCCCTATGCTTAAAGGGTGTCTCGTCAGTTAATCTGATTGGATGTTTCACTTGACCTGTACAGCCATAATCAAGATCATGTAAAGAGAAGACCTCAGGCATAGAATTCAACCGGTTTGATATCCGCTCCCTCCAGTCTGAAGACAAAGGAGAGTCTCCAAAATCAAAGGTAAGGTTAGCATGGGTAGGTGCTGATGATTCAACTTCGCTTGAGTTCTGGGATGTTTTCTCTATAACCCTCTGTATAGCATGGATCTCAGCAAGTACAGCTTTAGGGGGGATCGTTATATCTGTTTGAGTACCATTTTTAAGTAAGACGGACAGCTGAGAAGGTCGTCTAGAAGGCAATGTGTGCACACAGCTTGCAACTAAGAGACCGCTTGGGAATGGGGCCGATGGTTGCTCAAGAGTCACCCATTTCTCCATACAAGGTTCCCTAAGCTGAACTGAACCATTCAGGACCACCGTGTTCCCGGCAGGTATGACTTCAGGTAAATTCCCTATCAGCTTCACGTGCCCCAATGCTTCACTGCTAGTTTGCTTCCATCTTGCCTCCAGGACTTTAAGCACTGCCTGGTATCCGTGGAGGCTCGAACAAGGGTTACTCTGATTCTCCCTAATGCAGTGGCCATAAAGTACATCCAGGGAATTTGTACCGACAAGCACTTGTGACATACTCTTTAGATCCGGAACTACTAAAGCTAAAGTGGGGACTTCGACTTCAACACCTACAAACTCTTTCGGGAACCTCAAGGCCAACTCGATGTAACCCAAATATGGCACGGCTTGCCCATTAGCTCCCTCCACCTCTAACAAATTTTCTAACGACTTCAGCGGGTGATTAAATAGATGTGCCTCGTAGAACGACTGGGGAACCGTAGTAACCTGAGAGCCCGTGTCTAAGAGACAGCCTACCTCTTTACCACCGATACTGATCTGCGCAGTGCACTTTACTCCTACTAACCCCTTCGGTAGATTCTTTAAGGGTGACTCATGATTGCTTGTGACAGGCACTTGCCTATAACATTTAGGGCGGTTACTTTTACACCTTGTCTCTGTATGCCCCGCTACAGAGACTTCCCTTAGTTTAAAGGCAAAGAGGAATTCCCATGCAGAGAGTCCCACTGGGCCTGTTGCTCCCTCAACTTACGCCGCTTTTCCTCAACTTTCGGGGGATTTGCAGGATTATCGCAAGCAACAGCCAAATGGCCATCTTCTCCGCAACGGAAACAATATCCAGGGCGAGGCCGATTGGCCATTGGTTGGGCCCTTCTAGCACCTCTAACTGTGTTGGTTTCAAACAAATTCTGTGGCGGAAAAACTCGGGGACTAGCAGTCTCTCGGGAGTAGTCTCTATAACTCTTTTGAGCAGCACTCTGAGCTTGCAGTTCAGCAACTTGTCGTCGCAGGTTAGCGACTTCTGAGTCATCGGAATTTCCACACTTTACTTCTTGAGCCATGGATGTTTTCATAGTAGCTACCTGAGTGCGCAACTCTTCCACTACTTTCCTCAAAGTGTTCAACTCTGCCTTCTCAGAACACCCACTCAGGCGCCTCGGGCTTGGAGTTTGACCTAGAGTAGCAACTTGGGCCTGTACTTCTGCAAGTTGTTTCTTTAGGAAGTCAGTTTCAAAATTGCTAGAATTTGGTGTCTCATGTGAATAGACAGACACTTGCTGAGTGGCAGACCGTGGCCTTGGGGAAGCAACAGGAGTTTTTGACAACCCAAGGTGTCTTTTCATTCGCTCCTCTTTGGAGGCACGCTTACCCTCCTCTGTTCGAATTAACACAACCAATTCAGCAAAAGTGGGGGGGTGAGACTCGCTCTTTCCTAACTGAAGGCTGTCAATGAGACCATTGTCCCAACACCCTCTCATAAACTGTTTCAAGAGGCAACGATCATGATCTTTCTCCGCAATACCTCCCCTCCTAATCGTTGAACTCAGAAGAACTTGCAACCGATGCAAGAAATCAGATGACCTTTCACCCTGGTTCTGTAAGGTGCCCATGAATTTGGCCAACAGTTCATCACCATCCTCTACAGAACCGTACACTGACTCTAGTAACTCTAGGTATACCACAGGCAAAGCTGGAGGTCGCACATGCTTCACTACGTCTGCAGCGGGAGGCAGCAAGCTGTCTAAGATCCTACGTGCTCTATGTAAATCTGAAACAGACGGGTCACTTAGCAGAAGGTCTACACTTGCTCGCCAAGTATCAAAATCAGGTTCATTTGGAGGGCGTGGACACCTCCCTGAGAAGATCCTAAGGCGAACTGAGGTTTGTTGCACCATTGCAGCATCAGCTGTCTTTACTATGTGCTCCACTACCATTCTTTGAATACCCGGTGGGTCTGCAACATTCACAGGGAAACCAGGGCTGGTAGTAACTGTGACACCGTCAACAGTGGTTTCTGGATTTGGGAAGGCCACTGGGGCCACCCGTCTCTTGGTTGGGTCTTTGGATTCTGTGATTCGCATTCCTACTGTTTCTGCATTGGTCGACAAGAGTATCGGGGAACAAGACGCCTCTGAACTAAGGGGATCATCAACGCATGCTTTTTGTGCTCTTTGTGGAGTACAGTTAGCAGAGTGAGCTTGGAGTTTTTCTAACTCCTCCTGAAGCACATCTGAGAGGGGCCTCTCACTCTCTTTAGCAAGAGCCTTTAATTTTTCAATATACCCCTCAGTGACTTCATCACTAGCTGTCCGGTTACAGACGCTAGCCAGAGCTCGTACTTGAAATGTGACACTTGGGTTCAAGAGGCTTCCCAGGGTTAAGGGTAGCATTGGCGTTAAATTCAGCATCGCAAAGCTGTGAACATATTCCACAATAGCATGCTGATGGAACTCAGAAGTTTGATCATCAATTATCAAGTTACGTTTAACTGAGCCAAACTTTTGCAAGAAGGTTACTAGCTCATCATCTGCCTCGGTCAACGTGAGGCCTTTGACTATAAGCGCATTTTCAATGTTCACACTTTCTCTCTCTATGATTTCCATTATCACAATGTAGGGTCAACACTCTGGGGGATTTTTTTTTCACAAATTTGCTCGCTTTCTACCTTTCCTATTACTGTCCTTGTTGCTAAGCAACAGTCTCCTGGCTGGCTCGCCAACTTTCTGTAACCTGCGTCGCGGCGACAGTGCAACCCTCACTTACAAACAGTGAAATATGCAGGTGAGCGTGAAGTGCACCGCTTCAAAATTTGGACCAGTGATCAGAAGACCAGGTTCGCTCAAGAGACTGCGTCAACAGCAAGGGGAGAAAGAATTTGTGACAAACACTCGTTGCGTTAGAAAATTTAGTATGATGTATTTAAGGAATTTGAATAATGAAGCAGTGAATTTTGAAACATCACATCACACAGGAGGGAAAGAAAAAAAAACAAATATATATATATAATGACCAGGAGAACAGCAAGAATTTGCCGTGGAACAATTAAATGTAACCTTATTATAGCCCTTATTTATATTTCCTATTTAATTTATAATTATTATTGTTTTTTATTACCTATTTAGTTTCAAGCTAATAAATTTAATTGACCCTTATTCTATTAATATATGTATATAATTTATTTGTTTACCTATTTATTCAGTTCGTTTCTAATTGGCTCATTTAGGTTAAGTATACGTTTTAAATTCAAATACAATCCTTCCAAATGATAATCCTTTAAAAATACCCTTTTTACTCTCGTTCTCCAAGAAAAATAAATAAATAAAATATAAAAAAATGAAATGAAATACAATAAAACTTGAAAGGGAAAAAAAAATAACAGTAGAGAAAATAAAATTACAGGTCAAATTACAGCCTAATTAGCAGTCTCAATATAATTCAGATTCCTCTTTATATATATATACACACACTAATTCTCAGTTCCAGTTCGAATGCCGCTCCCACGAGATCCTTCTTCCGCAATGTATCTCAGATCAACACAGTTCAATTCAGATGTGTGCTCAATCATACCACTCTGTTCGTTCCTTGATTCACAAGCTCGGTCCTTCCATATATGGGCAATTGGCTCGCCAGTTCCCGCTCGCAACGGTGTTTCCGATGTGAAGCAAGCAGGGACAATTCACATACAACTCTTCTTCAAAATCATCAGGTGTCCAGGAAATGTGCAGCATCCGACTCAGAAATGACAAAAAGTAGAAAAGAAGAAGAAACAAAAGGAAAAGGGAAGAAAGAAAAGACCCAACCTTGCAAAGACAAGGCCAAAAATACAATTAGACATTCCTTTCAAAAATATACATCATTAGAGCAGTTAGTCCGCAAATAAACACCTTTCAACATTTTTCCTTTTACTGAAATTCCGTCTTACTTTAGCACATCTAGTTTGTATGTGCAAAGAGCTATTTTTCTGATGACGCACTAGGCCTCATCTGCCCGTATTACATGTGCGTCATGATCGCGCATTAACTCATAGCTCAAATACACGACGAAATTCAGTAAAATAACCTCTATTAACCACTCAAGGTGACTTTTAACTCTGAAACATTAATTATTCAACACATACATGCAATAGTATTCCCATTATAAACAAAAAGGGTCAACTATTTTACATACAACTGCATATAACATCAGAATTTAGTAATTCAACCCCATTTATCAAGCATTTTACCCACAAAAAAATTATTTAATTACAGCACTCACCAAGAGAACTCAATTCTCGGGTATGAAGAACAAAACTCCCAACTTTGGATATGTATTCTCTTCGTAGCAATCAATAACACATTCACTCGTAAAGTTTGACTGATCAAACTCAATTCGCACTTTAATCTAAAAGTCTGTCTATTGTTTCTCTGATTTAACTCTTGGTTTGTTCGTTCTAATTCTCTTGTTTCTTTCTTTAGGATCGCACCAGCAGTTTCTCTGACTCGAACTAGCCGCTTCGCTGTCTCGTCAAAAGTGTTGCATCACCCTTGCCCTGAAACCACCTTTTAAGGCGGGGCTAACTCCCACTCGTTGAATTGAACCAATCTTCGTCTTGCTAAATAGGATAACTTTTCTAAATGAGTTTTATGATTTTAGTTTATGCATTTTCTCTTAGAATCTTAAACTTTCTATTTTTTTTTTCTTTCCCCACAGATATTAATAAAATAACTGTTTTATATGTATATATATATATATATATATAAATATATTCACAAGTGTTAGTCCTTATATATATATTTTTTTCTCTCTCCTTACATCAACAGAATCTCTTCAGCGATCTGGGTTACAATTGTACTATAACAGAAATAATTTTTGCCAGGAAACCCCAAATTCTTTTAGTTATTTCTTTTGTTTTGTATTCAAAATTGTTTATCCACACGCAAAGCTATCTTAAATTCTTGTTGAATACCTCTTTTCATCCCTGAGGCCTATCAATAACAAAAACAAATCCGATTTTTGAATATTTTGATTATTCAGAGATATTTAATCATATTTCCCCGTGTATACAATTGCATACTATGATGTAAGCAAGCCTAATAGTTATGTTTTCAGTTTTTCTCATTATGATTGTTCATTGTTAAAGATAAATACCATTTTTCCCTGAGCCTGTAATTGTAAGTAGTATTAATAATAAAAAGAAAATTAGCACAACAGGTGCTCAAACACCTCATAGCATCAGTAACACAACAACCCTACCTAGTACATCTTCCTCCATGTTTGCAATATCTGCACAAAGGAGACGTGGATCAGCTGCTTGAAGATCTTGTGTTTGGAGGTGTTTTTTGAGGATTTTACACTCAAAAAATCTAAGTATTACTTAGAAATTAAGATTACCTCAGAATGCACTGATCAATAATAATGATAAATGCTGACCTATAATTAATTATATTTTTTAGTACAACAAGCATGTTTTTTTATCAAGTAATTAATGCATATGTTAATGAAACTTATATTTTATTTACTGATAACAACATGGATATATGAGTAAAATAATAAAGTAACCATGAACATAAATAAAGACACATGGAACAAAGCTTTATTCAGACATATAGGTATTTTAGTCTTTCTCTAGATGCTCTCACTGGCTCTTTGGTCTCTGAGGATGAAGAGACCACAGCAACATCTGGTCCAGATGAGACAAAGAGCAGGTGGAGTGATGGAGGGTCTCATCGATGGCACTTGACCATTTCCAGGATGCTGCTGTGGATTTCTCTTTTCTCGATGCACACACCGAGAATGTCCGAGAATGTCATTATCTTCACAAATGTCTGCAGCAGACATTTCAGATCATACAACGATCTCTGTATTAGAAGTAACAAAATTACCAAACTTTTTTCAGTTACTGATTTTACTTTTTTCCCCACAAATGCTGCTGTCACCTTTCCTTTCAGGTCCTGCTCCACTGCAAAATATCTGCAACAAAGACACAGAAATCTAGAATCAGAAAAGTGCTTAAAGTTTTTTATATATATATATATATAAATATATATATATATATATATAGCCTATATATATATATATATATATATAATTAATAAACTGCGGTAGCTGTTGTGTTAATTGGCTTTTTATCCAATACAAATGCTCCTGAATTTATCAACAGTACTATTAGACAAATGAAATAGATAACTCATGTTTACTTGTTTACTAACTATATGTTTATTTACATTACATTAATCTAAAGCAGTGTTGACAACAGTGAACTCTACATAAACTCACACAACGTCCATCACTCATTTAGATGACTGTTTGGTGTTGTGATGTGCTCATTTAATTCTCTCAGAACATGTTCCTGTCAGTTGTTAAACATTTAGTAATCATCTTTAAGATGCTACGGTCGCTATACGTAATAAAACGTGTTTTACAGCAAAATTACAAATATACTTTAACGTTACAGGTATTGACAACTAATGCAAATCAGCAGTTTACGATACAGTAGCTCAACAAATACGATTTTAAGACAGGGAACCGTGTTTTGGTTTGTAATACTCACATTTGTAAACACTCTCGTTGCGGTTCCCAATCACGTTCGATGATGACGTTTTGGCCTCCTGTAGCCTCCTGGGATTGAAAAGTGTGCATCAGATGAACACTTCAGGATCTGGGCTGAAGCAGTAGGACATCCGGAGATTTCTCGCCTACTCTTTTATGAATACTGAGGTTTCGAACGTACTTCTTTCTTCACGTACTCTTTTTTCCTACTATATAGTAGGTAAGTAGGCATATTCGAACGCACTTTAAGTAGACGTTCGTCGAATCTCGCGAGAATTAATGCATTCGCCTACTAATTCTCGCCTACTCTTTTATGAATACTGAACATTCAAACATACTTTTTTGCTCGCCTACTGCTTTTTGCCTACTATATAGTATGGAAGTATGCGGTTTTGAATGCAGCCTCAGAATCCGAATCATTTGAATCGAATCATTTGTGAAATGATTCAGTGATTCGATTCAGCGGCACGCGGACTACAAACGACAAAAAACACAAACGAGTGAATCACAACCGAGAATGATTTCATGAGACTGTAATATATTAAATATGATAAATAATAAATAAAGATCAAATAAAGATCAAAATCGTCTACTTGAATATAAACCGGTGTAATTTGTGTTATAAATTTTATATAGAAGTCTTTTAACTCTGACTGTCTTACTAGTGCAGCTGTTTTAGATACAGATAGAGATTTAGTTTGCATTGATTGTTCTTTCTATTAATAATTCTTATATTAAACAGGACAAAGTGTTCAAACAGAAAAAACTCCTGGAGAATCAACAGAGATCCATGTGAAACACTGTTATAAAGATGGCGTTTATTAAAGAGGAGAGTGAAGACATGAAGATTGAAGAAACATTCATCAAACATGAAGATACTGAGGAACAAACACAGATGGTGTTTATTAAAGAGGAGAGTGAAGACATGAGTGAAGAAACATTTAGAGTCAAACATGAAGATACTGAGGAACAAACACAGATGGTGTTTATTAAAGAGGAGAGTGAAGACATGAGTGAAGAAACATTTAGAGTCAAAGATGAAGATACTGAGGAACAAACACAGATGGTGTGTATTAAAGAGGAGAGTGAAGACATGAGTGAAGAAACATTTAGAGTCAAACATGAAGATACTGAGGAACAAACAGGTTGGTTTTTATTCTCAGAGCATTTGTTATTATGACATCATGCATTTAAATCAACAATAATATGGAATTAGCCTTAACCAAACATTGTAACATTAAACCTAGTAGGCTATCTGCTTCTAATATTAAAACCATTGATTTATAGCACTTTGGCTAATTATGCAAAAGTACTAAGAAAATTATTTATTTGGCACAAAGCAAACCTTGAAATGTGAGTAATTACATTTGGCTACTGCATGCTGTCTACATGTTCATTTAAAGTATTTGGTAGGCAAATAAAACAAGGAAAAGCACTTAGGCTACAACTATATGAATCCACACTTGCGTTTTCAAGCATTTTTCAAAAGTTTCTCATCCACACTGAAATGTCAAAAAACATTTAATTCACCTCACACCTAAGACTATACAAATGGAACAGATGATACTTTTTCATGCAAATTTCCTTTAATTTACCATTTTTTTGTAGAAGAAGACAATGTAGGACATACAGAAAAACAGTACAAAATGGGACAAAACAGTGTTGTAAATATAAAGCAAGTCTGACAATAAAACAAACACAAAAATAATTATATCTTGTGTGTATATAAAGTTAAAAAAAAGCGAATAAGGAGGAAAATGAGGAAAAAGGGAAAGAAGAAGAAAATATATAAAGAAAATTACTGGTTAAAGAGAGCAAATGAAGAAAATTATATAAATAATATCAATATATTCAAGTAAATCAATAGATGACCACTGTTCAGGAGGCATAGGTCAAACTTACACCAAGGTACTGTATTTTAACATGAGAACGGTATAAACCAGTGGTTCTCAAACTGGGGTACGTGAGGTGATGGAGGGGGTTCAAAAAAACAAAAGGCTGAGCATTGGCATTAATTTAATTCTAGCCCAACTTAAGGTTAAGGTGATGAGCAGGCATACATTGGGCTCAGGTTGTTGTGCTGAGGTGTTTCCCATGCATTGATTTATTTGTGGTGACTCAAATATCATACATCGTCACTACATTATCAAAACTGACCACAACCAATAGATTTTCCAAAAGGCTTTGACTTTGTTAAACAAACATGAGCACTGTGTATTTCAAAATCAAAGTTTTTATATCACTGTTTCTCTGAAGGAAACCTTTAGAAGGTTCAGAACCTTCTTTAGAAAATTTTCTTCAAATAATGCCTGATAAAGCTACCAGTCTCAGATGGAACATGTGAGCTAAGGACTCTGTTCTCTTCTCTGTGCGCAGTCATATCAGGTTCTTAGGCCTTTTTTGCCTCCCTGTTAGGCTGCTTCTGCTTGGCAGTGCTTCCCAGACTCTTGAGGTTCTCCTATGAGCAAGCCAGGAAAAGTGTCTGGGTCCCCCTCTCATCTCTGAGAGTTAAGTCCTCTGCCCCATGGAGCTTCGTGAGGCAATCATATCAGGTGTATTATGCTGATGATACATGGGGCAACTTTTTGTGCAATTTTATCGGGCAACTTTTTTTTTTGCAATATTGTTTGGGCACTTTCCCATTGAAAATGGGTAACAGATTTCTATCTGGATAATTTAGATCAATCGTGAGCCCTGTATCTCACCTGGTTGCCCATTGACGGCTACATTTGCCAAAGTTGACCGGCAACATTGCTCAAAAAGTTGCCCAGTGTATCATCAGCCTTGGGCCTCTCCTTAACTGGCCTCTGTGCTCATTATAAGGTCAATTATGAGCATGCTCCCATCATGTTTTGTTTTATCATGTTGTCCTAGGTACTTTTTGGAGCCTTGCCTGATTGAGCTGATAAAACTGTGATGAGAATATTGCTTGTGAATAAATTACTTTAACAAAAAAATAAAAACAAATCTTACATGCATCTAAGGCCTTGTCCACACAGAGATTAGCTGTATATGCAAAAATTTTATATTTTTATTGACGGATCTGGCGTTTTGGGAGAGTAAAACCAATATGTATTTAAAGGTGCATAATGCATTTAGAAAATATTTTAAGTTGTTCTCTGATATCTACATAGAAGGTATATGGCATAGGAAAGGGCAAAAAAAATCTCCAGAAACGGTTTAACAGGTCCATTTACAACCAGTGGCGGCTGGTGCTAAAATTTTTTAGGGGGGCGCACACAAAATGAATCACACTGTTAATACAGGCTTTATTATCAGTAAAGTAATCATTTAACATTTGTAATCATCCCAAAAAATATTAGCCATTTATTTTAATGTGATTCAGAGATAAAGGCCATAGTACTAATGTTATCCACACGAGGGAGCCACAGGATAAATCTCAAAGACAGAGAAAATAAATTGATTTGTAATAAAACATTGAATATAAATTAATTTCCATCAAGTTATATATAGTCCAATATAATAAGTAATTATAATGCTATTGACAATATATTTGTATGTCCAATTAAAGAAGGAACACTATATATATATATATATATATATATATATATATATATATATATATTAATATTGTGCTTATAATAATACTAACATAAACACTCACAATTTACTTGAAAAAAGACATCTACATAAACCCTTGCTTGTACCCCGACGATTGAGTTAATCTTGCTTGTACCCCGACGATTGAGTTAATCTGCATTATTACAGTTTACGTTACTTTCTGTGTAGTTGCCCACAACGCTTCGGTGACAGGACTTTCAAATAACAAACAATGAAAACAATAAAAGGCATGACTTACATGGCATCTAGCAAGCAAACTCTATCCAAGCTCCATGATTCGTACGTTTATTTTATTTTATTTTTTTCTTCATTTGAACGGCTTGTGAAAGATAAAATCAAATTTACTTTCATATCGGAAAAGATATTGCACATATTTTACAGTCGAGAACGGTCCAATCCCATGAGGACAAAATATATAAAAACAAGTTTGATTGGCTAAGATCTAAAGTGGGAGGGTCTGGGGCGCAGTGCTCTGCGCCCCGAGGACAATCTGAAACAAGCCAATCAGAGCGCAGCCTCAAGTCACATGCGTTTCAAAAATTTACAGACCTAATAGACACCCATTTGGCCGGCGTCCCGCATACACAAACAAACGAAAAACAGTTTAGATTTTTTTATATTTAACAGGTACCTAGAATGAAATGCTCTGTTATTGGCTTATTTGGAAGCTTCATGAATATTAATGAGCTCTGCTCTGATTGGCTGTTTCACAGAGCTGCTCATCTCTATAGCGGGTACACTATATTTAATTAGGAGCTCTAGCCGCTTTTAATATGTGGTTTGTTGAATCTGCCGTTTTGAATCTTAGTCTGATTACTGTGATGCATGTGCTCTGTGTAAAGTTATCATGCAGAGAGAGTGCTTCTTACCACACACGTTCAGCTGTATGTCAGTGATACTCAAGATCTGTAAATCATTCGCCATCATCAGGCAGTTATTTCTCCATCATTCACCATCATCAGCGCAGTCATGTATGTTTATGTGGTAAGTGAAATCCTATGTATTGCAATGTAACAGGCTAGCGCTAGCATTAAGCTAACCGTGTCCCTTCAGTGGCTTGCCTTGTTTTACTGATGTGCTGACGATACTGATGATTGGGCGATGCAAATGTTGGGGGCGTAACTATTAACGATCCCAGGAAAGTTTCGTAACAGTCTGTGTTATGTTGGAATTGACCTTTTTTTCGGTGGTCTTTTGCAAATACTAGATTTATATAAGGAGGAGGAAACAATGGTGTTTGAGACTCATGGTATGTCATGTCCATGTACTGAACTGTTATTATTTAACTATGCCCAGGTAAATTCAGTTTTCCATTCTATGGCACCTTTAAACCCGGTCCCTGAGTGGAAACATAAGAAAATGACACTCATGTGGTTTCGTGTGTACAGTGAATCTGTATATTTTCTAAAATGATAATGTCATCAGCCAATGTCTCGCCCCTAGTCAGACACCGCTACTTCACATAACAAAAACATGAACAAACATTGAATGATTGTCTTTTTATTTACTAACATTAACACAGATTAACCCTTAAGCTCTCCTTGGGGTCAGGCTGACCCCACTGGAGTTTTCCTTCTTTTTTTTATAAAGTTCCCTTAATCTCAGGGGCATGAGACTCTGTGACTTTTCCTAAATAATCAATCTAAAAACACAAAAAAAAATCCGGACTTAATTCGGTTGTTCTAAAGGTGTGTAAAAAAAATTTACCGTTTCCTCTCCTTGGGGTCAGATTGACCCCACATTGAAAATGAATGGGAAAAGTAAAAAAAGCAATTTTTTTTCATTTCGTTTGTCCAAAAAAAGTAGTAAATCCAGTTTAAATCTAAAATAATTAACATTTAAATAAAGGCCTGGTCCTAAAGCATAAATTCAAAGTGGAACAAACTTTCTATCTCACACACACACACACTCACAAACACTCACATGTGTGTAATTGCAACAGGGAGCAATTATATAGAAATTGGCATAAAAAATCAACATATCTGCTATAAATCTGAAAATGTTCATACATAAATGAAGGACTGGTACTAGAGCACAAATGCAACATGGAACATGCATGTTGACTCTCACACACACCCACACACACACACACACACACACACACACACACACACACACACACACACACACACACACACACACACACACAACTCTACACAAACACATCACACACCATGCCCCTGCCCCTAACACACACACACACACAACTCTACACAAACACACCACACAGCACCCCCCAAACACCCCCCCCCCCCAAAAAAAAAACACTCCCCCCACACCCACACACTCACACAAAGAGAGAGAAGAGAGGGAAAAGTGCAGATAAAAGAAAGATGAAAGACAAAAATTCAGCAATTCTAAAAAACTAAAATTCTACGCTTTTACAAAAAACCACATTTTTTATTTATTTTAAAATGTTCAAATATATATATATTTACAAAATATATATCATAAAGTTGTGAGGAGAAGTTGAAGCATGAAGAAAAATAAAGTGAAAATGAAATTAGTCCCTAAGGGCCTCTGCTGGATGTATGTGGTCATTGCACTTTCTTTCTTTAACTATATCTTCAAAAGTTTTTCCACTAACCTGTAGATGGCAGTACTGTATCCCTAACACATAGAGCAATGTCCAAAAACAATTTAGATTAAATTTAGATCATCATTAAGGTGATTTTTTTATTAAAAATTAATTTTTTATAAGCCACTTGGTGGCGTAGTTGAGTAATTGTGCAGTAAATGGGTAAAAAAGTACAAAATATCCATGAAAACACAGCAGAACTGTAAAGTTGAGAAGTAAACGAAAAAAATGATATATAGTTTATAATATTAAAAATGTATAATTCATTATGGAATCACACTTTCAATCCTTGGGGTCAATCTGACCCCAAAGAAAGTAAAGATAAAACCTACTTAAGGAGAGCTTAAGGGTTAATAAATGTATTGTTTCATGTTTTTTTTTTTTTTTTTTTTTTTTTTTTTTTTTTTTTGGTATACTGCGTGCAAGGTTTATGGGCACTGCCAAAAGTTTCTTTTCAATTTTTAGTGTATCTCTGTGGCAGAATTAATGCGCTACATATTTATCTGGCATATATACTACATAGTTTTGTGTCAGTTTCATGTGGTCGCAGGTATTTCTTGAGATGAGGGGGAAAAAAGATTGAATAGAGAAAGCTCTGACATTGTGTGGATGTAGCCAAACTTTTTACTTGGACAAATGGATGATTGATTTAGGTGTCCAAAGGACAAGCACATATCAAGGCTTAATGTTGAGCTCTGGGGGCTGTTTCAAAAGAGACACACAGAAAACCTGGGATTTAAGTCCAAAACGTGATCTGAAAAAAATCTAACAAATCAATCAGGGTTAAAGTTGTACCAAAAATGACCATTTAAGTAAGGTTATTAGTGACTAATAAACTATCTCACTAATTTGATCCAGGTTGAGTTAGTCAAGATAATTTAATATGCATGCTTCTTAAGCAGTCCCTAGTGTCAATTATAGATCAAATTGATCCACCATGGCAAATATATTTGTACCATTACATATATTTGAGATGTTGTGTTTTCCTCAGTGTATATTCTTCATAAGAATATGTAAATGTTAGAAAGTCATACAACCATCCACTTTGTTGTCAGGAGTGGACGAGGTACACACATGTAAACAAGTGCTGACACAATATAATAGTAGTTTAGTAAGTTCTGAAGAAAAACATACATTTGGTTAAAATATGTGTTGTTGGACATTAAATGTGACATGTATTATAAACTATAATGTAAGTGTAATTTTTATCATAGCAATAAATGTAAATCAATTGTAAGCTGACTAATACAGTCCTAATTACTTCCTCAAATGAATAAATGTATTTTCCTCTTCCCAGTTAAAATGTAGGCTGTTTTCTATCATTTCATTTTTAATTTAGTCTTTCAAAGACTGGAGATAGAAGGTACAGCTGTCATAAAACCAGAGAGAAAGGCTGTAAAATCAGTGCATTCCTATTAGTCATTGTTAAAGGACTCAGCTTAGCCTGTCTGTTTGCCTTTGGACCAGGTTAGTTTAACAGCATTATGCTGAGTTCAGACTGCATGATTTTAGCCCCGATTTTGACTCGCCGACAGGTTTTGAGAAATTGCCGACAAATGCCCAAAATCACAGGCAAATCGGTGCTCGTTCACGCGAGTGACAATCACACCTTGTGAACTATCAAAGACGCAATCTGAGAGAATCGCAGACGAGTCGCCGACACCCATGAGATATTTGGCATGCTAAATATCTGGACCTGCCGTGTGAAAGGTGATCTGACTGAAAATGACATCAGCGATTAGCTACAGCCAATGAGAGAGCAACATCCAGGCCAGCGGGAAGTTGGGGGAACAGTTACGAAGGTATAGACCACAATATCAACAAGCATTGTTTTGGCTTCTTTTCTTTTCGCTGCAGATGAGTGCACATGCAATTTGTATGACAAGATTCTTGCGGGCTGCCATTTTTTTAAATAATAATCCCAGTCTCACGTGAAAACTTGCACGACTGACCTCGCGTTGTTTCCATGTCACTTCTCGTGAGTGTTTCGTTGTAAGACGTAGTTTGCGGACCGGGACAAGGTTGTCAGTGATTCTTCCTATTGTAAAGTCAGGCAGTGTGAAACCTCCTATCGCTGATCCATCGTGCAGCGTGAACACAGCAGCGACAGAATACTACCCCAGATAGTCATGCAATGTGAAAAGATCTGTGACACGATTGCTTTGAAAGTCGTGCAGTCTGAACTCTGTATTTGTTGTGATTTCTGTGGAGTTTTGTTATTTATATGTTTAATTAAATGTTTAATGATTAAATTTACTTTAAACTAGAGCTACCAATGTTGCAAGTTACACTTTAGCAGCCCAATAGTGTAGTGCCTCTTTAAGAGAGGAGTGTGCTATGAGCACGTGTGACCGGTGTTTACTACGTGAAAAGGAAGCGTGAGATTCATTCAGTTTGTAATAACTTTCAACCCGGTGTGCAGCTACTTGGTAAACTCTCTTAATCTCAAATGTTTTCTTGTCTACTTTAATGATGTATGCTTTATGTTGTCTGCTGTCGCAATGCTATGTTGTTGTATTGTGTTTATGTCCGTTGCACGTTAAAGATAACGCTATTTCACAATTCTCCGGTAGATCAAAGCAGATTTGTTTACTGATAGAGATAGACGTGGTGGCGAAGCCGTGGGATTAACATTTAGATTCATAACATTACTATACTATACGTGTTCATTTGTATTTACTTTATTTAGTTTTATAATGTTTGATGAAGTAGGAATCGCGGACTTCCTGGTTTGCCGATTGCATGCATTTTGCATAGAGTTGTGGTAGGACTTGAGTTGATGCATAATGTTTGAAGTGTGAATTGTGTACGTTTAAATTATGAAATTAGTTTTATTATTATAGTATATTAATATTATTTATATTTGTATTTTGATTAATGTTATTTATTGTTATTGGGCTGTTGAGTTAAACAAGGGGCTGGTTGTAGTATGTACATGGAAATTGAAACGTTTGCATTTCTTGTTATTTCAGGTTTATTACTGGTTATCCTTTTTGAGCTAAAAATAAACAAACAAATGTGGAATACAGAGTAATATCCTCTTTGTACACGGGGTTGCCCTTTCCGAGGGAAGAAAACGGAACAGTATTAGTTGCCCTGTGCTCCGTGTCTTAGAGTTTGCACTTGACTAACTAGGGCGCAGGTCAGGAAGCAGACAGACTGGCTAAACCGACCGTCTGCTAGCCACCTCACATCAGAAATCAGATAATTCTCAGCATATAGAGATCCCTTTACCTAGATATCACACTATAGAGAATGTGTCTGTTCCTCGAGCTAGAAAATACAAAAAAACACCCAAACCAAATTAAGAGTAACAATTTAACTGATGTTCAACAAATAAAAAAATGTATATAATACAGAGAAACAAATGATAAAGCTTGGCTTATTAAATATCAAATTTGAAATGAATTGGTTGATTATCTGATTGTGCTCCTCCCGAACCTTGTAAATAAAATATAATTTGGGGAGTTTCTCCTCTTTCTTTTTTCCTAGCCTCTCTCTAAATGTCTCCCCAGGAGACATCAAATGGGTATATAATAGTTGAGAGCAGTCTATATACATTTCCGAGATTTATTTAATTGTATAACAGCCACCTTAATCTCTGTAGGATACCGACCAACTAGGATCAGGTTTGGACGCCCCTGGTAGCATCTAGCATTCATGCATTACATATCTACAAGTTGTGATGTTAATTGCTTTGTGCCATTAAACTGAGGTTAACTTTTAAATTTTTGTATTTCCACCTTAGACCTAACAGCGCTGAAAGAGGAGAGAGAAGAACTGAATGAAACTGAAGAGAAAGATCAGTTTGAAAATCTTCAATTTGTATCTGGAGAAAAGTCTTTTTGTTTCTTAGAGTCTGAAAAGACTTCTAAACAAGAAAGAGCACAAAAGACAGGAACTATGAGTAGTTTAATTTTCTGTCAGTGTGGTAAGAGTTTCAAACAACAAGGACACCTTAAAAGGCACATGAGGATTCACACTGGAGTGAAGCCTTACTCATGCCAACAGTGTGGAAAAAGTTTTACTCGTAAAGGATGCCTTAACAGACACCTGAGATTTCACACTGGAGAGAAGCCTTACTCATGCAAACAGTGTGGAAAGAGTTTCAAACAACAAGGATACATTAAAATGCACATGAGAGTTCACACTGGAGAGAAACCTTACTCATGCAAACAGTGCGGAAAAAGTTTCACTCGTAAAGGATGCATTAACAGACACATGAGATTTCACACTGGAGAGAAGCCTTTCACATGCAAACAGTGTGGAAAGAGTTTCAGTCAACGAGGAGGCCTTGAAAGTCACATGAAAATGTGCAATAGAGAAAAGCCTTACAGATCCCCTCAGTCTGAAAAGAGGTTGAATGAAAGTGGAAACTTTAAAGTTCACCAGATAATTCACATTACAGGGAGCCTTTTTACCTGCCAACAGTGTGGAAAGTGTTTCACTCATAAAAGATACCTTAACATTCACATGAGAATTCACTCTGGAGAGAAGCCTTACACGTGCAACCAGTGTGGAAACAGTTTCAGTCAAAAAGGAAGCCTTAACAGGCACATGAAGATTCACATTGAAGAGAATCCTAAAAGATCCCCTTAGCATGGACAGAGTTTCAAACAAAATGTCTAGAAAGGACAGTTCCGGTCCTTGATTCTGATTGGCCACAATCAAACCTGTTGTAAATTACTCTATGACCTCACCTCTTTGTTTCTTGGCAACTACATTGTTTCAACCACGATTACAGTTGAGGTCAAAAGTTTATATTACCCTTGTCAAAACAATCCTAAAGGATTCCAATAAGAATCCTATACAGGGCTCCTACAATGACATCAATTCTAATTCACACTTTAAAGCAATGTGTTTTGTCCATGGTACACTTTACAGTGCCAACTAGCTATATTGTGTTTGACTGAGCTTAAAGGGATAGTTCACCCAAAAATGAAAATTTGATGTTTATCTGCTTACCCCCAGGGCATCCAAGATGTCTTTCAAGGGAATCATATGCAATGAGAAAAGCAGAGGAGTGAATACTGAGTGTTGTTGGTCAGATGGTCAAGAACTAAATGGTGCTTATTCTTGTCCACAAATGCCAACATCATTTTCAAGCTCTTTTAGAAAAAAAAAAATTGGTTTCTAAATAGATCTTATAGCACTAGAATACAAATGCAACTTTGTTGAGCACAATTTTTGTGCTGTGATGGGAGTTAAAGAGGACCTGTTATGCCCCTTTTTCTCAAGTAGTCTTAGGTGTTTTGAACTGAATAAAGTCAGCATCACATTTGCAATTGTGCTAATATTCAGGAAAACAGGACATTTCTTCTTTAAGAGTTGCTTAAACACACCATATGGTATAAATATAGAAAATATAGTTGACAGCACTGGTTTTCAAAGACTGAGATGCGTTTTCAAGATAAGATTGTGCCTTAAAGCCGATCGTAGAGACAAGTTGCAAGTAAACAAAAAATTTCATTGGACTATGATGTTACATAATTTTGTATTTGTATTTCCATAATGCTTGGCTTTCTGATTTCCTCCTGGGAGTCCTGACTAGCAGTGCAGGTTGCTAATTGAATAGTTACTCATATTTAGTATTTTAAATATGAAATTATGTTACATGTACTTTGTTACTCCCCAACCCTGGAGCCAAATAATTAAATAGAAACCGAAAATTTAGATTTAATTAGAAAATCTTTCTTACTTGAATTCTACTTTTAAATTCTCTAGCGTGAAGATAAACATGGCATAACTGTTTTTAATTATGGCTATAATTAATGGCTAAAATTGGAAGGAAATGCGTTTAATAGAGACAGATCATTAGCAGTATTTGTATCAGTGAGACTGGGCTTCATTAACAATTGGCTACTTGGTGAAAGATGCCAATAAGCCACATTTTTTAAATGTACAATGATTAAGTTGTTTTACATTAATTTGGAGATTCAATGTGAAACTATTGTCAAATTAGTATTGTCAGTTGTGGAGATCTTAAGACTCACATGAAAATTTACATTGAAAAGAAGCCGTTAATATGCCCTCAGTGTGGAAAGAGTTTTACAAAGAAATATGACCTTACTGTCCATATGAGAACTCACACTGGAGAGAAGCCTTTTACCTGCTCTCAGTGTGAAAAGAGATTTATGTGGAAAAGAACCCTTACTGTCCACATGAGCATTCACACTGGAGAGAAACCTTACACCTGTGAACAGTGTGGAAAGAGTTTCATGTATAAAGTAAACTTTAAGATTCACATGAGAGTTCACACTGGAGAGAAACCGTACAAGTGTGTTCAGTGTGAGAAGAGTTTCACATGTCAAAGCAGACCGATCCGTCATTTGAAAACTCATTCGGGAAAGAAACTGCCGTTTTCTTCAATGCAAGAAGAGGTTTAGAAAATGGAGCAATTTCTACAATCATCTACACGTTCATTTTGAAATACATTCAATTGTAGTCAAAGTACTAAAACATTGTTTTTCACCAGACTTACAGAACAATCATGTCACTCTATTCCATGTGTTGATTTCTCTGAATCAAAATATTAGTCAAACTTTTACCTTGCTAGGAAAACTGTAACTGGAAGATTATAAATGAATTGACATAAACTGAACAAAATGACATGTTCCCATTGATTTTAAATGTATTCTAGCTTATTGTTTAGTCAATTTAATGTTGTAATATGTTTACGTTTATGGACTTTATCAGGAGAAGCATGAAAATATTATTCTAGTTTGTGCAGGTCTTTTTTATAATCTGCACAGTTCATTCTTTGTTGTGCTTCCATTAGCCTGGATGTACAGTAGATTAATTTGCTACAATAAACAATCCTAAGCAGCTGGCCTTCATTAATTTTTTTGTTAATTATACATTGAAAAAAGTGTTTTAAAAAAATTATTAAATAGTTGTACTCAACAGTAACATTTTCATACCCCTCCTCTGTCTATGCACAAATAGCTTCTCATCAACCCATTATATTTATTTTTTTGTTGGCTACCCAGCCAAGCTACATTTTACAACTCATCACTTTTAGCACATACTTCAAACACTTCATGGAATTCTCATTTGTACAGCATTTTTTCTGTTGCCAAATTACACAGTTCTGTCATTTTTAACCACAGACTACTCACACACACACACACACACACACACACACACAAAAAAAACTCTTCACTCTTTGCACTTTCAGCTCCTACAATCTCAGTCAAAGTCAGCACTTTAAGAACCTATCAGCTTTCGTCTTGATTTCGTCACGTGTTCCACTTCTTTTTGTTCAACTTATAGCCTTATATCATTTTTACCTTCATAGTATCACGACTGTGTGTATGCAATGCACAGAGATGAGAATTAATTGAAAGTTCTTTAATAAAATCCACAAAGGGTAATCCAAACAGATAAGCAGAGGAACATACATCCAACACAACACAAAGACATTTAAAACTGGACAAAAAGGAAGGGCCAAGCAGGAACCTAAATACACAGGATAATTAAACTCAGGTGCAGCAGGGAATAATCAATTAACTAAACTAAACAGATATGGAAAATAAATTACACTATTGAACCTAAATATGAAACAAACCTCACATTAAAGCATTTATATAAACACTTTCCTTGTACTTGTGACAACTACATACTGTATATCAAATATATCTTCAAATATACATGTGTAGTATGGTGGCCCCTTTAAGTACATCACGTACCTATATAGGAGGAGGTTGTTACATGTCTCCTAGTGTTTCTTCTCCTTGTACTGTCATTTTTTGACAGTACAAGGGTGTATGTACCCTGCATTCCTATTTCATTAAATATTCTGTTTAATTGTTACTCTGGGCTCCTTGTCATTCCCTCTGACTCTTCATTCCCAGCAACCGTAACAGAAGACAGCACCAATAAAATTATGACAAAGGCTGAGGACAGGCTGTGGGGACTAATGGTGCGTTCACACTGCACACTTTGTCTGCGTCAGGCAACGCTCCCAACGCATCTAGTTTGACGCATGTACGTTGAAGCTGGCAACGCTTGCTTTTTGGTGCGTTCACACCGCACACGTCAGGCAACGCACCCAACGCATCTAGTTTTTTGCACACTTCCCCTAAATAAACCATAGCAAACTATTGGGACTGGACATTTTGGGATCCTCTGTTGACCATGTTTGCCTAGCTAACGAAATGGGAAATAATTACGTTGAGAAAAGATTTGATAACGCCGACATCCCCGATCTCTTCAGCGATCTTCATCCAAACAAGTTCCTTTACATTCCTGTCTTTATACAACCACGAGGGCGGATCATACAATTATCTGCGATTGCAGACGGCTACAATGAGCAATATATATATGCAGTGTTGTGCAAGTTACTTCCAAAACGTAATACATTATATATTACTAGTTACTGTCTTTTAATAGTAATTAGTTACATTACAATATTACTGTCTCTAAATTGTAATGCGTTACACTACTTTTAAGTTACTGTTGAGTTACTTTCATCAAATTATCCACAGATTATAAAATGCCAAAAAAAAGTTTAGAGCTGCTCATTATACATGAAGTTTATGATAGCTAGCATAAAATTATAAAAACATATTTAGGTAGGCCTACCGGTATGTCTATTAATGTTACGTTGTAGTTTAGGTTAAACATGGATAAGCACAAAACTCATTAATACTTTCAGAAATAACACCGATAAATAAAGCAAAGTGTTATAATGTACAATCATTAAACACAATGAATAGCCTATAGGCTATTTTAAATGGTTTTCAGAACAAAACAAGAATGAAGAATACAAGTTGCTAAACAAGCCAAAACGAATGAGGGTAAAAGCGAAACTAAAAACAAACGGCGTTGTTCTCGTGCAGCCTACCTCTCTCATTCTGCATCAATCCAATTAAATGTGTCCATATTTGTGATGTATTTGAATGCTAAACTATTATGTAAACCAGGATTTGTACTTAACGCGCTTATAAAACATCCTCCTCACATGAGCAAATATGTGTTTGGCTCGAGCTCAGGCTGACGGCACGGATACTATGCAGTACGCACTATTTCATTTTACCAGTGACTGTATTTTATTCTTATAATTAACAGACTGCAACTTTTGCAACGCTGTGTGTGCGTGAGGCGCCGGGGCAATCGAATAGCGGAATAACTCCGTCATTTTTGGTCATGCAGATCATTTAAAACTGCAGTGTGTTTACTTTTATTTCTGTCATCTCGGTTTCCTTTCCGTGAACTTTCGTAGAGCGCCACTCCACACAAAAGCGAACCAAACTCAGCAGCATATGTCACTCAGTCTTTTCGTTTTGAAAATCAGATATATTTCGCGTATTCATCCATTTTATATGCGGACTATGATTTAATAAAAACAGATTTTGTCATTTTTAGCTTAATTTTTGTTGCTTATGCGCTCGTCCGTCATTTTTTCTCTTCTCCGGCTCCGCAGCTCTCATCATTAGTTTAGTGTTACGTGGCACCAGTAGATGTTTCTAGGAGTTACTCGTGCTGTTTCTCCATAACGGGAGTGCGTCCATCTCATAAATGTAGAATTCGTCTCTGCAGTCATCAACCATCGAATTCCAGCAACAGGAAGACAAAATATTTTACTTGTGGACTTTTTTTAATTCACAAATTAATTTTGAGTTAAAATATGTTGATGTAACTTGCGTTACTGAGATTGTAACGAGTAATATTATTACCCAAATTGTATTAGTAATGCGTTATATTACCGCGTTACAGCAAAAAGTAATAAACTACTGTAACATATTACTTTTGTAATGCGTTACTCCCAACACTGTATATATGTAATATAATTAAATTGAAAATGATTTTTTCTCTGCTCCCGCTTCATTCAAGATACGTGTGGTGACGTCGCTACAGTGAGACGCTCTGATTGGTTGACGCACTGCGTCAAGTGCGTCAAGTCCGTCAAAAGTTCAGCTAGCTGAACTTCTGCGTTGCTTGCTTTTGCTGCGTTGACGCTTGAAACGCAGGTAACGCTTGAAAAGTTGACGGATCCAACGGACTCTGACGGACTCAACCATTTACTTTACATGTAATCTTGCCGCAACTGACGCTTGACATTTGGGGCGGTGTGATCGCAGCATAAGGCAGAGGGGTGATGTATTTTTTTTTTTTTTTTTAGTGATCTGAAACCTGCTCAACAGATGAATCCTGCTGATGTTTACTTGAGTCTCTTCAAACTGTTTTTCTCTGAGAGCGCTTTACCAACTTCAGATGTTCAACTACACTGGTAAGTTAGTGTAAAAACAAGTGACTACTGATGAGTTTTTCAATCACTTAAATATCATTTATTTGTTTCATTTGTTGAACAGAACTCAGAAAAAGTTTTCAGAAGTTTTCCACATCTCTGTGGTTAGATCAGGGTGCTCAATAATGTTTCTTTGACCTTCATTATGCATGTTTTGATTATACTGTGTTGTAAATAAATACAAATAATATAATACTCCATTCTTTGAATCTTCTCACATTGTTCCTTTCCTAATACTAACAGTAGTAATAATGGGCCATTAGGGCAGGGCTCTTTGTCTCTCAGGTGTGAATTGCTAAATATTCATGGCTCATTGCCATTCCTTTGAATATTCCCTTTCAAACACAAAACATGTTTTAGAAAATGTATATCAATATATTGTTTTCTATGAACGAGTGAACAAGATAATTTCATATCATTTGGTTGACAAAAATCTAGCCTACCACATCTAATTCTTAAAAGTCTTGTGAACTAATGTTCTGTATGTGTTTCATGGCCTTATTTCAGTGACTTCAAAACTTTAGTTTTTCACTTACCACGCATAAACGTTATTTTCTCAAAAACACAAATGTACATTTCATGTTGCTTAAATATTATTGTAGCCCAATTTGTGCTAATTGCAATGTAATCGAATTTTAGCAATTAATATGTTTTTAAGATGAAGGAGTGGACTTCTGAATCGAGCTTGAACTCCATAATAATAATAATTATTATTAGAATTAGCAGGTAAAACATATATATTAGTAGTTACAGACTATGGTAAGAATCGTCTGACCTCAAGGTGATTTGGAGCCAGACACTCTACCGTTGCACTACAAGATAGCGGAATAATTATTTAGTGTTTCATGCTTAAGCACTTTGATAAACTATGCAAATCAGCTAGTCTTTACACTCACAAAGTCAAGAACAGATCGCTTGACCTCAACATAATTGGAACATGCAACCTCCCGATCCGGGGTCAGGCGCACTCTGTTTTCTCGGCCACGAGGTCAAGAAAACAAGTCGGCGTTCCTTGCTTAATTGCTTTGATTCAATTTGCAAATCAGTCACGGTAAAGGGCTGTAGACTTTATACTATGGATGTCAAGAAGAGATCAACTGATGTGATTGGAACATGCAACCGTCTGATCTGGATTCAGCCATGCTACCGTTGTACCCCAAGACACCACAAACCTATCTGGTGTTCCCTGCTTAAGCCACCTTTTGTCATCCTGCCTTCGATAGCTCAGCTGGTAGAGCGGAGGACTGTAGATGATACATTGGCTATCCTTAGGTCGCTGGTTCGATTATGGCTCGAAGAAGCTGGCTTTTGAATTCGGCACGTAGATGTTTCCACGATTTCTTCAGAGACTGCAGGGCAAGATATGAAAAAGTAATACATCAAGAGGCAGATCTGTCACAGTACACAATGACAGGAATGGTTATTACATGAGATCTCAGGCTTAATAAAAATAACAGGTCAAGATACAAATCTATCACAGTACACCGGTGGTTTTCAATCCTGATCCTGGTGACCCCCTGCTCTGGGCTGTGTTTCCCAAAAGCATTGCAATCCTTAATATAACGTAGACGCATTGAAACCAATAGAGTTACAATCAACTTAGGGTTTTGATGACTCTGGAAAACGCGGCCCTGCATATTTTGTCTGTCTCCTTTTTCTGACACAACCAGATGAGTTCATGGAGCTCTCTCCTAACGAGCTAATGATCTGAATCAGGTGTGTTTAATAAGGGAGACATACAGAGCGGTGGGATTGGAAACCACTGCAGCACACAACGACAGGACCTCTTTTCACATTAGAAGTCAACAAGAAATCACGTGACCCCGACGTGATTTGAACACGCAACCTTCTGATCTGGAGTCAGACGCGCTACCGTTGCGCCACGAGGTCCTGAACCCAGAGGTGATGTATTTTGCTTAACCGCCTTGACACAGAATGTGAATCGGTAAATATACGGTGCTCAAGGAACATTCTTGATGTTGGACTTCATACTCAGGAGATCAAAAACAGATCGTCTGACGTCAAGGTGATTTGGAGCCAGACACTCTACCGTTGCACTACAAGATAGCGGAAAAATTATTTAGTGTTTCATGCTTAAGCACTTTGATAAACTCTGCAAATCAGCTAGTCTTTACACTCACAAAGTCAAGAACAGATCGCTTGACCTCAACATAATTGGAACACGCAACCTCCCGATCCGGGGTCAGGCGGACTCTGTCGCGGCCACGAGGTCGAGAAAACAAGTCGGCGTTCCTTGCTTAATTGCTTTGATTCAATTTGCAAATCAGTCACGGTAAAGGGCTATAGACTTTATACTATGGATGTCAAGAAGAGATCAACTGATGTGATTGGAACACGCAACCGTCTGATCTGCATTCAGCCATGCTACCGTTGTACCCCAAGACACCACAAACCTATCCGGTGTTTCCTGCTTAAGCCACCTTTTGTCACCCTGTCTTTAATAGCTCAGCTGGTAGAGCGGAAAACTGTAGATGATACATTGGCTATCCTTAGGTCGCTGGTTCGATTCCGGCTTGAAGGAGCTGGCTTTTGAATTCGGCACGTAGATGTTTCCACGATTTCTTCAGAGATTGCAGGGCAAGATATGAAAAAGTAACACATCAAGAGGCAGATCTGTCACAGTACACAATGACAGGAATGGTTATAACATGAGATCTCAGGCTTAATAAAAATAACAGGTCAAGATACAAATCTATCATAGTACACCGGTGGTTTTCAATCCTGATCCTGGTGACCCCCTGCTCTGGGCTGTGTTTCCAAAAAGCATTGCAATCCTTAATACAACGTAGACGCATTGAAACCAATAGAGTTACAATCAACTTAGGGTTACAGTGACTCTGAAAAACGCGGCCCTGCATATTTTGTCTGTCTCCTTTTTCTGACACAACCAGATGAGTTCATGGAGCTCTCTCCTAATGAGCTAATGATCTGAATCAGGTGTGGTTAATAAGGGAGACATACAGAGCAGTGGGATTGGAAAGCACTGCAGCACACAACAAAAGGGACCTCTTTCACTTTAGAAGTCAACAAGAAATCACATGACTCCGACGTGATTTGAACACACAACCTTCTGATCTGGAGTCAGACGCGCTACCGTTGCGCCACGAGATCCTGAACCCAGAGGTGATGTATTTTGCTTAACGGCCTTGACACAGAATGCAAATCAGTAAATATACGGTGCTCAAGGAACACTCTTGATGTTGGACTTCATACTCAGGAGATCAAAAACAGATCGTCTGACCTCAAGGTGATTTGGAGCCAGACACTCTACCATTGCACTACAAGATAGCGGAAAAAATATTTAGTGTTTCATGCTTAAGCACTTTGATAATCTATGCAAATCAGCTAGTCTTTACACTCACAAAGTCAAGAACAGATCGCTTGACCTCAACATAATTGGAACACGCAACCTCCCGATCTGGGGTCAGGCGCACTCTTTCGCGGCCACGAGGTCGAGAAAACAAGTCGGCGTTCCTTGCTTAATTGCTTTGATTCAATTTGCAAATCAGTCACGGTAAAGGGCTGTAGACTTTATACTATGGATGTCAAGAAGAGATCAACTGATGTGATTGGAACATGCAACCGTCTGATCTGCATTCAGCCATGCTACCGTTGTACCCCAAGACACCATCATGGACTTCATCCCCCACAAGCCACTGCACTTATCACTGCTCACACCTGCACATGGACCGGGGCCGCCATTCATGCCTCTGTGTCAGGCCCACTCCATCACTCTCCTGAACTGTCACAGGTATTTGGAGCGTCTGGAAGCCGCTCTTAGGTGGGGGGCTCTGTCACGATTGAGCCTCTGTTATCAGTACTCTTGCACCACTTATCATGGACTTCATCCCCCACAAGCCACTGCACTCATCACTGCTCACACCTGCAGCTCATTCACACACTCACACACCTGCAGTTCATTTACACACACTGCATATAAGCCACTCTCACACCTAGCTCTTGGCGAAGTCTTGTATTGCCCCGGCTGCATTTCTGAGCGTTTCTTCCCGTGTTTGTTTTCCCGTGTTTGATTCTCACTGCCAGCCCCGACCTTTCTGCCTGTGTTTTGACTACGATTTCTGCCTGCCCCTGTGTGTTTGTTTTGTTTTGTCTTATCTAATAAATGCTGCAAATGGATCCACTCGTCTCAGTCCGTCCTTGTGACAGAAGACTTCACCACTACAAGGATCCAACAGCTAGTATGGTGTCATCCGGTTCCAGCACGAACTCCATGGTACAGATCATGCGTCTCAAACAAGGTGAGCGGTCTGTTGAGGAGTATGCGATGGACTTCATCGAATTGGCTAATCGGTCTACTATGGATGATGTATGCCTGATGATTTTCTTCTGTGGAGGACTCTTAGAGCCATTGGCTTCACTGATGCCTATGGTCGAACCTAGCTGGACTTTACAAATTTATGTTGACATTGCTCTGCAAATAAGTGGCTCTCCTTTTACTGTGGGAATGAAAGAAGAGGACAACAATGTTCCCACAGTAAAATCCAGCTCAGAGCCACTACACAAGATGGCTGCCACGCCAGAGTCTGCACACAAGATGGCCGCCGATGTTCCTGAGTCCCCGGCCAAGAAGTCCCTCTGCTCACCTTCAACCCACCTTCGGTGCAGAGGACTTGCCGTGGGACTGCCATTCTCCATCGGTGCCCTGGCTGGAGGATCCCTCACCATCGCCTCCAGCCTCAGAGTCCTGGACTCCGCCTCGGCCCTCCGATCCTGCGGCTCCACCCCGGCTCTCTGCTCCCTCGTCTCCGCCGTCGGCCGTTGGTCCACCAGCTCCACCGGGCTCCATCGTCCCTCCGGCTCTGCCCTGGTCAGTCGTCGCCCCACCTTCGCCTCTGGACTCTACTCCTCCGGCTGCGCCTCATCACTGCGTCCTACCAGCTCTGTGGACCTCCTCCCTCCCGTGGGCACAGCCTCGGTCCTCTGTCGCTCCGGCTCCGCCGCGTACCTCCGGATCCTCGGTGTCACCCATGACCATCGACTCTCCGGTTCCGCCTCGGGCTCCACCGGCTCCACCTCCGTCGCCCGGCCCCATGAAGGAGCCAACCCTTCCACCACCATGGCTTCTCCCTCCGTCGGTGCCGCCTTAGTCTCCTGGTTCTCCACCTGCACATGGACCGGGGCCGCCATTCATGCCTCTGTGTCAGGCCCACTCCATCACTCTCCTGAACTGTCACAGGTATTTGGAGCGTCTGGAAGCCGCTCTTAGGTGGGGGGCTCTGTCACGATTGAGCCTCTGTTATCAGTACTCTTGCACCACTTATCATGGACTTCATCCCCCACAAGCCACTGCACTCATCACTGCTCACACCTGCAGCTCATTCACACACTCACACACCTGCAGTTCATTTATACACACTGCATATAAGCCACTCTCACACGTAGCTCTTGGCTGTCTTGTATTGCCCCGGCTGCATTTCTGAGCGTTTCTTCCCGTGTTGGTTTTCCCGTGTTTGATTCCTGGACTCCCTCCCGTGTTTGATTCTTGCTGCTAGCCCCGACCTTTCTGCCTGTGTTTTGACTACGATTTCTGCCTGCCCCTGTGTGTTTGTTTTGTTTTGTCTTATCTAATAAATGCTGCGAATGGATCCGCTCGTCTCAGTCCGTCCTTGTGACAATTCTCTTTAATGGGGAAGTGTGTCCAAACCTTTTATTGGTACTGTATGTTTGTTCCAGTGAGTGAATCAAAATCTAGGTGAGTCAGAAGTACAAAACCTGATAATGTAATAACATGCCGTTACTGTAATATAGCTCTGAACAGCCTTTGAAGTCCACTTATTTTAAAACTATTGCATTTGCTTTAGCTTTGGGGTACAGGGCATGAAGTACCTTTTAACTAAGGTACAGGCATGAAGGGATAATTATACCTTAACTAAACGATGAAATCCACATTGCCTACCACATAAAATGGGTTAAAAATCATGCTGCCGTTATTTGTACACTTGCAAAAAAAAAAAAAAACACACAAAAAAACCTTTTCTTATTTAGATTTTTTGTCTGGTTTCCAGACAAAATATCTAAAAATTCTTAATTCAAGAATTATTTTCTAGATGAGTAAAAAAAAAAAAAAATGTAATCAAAATTTTTATATTACCTTGTAGCAGTGTCAGAGTTTTGCCGCCCCATCCAATCACCTGAGCTCTTGTGAGGGCAAAGTACGACTGCAGAGCATAGCAACCCTACAGAGCAAACTGAAGAGAGGATTTTTCTCTGGTAAAACAAAATATATTCATACATTACATCTGACTATCTTTATACAGTCTTTTCATTATGTATCTGCATCTTGTTGTTATTGTTGTTGCTTTAACTAAATGGTTTTAATGAATTAATGAATTTCCTTTATTTAATCTATAAAGGCTGGTATTTAATCTATAATGCCTTTAATGTAAATGGATGTAGATCAGTTTCAACATGAGCTGTTAATATAGTCTATTCTTCATTCCCAAGGGCTAATAGAGTTACTCTATTTGAGTAACTACAATGTGACGACTGTATTTATAACAACAAACATAATGAATATAGAATTTTTGAATAAATTAAAAAATTAAAAAAAAAAAAAAAAACATTTATTTTTTAATCATATCCTTTTCATGTTTTGATGTACTATGATTTTTGTGTAGGTCAATATCAGATTCGGAAACAAGAATGTCCCAAACAGTCTTACCTGTGAACTCTTCAACACTCATCATTCAGGTTCAACCACCAACACAAGCAACAGCAGTTGGGGCTGTGACAAATGCTCCTGTGCCTGTTCATGTCACAGGAGTTTCTACTTTTCATGGACTTCAGGCATTTCTGAAAGGCCAACCAAAAGCCCTTGGGGTAAGAATATTCTCATAACCCCAGATATTTCCTTTTAAGTGTGTATGGTAGTGTGAAGTAAGAAAATTACATGAATAAATTCTACAAAAAGGAGTAGTAGACACATTAACACAATATACACTGATTTTATTGCATAATGTGACTTAGATACAAAATGAGGAAGACCAATATAAAATAAGGTTTATCATTTACAGAGAACATTTTACAGTGTACCAGTCACAAAGAGTCACAGAGAAGAATGTTTTACAAGTTGTAAACTATCAAAAAAATGTTAACTAATGGACAAAGTTGCACATCTGCAAAAATGAGCTTTCTGTGCTTGAATATTTTAGGATATTTTTGAGTACAATCATAAGTCCATACCCATAGTTGCCATAAATTTATTGTATATTTAATTTTGGTCCCCAAAATTTGAAACTGTTTTACTTTATAAGAGACTTTCTTGTTCTGTCCTGTACATTTTTCTTGTCCCTCACAGACTGTCCAGATAATGATCGGCCTGTTGACTTTACTGTTTGGGATCGTCTTGACACTTAATTTAGATTCCATCACTGTCATTAGTGGTATTCCTTACTGGGGATCAATCATCGTAAGAAACAATTATATATATTTTTTTTCTGTTTTTCATTTTTTTTTTTTACATTTTATTTAAGCTACATATTCCAACAGAATATTCCATTTTGTTCTTTCTCTCTCCTCTCAGTACATTATCGCAGGCTCACTCTGCATTGCTGCTGAAAACAAAGTTAATTCTCCCTTCGGTTTGTGTTTGGTATGTACTCAACATTTGTACGTTTTAAGGGGTCCAAGCTGCCAAACACAGGCAGGTGGCATTGTAATAATATGATTCACATTTTTGTGCAATTTATATAAACAATTCTTACAGATAGGGATATTTCTGGCAAAAATGTATTAAATGAATTTAGATTAACTGAAGCACTGAGATATAAACTAATTATATAAACTAATTTTATCTCCTGAACGCAACACCCATACTTAATGAAACTTTGGACATTTTGATATTTTATACTAAATTGCATCAAAATTGCACCTATAGATACAACCCACACTGTATCATATAATCACTTCTAAAGACACTAAAAAAAATATTTGTACTAACAGTAAAAGGGAAAAAAACAGTTTTCCTTTTTGAGACCGGTATATTTACTGTAATCTAAACAGTAATCAGTGAAGATTGACTGGACTTTGCATTCATGTTGTGTATTTTTCCATCTACATTAATATGATGTGTTAACAAAATGTGTTAAAGTTATTCCTAATTTATTAATCAGTTTTATGTCGATGTTATTTTTTTCTGCCTATAGGTGAAAGGTTCGCTTGGAATGAACATTATCAGTGCTATAACTGCAGGCATTACCGTTATTTTAATTCCATTTGATTTGGCTCTTGGACCATTTTACAATTACTGCTACGATACTGACTGTTACGAGTTTAGGGGAAAGTATACGGTATGTCATCAATGTTTACATTTGCATTAATGTAGTAATCACAATAAGATAAGTGTGTGGTCAGTACACTTGTCGAAAGTAAATTCTTAATCTGCTCTCATCTGTCCAGTCTTTTTCTCCCCAACATCACATACTTACTATTACTGATCATTAATAATTTAAGAAGGCATTGATTTTATACATTAAGCAGCCAGTGTACCTATGTGAGTACTAATTGTCAATTATTTTAATATTATTTGTTGATTTTCATCTCAGATTCTCTTCTGGGGAATCGGAACTGTGTTGCTCATATTCGCCTTGCTTGAGTTTATCATCTCCATCTGTCTGTCAGCATATGCCTGTAAAGTCAGCTGCAGCTGTTGCACCCAGGTTAGTAATGCGTCAAGATGGAGGTTCACAAACTTTTTAGTGAACTGAAACCCTCTGATATGTAATGGAAATAGTTACTTATGGATGTCTTGATAATAAGCAACAAACACTAAGTTATGTTACAAATATTTATTTATTAAATTCTTCACTTTCAAATGGTCAAACGTTCACGTTTTTAACATAAAATTCTTGTGCTATAAACATCTGTACACAAAAACATTGGAAATTATGTAAATGTTGATGAAGTGAACTTTAAACACATTGCGTTTCCAGATATTAAAGGGGTCATCAAGTTGATATGATTCTTTAGGGTCTCAATGAGAAGTCTGTACTATATTTTGGGTAAAATTTTGCAGTGTGAAAAACACCCATTTAACCGCGTCAAAAATCAGGCCCTTTTTAGAGTGACCCATTCTTTTGCATTTGCCTTAAAAAAGGCTAAGGAGTTCTGCCTACCCAGTCCCTCTCTTCCATGGGGTGACGAGCTGTAATGTTTAGCCACGGAATTTGCTATCTAGCACATAATTAAAAAAGGTGATTTGCAAAGACGCATAAAAACACTTAGACTCACTTACTGTATGCTGTAGGTGAAGCTGTATCCCAAATGATTTACGTGAACAGAGATTTTTGTTGATCACCGGGCGCATTTTCTTCAAAAGTTAAAGCAATGTTAATCATCTCACAAGATTAACTGACTATATGGGTTATTGCTACTATTTAGTGGATTTTACAAGGGATGTGATTGCACAATTACCTCAAGAGACAATATTGAATGAATTAGCATATGCAGTTAAAAACAAGAACAATGTCTAAGCCCGGTAAAGGTTTTGCCGCAAACTAAATGGACTGGTTTCTCTCCTATATGATTTCACATGACCATTCTGAAACATTAGAAATGTTGAGCTTCTAACTTCTGATTGAAGCTATGTGTGACTTTCTCCTTTCCACAAATTTAACATAAAAAATGGGGCTGTCAAACCATTTAAAAACTTCTAATTACTAACACATCAGATACGGCTGAGAAATTACACCCAAAATATCATATAAAATCATTACTCTTGCGGTACTTTAATGCAATATGCCGATTGGTCTGCACAGTGATGGTGCATCTTAAACAAGTCTAATAACTCACTGAATCATTGATTCACTCAATTAGTTCAAAATGGACGATTCATTTAGTAAAGAAACATCACTTGCAACAGTTCCGCCGTGGCTTTATTTGGAACTATTTTGTTTGCAGAATTGACCCAAACAGCTAATATTGAATTTAAAATTTAAAACAATATTAATTTATAGCTTACTGAACTATTGTATAAAATGTTACAATTGCAAGCACGCAAATATCACAAGACAGCTTTTCATCTTGACTAGAAATAGTTTCACATTTTAAATATTGTAAGTTCTTGTGAAATGAGATCTCATCACAAACCCATAAACAATACTAAATATTTTACTGTATTTACTGCATATAATCAATTTTCATGCCAATAGCTTTCACATGCATATGATTCAGGATTCATAATTGTTAGTACCTAAAAACTAAAAAGCTTTCTGAAGCACTTGATTAATTCTCATGTTCCTCAATCCTTTTTCCACATCTGATCCTCACTTTGAAATAAAGGTCACATATATTTCTAAATTAGCTTAAATTACTAAATTTAGTATTAGTATATGCATCTCCTTTTTCTCTTAAAGGAGTAGTTCACTTCCAGAATTAAAAATTACAGATAATGTACTCACCCCATTGCCATCCAAGATGTTCATGCCTTTCTTTCTTCAATTTTAAAGAAATTATGTTTTTTGAGAAAAACATTTCAGGAATTATCTCTATACTGGACTTCAATGGAGCCTGTGAGTTTGAACGTCCAAACTGCAGTTTCACTGCAGCTTCAAAAGGCTTCAACACAACACAAGCACTGTTTTTTGGGAGAAAAACTCCTATCTCTTTTTCTTCTTCAACTTCAAATTTCTCCTACATCACTGTTTTACCTTTTTTGTAAAGGGTGCTTGACCTTTGCATGTTCAATTTGCAAACACAGGGTCGGTACTTCTACTGCAATGTAGGATGATTTTGAAGTTAGAGGGGAAAATGAAAAGGCAGTTTTTCAACATTCCCTACCTGTATTGACCCACATTACACAGAGTACGCATATGCTGTATGAGCATTCAACGTTAAAAAGTATATACATTTATTTTATTTTTTTAAAGGATGGATCGTTTCGCTAGATAAGACCCTTACTCCTCGGCTGTGATTGTTTAGATCTCTTTGAAGCTGCATTTAAACTGCATTTTGGATGTACAAACTCACAGGCACCATTGAAGTCCATAATTCCTTAAATGTTTTTAAATTTCTTTACGCCTGAAGAAAAAAAAAAGGCTTACTTTAAATTATATAAAATTCAATTTATAATGATAAATTTACTCATGTATAAAACAATTAATTAGTTTGTCACTCAAACTCCACTCCACCCTGTTACATTGGTGCTACTTGTCCTTTAAAACCTTTGAAGTCATAATACCCTGAAATCACAAGACTTGCTGGACATAATTTCCTTGGAAAACAGGCATCTTCAAGAGCTAAGAATATATTAGTCTTTAGCTTTTCTCTCTTATGCTCATTTTAGTCAAGTTATTCTGAACAAATTTTTTTTTTGATTAAACAAATTATATATTAAAGTTTTCCAAAATGTCATGTTTGACCTAATGATGGAGGCTTGAGTAATTAATGTGCAGAGATTGAAGTGATGTGAATTACCTGAGTCAGTGCATTTCTCAAAAGCATTTAGCAGCAGCAGTGTCTCTACTAATAGCAAAAGCTGTAATACTGGAACTGTATGCCAATGTTGTTGCACTTTTATGGGATTTTACAATAATTAGAAATAAAATGCTATATGTGCATTTCTCCAAAGGTGCCGTATGTTCCACAAGTTTCACCTCCACTGTCCTGTGACTTTAGGCGCTGCCATTACCATGATCTTGACCATTCAGAGGTAAGAGAAGTTTATAAAGTAAAATGGTATACAAAAAAATGGATATGTGTATAGCAATATATAATAGGAGCAGTACTTTTCGGATATTATTAAGTAAATAAGCAATCAATAAGTAAACTAGCTGATCATATAGCTTTTTTTCTTATAGATACCTGTGATCAGCAACCCTTCCGTGCATCAGCATCCTGCAGACAATCCTCCACAATACAGTTGATTATTGTTTGATCCTGCTGTTTTGTGTTGCTTTCATGGGACACATGGACTTGGACTTCCCAATGATTACCAGACCCTCACTATTTGCATGTCATTACAAAAAAAGGACTAAATAAGCAAAGACATCACTTGATCAGATTACAAACTTTACAAATTTTTAAAGTCACATGTGTTTAAACAATAACTATTCAAAACACGAATAGATACTATTTCCTGATTTTCTCTCTGTGGTTAAGTTACCTTATCATAAGTCATGTTTGGTTGCTTAATACTGTATAATCTGTCAGAATAAAGAATTTAAAAAATGCTTATTGGGTTGTTTTTTCGCACTGTTTTTTCATACTGTGTGCTTATTGTTTTTTACATTTTGTATGTCAACCTCATCTAGCACACCTGATTCATCAGATTTTTAGTAGAGACTGCAAGAACTAAATTGGGTGTGTCTGGAAAGGTGGACATACAAAATGTGCAGGGCTGGGGGTCCTCCGGGACAGGTTTGAAAACCCCTGCCCTAGGGGACACTTTGGGAAACAAAATACCTACTATACCATGCCCTGGTCCATACTTATCAACCTGGTGAGAGAGCACAAAAAAATAGTGGCAAACATACAATGATTAAAGGGGCAGCCAATGACGCCCTGGTGGCTAGAATAACTTGGGAGGAAATAGGGAATCAAAAACGTGCATTAAGGCAAGAAATCAAATTAGCCAAGCTGGGAACACAACTATCCTCAGACAGCAGTATTGCTAAGGATTATGGGCCATCTACTTAAAACCCTAACACAGAGGCGTAGGAATAGGAAGAAAAACGCATAAAAGGGAACTATCCTCAGACAGCTACTAACCCCCAACAAGTTTCCTATAACTTGGGTGCCTACCTAAAGCCTCTAATTCAGTGAAGGCATCGCTACATAAAAAAAAAAGTCAACCTCAGGGGGCCTCTTACTTAAAGCCCTAAAATGGAAAGAAAACCTAACCCTGCTACCAAAAACATAGGTAGGAATACTTCACAATACAAAAGGGGAATCTTATCAAAGAAAACCAGCCTCGACTGGTACATCTTTGACAAAAACTTCATGAATAGGGAGCCTGAAAGAGACCTATAGCCTTATGTGGACTGTCTACTGAAAATCTCCTAGATGAAGGAAACAGCCCAATCAAGAACAACCCATTCATGTGAACTATCCTCAGATAGCTACATACCTCTGACAAGACTGCTATATAGGTCGGCCATCTACCTAAAACCCTCTAATACAGGGAACACATTCCAACTCATTTCAACCCGTGGGCAGTTTGTTTTGCCTCTGACCTTATTGAATATGCATTTATAGGAGTTTTCCTTTAAGATACAAATATGTCAGGATTGTGGTCTGTTTTGGAGTGTTACCCAGGTGAAAAAGAATTATATTAATACTTTATTAATGTGTACTAAAGTATATTTTCTACATTGTGTACTATTTTCGTCAAATCCAAGTATAGTTAAGTGTATTCAATTATGTATTAACTTCAACTTAACATCTACTTGACTACACTTCTAGTGTAAATAGTATACTAAAATGGAACAACTTTTTTTAGACTTCAAGCGCACTAAAATACACTAATGAAAATCAAGATTCATGAGCAATTAAGCACATTTACAGTACAATTGCATTGTATCGCCATTCTAATGGAAATACACTTAAAAAGGCATTGCAGTGCAAATATAGTTGTGTTTAAGTACATTTTGTGCATACTGCTATCATACTTATAATTACTATAAACATCAAGATTCATGATATTACGGTTTTTGTTTGGCAGCCATAGCTGCCAGTCATTTAACCGTTTTTTTACGGGACCTCTTTTACAGTGTAAAACCCTTATTTTACAGACTTTCCCCTTTTTTGGTTACAATATTTTACTTTAACTTTATGGTTTTTGTTTGGCAGCCGTAGCTGCCAGTCGTTTGACCATTTTTTTACAGTGTAAAACCCTTATTTGACAAATTTTGCCTAGATTATTACAATGAAAGCACTAAATGTTCTACAGAGAAACTGTTATTTTACAAATCATTACAATAAAAAACCTTCAATAAAGTGACAAAAAACAGTCTGCAATACAAAGTCTGTGCAAATGCCATATAAAATTAACATTTTACATTTCAGCAATTTTTTTTAAGAAATACAGCACAATTACATTAAAAGAACATGGGACAGTTTCATCAAAACGTTTAATTAAATATATGTTTAACTTAAAAATATTAGAAAATATTTCCTGATAATTCACTCTTCCACATGTAATCCAAGATGTTCATATCTTTCTTTCTTTAAGTCGAAAAGAAATTAAAGTTTTTGAGGAAAAGATTTCAGGATTTTTCTCCATATAGTGGACTTCAGTGGGATTAAGGTCAAGGATAAAGGTTTCAAAATTTCAATACAGCTTTCAAAGGGCTTTACAAGTTCCCAGTGATCCTTATTCCTTGGATGGGATGATGTAGAGCCCTTTGAAGCTGCATTGACAATTCATTTTTAATTAATTTTGGACCTTCAACCCGTTGGCTCCCATCGAAATATGGAGAAAAATCCTGGAATGTTTTCCTCAAAAACCTTTTCGACAGAAAAAGAGACAGACACAAGCATCTTAAATGACACAGGGGTGAGTAAATTATCAGCAGGAAATATTTGTATCAGAATTGAACTAGTCCTTTAGAACTGAATAAATACAAAACCAGTACATCTACAAAATTGTCAAGATTAACAATTTTATTAGTTTCAGATCAAAATTTAGATTATTGAATTTTTCATAACCAGTTATTCAGAGCTCCAAGGAGAAACTGAACTAAAAATGCATTTGTATCTCATCCACATCATTTTATCTTAATCCTTGGGCTCCATATACAGTGGTGTCCAAAACTATTAGAACACTAGTATTTTTACCAGCTAAAAATGATTTTAATTCAGTTATGTCTATCTTTTTCTGTAGTGTTTCAATGGGTAATTTTATTTTATATTTCTAAACATTAATTTTGCCATTTAATGTAATGATCAAGTAAGATTTTTGTTTGACAACAGCCAGTGCTCCAAACAGATCGTCTCGGGTTACTATTATAACCTTAGTTCCCTGAGAGAACGAGACGCCGCGTCTAGAAACGCTATGGGGAACGCCATTGGCGGGCCGCACTCTGAATCATGTCTTGCAACCAATGAACGACGGGGGTGACGTCACAGGCGCGGTGACGTCACCGACCAGGAAGTATAAAGCACTTGCGTTTGACGCCCGCGGCAGCTCTAGCATGAAGCGAGCGCCGCAGGGGGCGGGAATTATGGTCCGAGACGCGGCGTCTCGTTCCCTCAGGGAACTAAGGTTACAATAGTAACCCGAGATGTTCCCTTCCGGGAACTCGAGCCGTGTCTAGAAATGCTATGGGGAACAAGACTACCTACGTCCCCATAATTTCCGAACCCTGCGCAGTGTCTGTGCCAGCAGGTGGAAAGAAAAGAGCCTTTGTCTAGCATTCCGCGGATAAGAGGCCCTGTAGTCCTCGGCCCTCGGGCACACGAGGAATGGTAGTCTTCCTCTGTCTGGTCGCCAACCAGAGCGAGAGGTACTCCGCGGCCCTCAGGCACACGCAGAGTCTTAGTCCTTTGTCTGGGAGTCAGCCAGAACAAGAGGGACCGAATGACCACTGTCTAGCACTCGGCGGACAGATGGTGTGTGTAGTCCCCGGTCCGTAGACCCACGAGGACTGTGAGCTTGACCTCCAGGCTCCTCGGCCCTCGGGCACACGAGGAGGGGGTGATCCTTTGTCTGGGGGTTCAGCCAGAGCAAGAGGGATCCAAGGCTCGGCCTGTGCTACGCCAGGACGCGAGGGATAAAGCCATTGTCTAGCATTCCGCGGACAAGAGGGCACTGCCATCCCCGGCCCTCGGGCTCACGGGGAAGACAGTAGGGGCCTCTGCGTGGTAGCCAGCCAGCGCATGAGGCACTCCTCGGCCTTGTTCTAAGGCAGACGAGGAGTCTTAGTCCTTGGTCTAGGAAATTCCGGAACCAGAGGGACCGAATTACACCCGGTCTGGTAGCATCCTGCGCCAGAACACGAGGACAAGTAAGCCATTGTCTAGCATACGCGGACAAGAGGGCTGTATGGTTCTCGGCCCGCAGGCACACGAGAATAAAGACCTCCGCCTGGTTCGCCAGCCAGTGCAGGAGGCACGCCTCGGCCCTCGGGCACACGAGGAGTCTTAGTCCTTTGTCTGGGGATTCAGCCAGGACAAGAGGGACTGAAAGCTCGGTCTGGTAACAGCATCAGAGCGCGAGAGTAAGGGCCTTTGTCTAGTTTTCACGGACAACAGGCTGAATATTTCTTTCTTTCTTTGCAGATCTCTTTTAGTTTGGTGAAACTGACTTCTCTTCTTTCCGCAGAAAGAATGCGCCTTGAGAAGTCTCCTCCTGGCTAGGGAGGTGGCTGACTCTCTAGGCCTAGCGCACTAGGCCGAGAGCACAGCAGAGCCTGGAGCGTCTCTGAGGTCAAGCTCATAATACCTGACGAATGTCAGGGGCGAGGACCAACCCGCAGCATTGCAGTGAGTGACTAGTGAGTGACTAGTGCCTAGCTTGACCGCATTTACTGCAGTGAGTATGGACTCGATCCGAGCAGGTGACAATCGTGCCCGCATCGTGGATGAATCCCATACCACGCCCAGATAAGTAGTCCTCTGTAGTGGAGAGAGGACGCTCTTCTTGGCGTTGAGTCTCAACCCCAAACTCTGCATGTGAGCGAGAACAACACCTCGATGCTGAACCGCTAACTGCTCTGAACTGGCTAGGATCAGCCAGTCGTCTATATAATTGAGTATGCGGATGCCCTGGGGTCGCAGTGGAGCCAGCGCAGCATCCACACACTTCGTGAAAGTTCGGGGTGAGAGAGCTAGGCCGAAAGGAAGTACTCTGTATTGGTAAGCTTTGCCCCTGAAAGCGAACCTGAGAAACTTCCTGTGCTGAAAAAGGATGGAGACGTGAAAATAAACGTCTTTTAGATCTATCGTGACGAACCAGTCCTCGGACCTGATTTGTGACACGACCTGTCTGACAGTAAGCATCTTGAACTTCAGTTTTCTGACTGAGCGGTTTAGAAGCCTGAGATCTAAGATGGGCCGAAGCCCCCCATCCTTCTTCGGAACAATGAAGTACCGGCTGTAGAACCCGGATTCCCTGTCTTGAGGAGGGACCACCTCGATGGCCTCCTTCCTCAGAAGAGTTTCTACTTCTTGTTCCATTACCAGACCCTGCTCGGGGCTCACTAAGGTAGGAAATACCCCGCTGAAAGGTGGCGGCTTGGCGCCGAACTGGATAGCATAACCTTTCTCTACATTACGCAGGACCCACTTTGAAACATTTGGCAGTAGTTTCCATGCTGCCAAAAAGTCTACTAAGGGTACCAGCCTCTCGAGGCTGGTGTCTGGATTTACTCAAGGAACTGACTCGGAGACCTGTAACAGCGAGCTGGCAGGACGCTCCTGAGCTAGCTCCTCTGAGGACCCCCGCAGGGGTTGCGAACTCTCCAGGGCCGCTACGTTTCCGGGCGGAACAGCTAGAGGGTGTTCGCGGGAGATTGCCGCGCCCTGTAATATTGGCAGGGTAAGCTGACTCATCTCCTGAGGGCCACGAGGGGGTTTGGAACCCGCACCCTTGGGTACGGTGCAAACCCGCTCGAGAGGGGCTGCCCTCAACGGCCCTGAGCCACAACCGTCAGGGCCGTTTAGCCGAGGACTTCTTTGACTGAAGGACGACCCTCAGGTCGGGCCTTCTGTCAGCAGCCCTCGGCTTAGAGCGTCGCCTTGCCCGCCCTCTAGGCTGAGCCGGAGGAGTACGGGTGGCAACGCTCTGCTTCTGTGCCTCACGATACGAGGAGCTCGTACACGGCTGGGGCTGCTCCCGTCCAGCAGCCCCAGAGGAGTAGACTCGGCGAGGGAGGAAGGTCCTGAACGCTGCTGCCTGCCTGCGAGCCTCCTGGTGCCTGGCGACAACTGTGCCGACCGAGGCACCAAAGAGGCCAGACGGCTGCAAGGGGGCGTCCAGGAGTGTGACCCTGTCCTTCTCTTTGACTTCGGACAGGGTCAGCCAGAGATGCCTCTCCGCTGCCACCAGGGCTGCCATCGACCGGCCCACTGCACGGGCGGTCTCCTTAGTGGCGCGGAGAGCGAGATCTGCAGTACGTTGCATCTCTGACACATTCACTTCCTCACCATCGCTCAACTCCTTCAGCAGGTCGGCTTGATAGGCTTGTAGCACTGCCATGGTGTGAAGGCAAGCGCCAGCCTGACCTGCTGCCATGTACGCCTTGCCCACTAAGCCTGATGTAACTTTTAATGGCTTTGTGGGCAAGGGCGGAGCCTTCAAGGACGACGCTGAGCCGGGGGACAGATAGCCCGCAAGCGTCTGCTCAACCCGTGGCATCGTCCTGTATCCGCACTCCTCCGCGCCCGCGATATTTCCGTAATTTTCAGCGGGATTGAATAGGCGGAAGGAGTACTGCTTCTCCCACGATCTAGAGAGTTCTTTATGTAGATCGGGGAAGAAGGGAAGGCTCCGCTTAGGAGGTGCTGACTGTGTCCGCAGGAAGCGTTCATCTAACGCGCTTCGCTGCGGCTCATATGCTCTACGGCTTTCTTCCGCGGGCCAAGCAATGTTGAGCTTGGCCACAGCGTTTGTCAGCACCTCTAATAGCTCCTCGTAGTGAGGCGATCGGGGCGGCGGTTGTGGCTCACTATCCGGAGCTGCAAGGTCGACCTCCTTGGAGGAAGACAACAAGAGCTCCGGGATCAACTCTGGAGGGGAAGAAACCGCAGTGCGGGCTTCCGCGTCCAAGAGAAGATCGCTCGACTGACTGAGTGAGGGCGGAGATAGGGGTTCACCCGTCTCCATTCCCTCCAGCAAATCGAGCTGCGAACCCCACGAGTGCAGCTGCCGCTCCGCCTCGGCGGAAGCGGGGCCACTCCCGCGGGGAACGCTGGTAAAAGCCCCCTCCTCGAAGAGGGCTTTCCGGGAGCGAAGCACGCGCACCGGCAATCGGTCACAGTGCGCACAGCCAGCCTTTTCGAGGGCTGACTGAGCGTGCTCCGCTCCCAAGCAGACCACGCATAGACTGTGTGTATCCCCACCAACAATGTAGCGTTGGCAGGGAGGGACACACTGTCTATGTGGGCGCTGAACCGCCACCGCTTTTCTTAGTTGCTTTGAAGTCATTACTCAAATAAAAGTGTACCAAACTGGGCACGAAAAACAGCAATGACTTCGGACAGACACAGACACAGAGTGCTCTCGCTGAATGACAAAAGCTGCCGCGGGCGTCAAACGCACGTGCTTTATACTTCCTGGTCGGTGACGTCACCGCGCCTGTGACGTCACCCCCGTCGTTCATTGGTTGCAAGACATGATTCAGAGTGCGGCCCGCCAATGGCTTTCCCCATAGCGTTTCTAGACACGGCTCGAGTTCCCGGAAGGGAACTGATCTTATCATCATCCATTCTGCACAGAATGACATGAAGAAACAGAACAAACTGAGACAGATTAAATCTAGAAGAACTGTGGCAACGTCTCCAAGATGCTTCAGGAGACCCACCTGCAAACCTGAAAAACTATCCGCAAGTGCACCTTGTGCAAAAGCTGCTTTAAACACAAGATGATGGTCAAAAGAAGTTAATTGATGAAGAAAACATATAACATTTTTGACATTTATATTTTTATCAACATTCTCATTTTACAGAATTTGTACACAAGTGCTTAAAACTTTTAACAGTACTGCTTTGCTGGTAGGTTTCTTTAAGCATCTTGGAGATGTTGCCACAGTTCTTCTGGATTTAGATGATGAGATTAGACCTCTGTGTGAAGCACTGTCTGTTTTCATACTCCTTGTGTCACTGATTATTATAATTAATGGCAAAATGAACACTTGAAAATGTAGACATATTTCATACTGACACACTATAGCAAATGATAGAAATAGTTAAGTTTAAACCATTAGTTAAGGCACTAGTTAGTTAGTTAAAATACTAGTGTTCTAATAATTTTTGGCACCACTGTAGCTCTGATAATTAATGTAGTGTGAGAATAAGCAAAACCAACACATACAACAAAAGGTCCATGACTCTGCACCAGAAGTGACAGACACACCAGATGAAGAGCAGTCCTCCCCAAATGGTCAGTAATCAGCTGAATCAGCTTGGGGTAAAAAAACAAAACAAAACAAATTGAAAAAAGATAAAAATAAAATAAAAATGAAAAAAAAAAAAACAGAAGAAAAATACAATGAACATTCCTAATGTTAGTGTGTCTTAATGTTAAGAATGACATGATGTAGAATCTTAATGTTAGAAATGAATACTTACTTCCTCTGAAGATCATGTAGAAGATTTTCATTCCCAAAACTTCAGGATCATAAGGGGGAAACACACACACAAGCAATCAATTACATTAAAATGTATTTGTTTGATAAAACACTATCTACTTACTGACAGACATGGGCTTGCAAAAAAGTACTCACCAGCTCCTAACCAAATCTGCACAGCTGATCCAAAATCCTGGTTTACATCTAGTATTCTTCTCCATGGAGTCCAATGATCATGCTTTCACTCAGGTCCTCTCTCTGTCAGATGAGTTCACATAACAGTGTTCTCAGGTTACTCATTTTGAAGTTCTGTCACATTTTGTGAGTTTGATCTTGAAACTAGCATGGGTGCACGATATGACCATATTATTTCACAATAGTAATATATTACAGTATAGTTATTTATTATATTGTATTTCATTCAACATGCGATCAAAGTAGCAAATTAACGTTACAAACAATAGGACTAATACAAAGGCAAGTTAAGTACATTTAATGATTTTCTCTTTAGTGTTTGATTATAATTAAGAACGACTTCTGGTAACAATAGGCTTAATTCAGACCTGCAAACTCATCAGAGAAAAAAAGGTGACAGTCTCTGGGGGGGGGGATCTGACTTGAACTCAAGTAAGAACAACTAAAAACAACAAAAGAACCAAAACACAAATTATATTATACTGAAAAACATTATTTTTTTCCTTCTTAGCCTGGACAAGGGTTTCACAAACACACACACGCACGCAAACGCCATGGAGGGAAACTGAAAAACATTCACAAACTATTTAATATATTTTACAGTTCAAGATAAAACTTAAAAGATGTAGTTATTAAATTATATGAAATATTTCAATATATAGGAATTATCGATTCACATTGAGTGCATTATTTAATTTTTATACCATCG
>NC_133362.1:70500101-70605101 GCF_049309525.1 Garra rufa
GGATGACAATCTGACAAAAAAAAAAGAAAAAGAAATGTTTTCATTATTAAAATTAATTATTTTACTTGTATATGACTTTTATTCCCTGTATATGCAATCCTAATGTTTTACTTTTATTGTAATTCGTTATTAAAAAAAAAATAATTATTATTATTCTCATAAGGATAGGCTACATTGGCTTGTTAAGTCTTTCTGTCTCTTGCTCGCTCTATCTCACATACAGCGAGAGAGAGAGAGCGCGCGCGTTCAGTGTGCGTCAGTGTCGCGCGCTCTCTCAAATCTGAGACAACACAACTTAAATCTGATAATGTTATTGTTGATAATTGTAAAATTAATATATTTTTTAACTAACGTTACCTTGACCGACATGAATGTGAGGTTTTCTCAATTCTAGCAGATCTGCGCAAATGACGTCATACAGATAACGGCATTAACGGTCAACGGTGCTGAAGAGCGGGCCATAAAAAATAAAGATGGAAAGACTCGTTTATGTGAACAGTAGTTTTAGATATTGTACATTTAAATAACAGTCCGTTGATTTTACACTTATGTACACAAAAATACTTTACCTGAAGAAAGCTCTTCCGTCGAGCGATGTCCACTCAATCAAAGGGAGTCCGGCTGTGCGCCTGATGTGAACTGATCGCAGCTTATATAGCCTCTGGTTCTTTCGCGGGCTTCGCACGTGAGGTGTAAAATAGTCAAAGTTATATTTATAACAATTTTATTCATTTAATTTTTATCATCTGAGGTGTACATGTAGTTAATTATACCTTGTTATATTTCCCTGGCCCCCCAAAAAATAAATAAATAAACACACACACACACACACACACACACACACACACAGATATACATATATATATATATATATATATATATATATATATATATATATAAAGAGAGAGAGAGAGAGAGAGAGAGAGAGAGAGAGAATTTTGAATTTTAGAAGCGCTTTATTTAACAATAAATTAATCCCACAATTAAATACACTTTTTTCTCACCAATAAACAATCCATTATTTACAACAACATCAATTAATAGAAAACACCCGTAACATCACACAGAAAAAAATAATTCTCCTTCATATATTGTACACAAAGCATCGTACCCACACCATATCTGTTCAAAAATAGACAAGTCATTCATGGCTTTATAGAAGCGAAAATCAATAAGAATTCTCGATTTTATCAATGTTAGAAAACAGACCATAACATCATCGCTTGACTGCTGTAGTATCTTGTTCTTTCTGCTAACATAAACAGCCATTTTTGCCTGACCCAATATAAAATTTAGCAATTGACATTTAAAACGTTTAGGTTGCAAATACTTAAAACCAAAAATGAAAATCTCATTAGAGAACATTTCATTAAACCTCTCAAATAAATCGCTCAGCTTGAGAAACAAGAGTTTTAACCTAGAGCAAAGTAAAAAGACATGAAAAATAGTCTCCCTTTGATCACAGAAGGGACAAACCGAATTAACATCAGAGTTTAACTTTGAAACAAAAGAATTTACAGCAATCGCACCATGGAGTATTCTCCACTGTAAATCCCCTACTCTCTTTGATAATGGTGGTTTATATATAGATCTCCATTCAGGTTTACATTCGTCACTAAGCTTAAAAAAAGATCGCCAAGGAGAATCAATTCTCTCCTCCAAAGATTTCCTATTAAAAAACAAAACACATATTCGATACAGTTTTTTTCCATCACATGTCAGAAAATCCGTTGTCAAATATTCACAATGTTTTAAAAAGAAACTTGTGTTTTCATCAAAACTTGGCAGAACAGTTATACAAGGAAACAGATCATTAGCATCAGACATATCAGCCCCTGTAAAAAACTCTTTCAATAAATATTCCTCATCAATTGTAAAGCAATCCTTAAGCTTATTTAAAAACTGGGTAAGTACACGAAAAGATTTAAAACCCAAAAACTTAGAAACAGCATCCACCTTCTTAAAATCAGGTCCCGCTACATTCAAAAGCAAACCCAAGGTAACCAGTTTGGACTTCTGTAGTGCATAACTCACTCCAGGTAAGTTAAAATGTGCTGTGACATCCATTCGAGCCCCAGCAATTAAAGGCTCCTGCAGCAACCAGTAAACAGAGTGATAATTCTCAATCTTTTGTACACGAAAACAACCCCACACTTTAAAAAGATTTTTATAAAATGTTGGTAGTCCTGACAATTCTAATCTCGTAGCATCCATTAGAAAGAGGGGTTTGTCCAGTCCAAAACCACCAACCGAACGCAGAAGAGTGCAACATGCGGCCCGCCAACTGAAATTGATCGAGCCATCAAGGAGTCTCTGTATGAATTGTAAACGGAAAGCTGCACATCTGCTCTGTAGATGAATCAAACCCTGACCACCTTCATCCTTAGGGAGGAAAAGAACACTTTGTGGGATCCAGTGCAAACCATCCCAAAAAAAGTTCACCATTGCTGCTTGAATCTCAGCTAAAAGGTGAGGAGGAGGATCAACGCAGGCCATCTTATGCCAGAGTGAAGAGGCCACTAAATTGTTCAGAACAAGGACTCGTCCTCTATACGACATATTGGGCAGTAACCATGTCCATTTCTCCAGTCGACTTTTAACTTTTTCCAGAACCCCATCCCAGTTCTTTTGCATCACGTCGTCATCTCCCAGTTGTACTCCCAAATATTTGATACCCCCTCTACTCCAGGTCAACCCATCAGGGAGCCGAGGCACTCCTGCAGTCCACTGACCCAGCAGTACAGCTTCACTTTTACTCCAATTTATCTTAGCAGAGGAAGCACTTTTAAAATCATCAATTAAATTAAGCAAAACCTGTACATCACTCTGTCTGTTAATTAAAACAACAACATCATCTGCATATGCTGAAACACAACATTTCTTTGTACCAACAGGTAAAACCAAACCACACAATTTACTTCTTATTTGTACAAGTAATGGCTCAATCGCCAAAGAATACAGCATACCAGATAATGGGCAACCTTGCCTTATACCCCTATAGACCTTGAATGGAGCACATAAACCACCATTTATTTTAAGCATACTCTCAATGTCGCAATAAAGTACTCTAATCATATTAATAAATTTATCACTAAAACCAAAAGCTGATAAAATACTCCATAAATAATAGTGCTCGACTCGATCAAAAGCCTTCTCCTGATCCAACGATATTAAACCACAGTCTATATTTAACAACTTGGAAACATAAAAAGTGTCACGAATAAAAGAAATGTTGTCAAAAATGGATCTGCCAGGGACACAGTAGGTCTGGTCCGGATGGATTACCTGATTTAAAACACCAGCCAATCTTTTTGCTATAATTTTTGAGAGTATTTTATACTCATTGCAGAGGAGTGAGACGGGTCGCCAGTTTTTTATCTCTGTAAGGTCCCCTTTCTTAGGTAGTAGGGTGATTGCTGCTCTTCGGCAGCTCAATGGCAGCCTGCCCTCTAACAAACTATCACCGAGCACCTCCAGCAGATCATCACCCAACTCCATCCAGAAAACCTTATAGAATTCAATTGGGAGACCATCTATTCCAGGTGCCCTCCCAGACTCCATACTTTGCAGGGCCTCATACATTTCACCCAGAGTCAAAGGTTTTTCCAGGATGCTATTTGCATCCTCCGACACTTTAGGCAACCCGTCTAGGAACGTAGTTTTCCCCTCAAGCCTTCCTAACTTGAGCTCACTTCCAAACAGATTCTGGTAAAAAGAAACTGCTCTTTGTCGGATATCCGCAGAATCCGATAATAACACACCATTCTCAGAACGGAGCGCATGAATACAACGTCTCTGCCCATTCTTTTTTTCCAAATTAAAAAAAAATTTTGATGGTACATCCATCTGATCCACATTTTGAAAACGTGAACGGACTAGAGCCCCTTGTGCCTTGTAACCTAACAGATCCGACAGCTGTGCCCTCTTCTTAAAACACATTTTTAAAAAATGTACCTCGCCAGTAGATTGTGCAACATGTTGAAGCTCAACTATTTCTTTCTCTAAACTTTCCAACGAATGAGTCAACTCCTTTGTAACATTGAGAGTATACTGCTGAGCAAACTGCCTTATCTTTACCTTACCCACATCCCACCACTGTTGTAAAGATTTAAAAGAAGACTTTGTTGTTTTGTGAACCTCCCAAAAAAACTTAAAAGATTCCTTAAAAAAAACATCATTTAATAAACTAGCATTAAAATGCCAGTAAGAACTCTTTGGTTTTATTAAACTTAAAAACAATTTACAATTAACCATGCTATGATCTGTAAAACCTGAAGGTGTAATGTAACATTTACTAAAAATACTCAATTGATGTTTAACACAATAAAATCTATCGAGCCTAGCCAATGATATAACATTATCCCTTGAATGTGTCCATGTATACTGTCTATCATTCCCATTAAAAGACCTCCATATATCACACAGTTCGTATTTCCTTATAATATGCGTAAGTCGTTTTCGTGAAGCCAAATGCGGCTCAATGTGATTCCTGTCAAGATCAAGCTCAGTACAATTAAAGTCCCCACCAAGAATGAAAAAACTTTCAGAATCACAGTTTTGAAGGGTCTGACACAAAGTTTCCAAAAACAACAATCTCTCTACTGGCACAGTAGGAGCATACACACAAACAAAAATAAAACCATAATTCTCAAAGACAGCTTTGACCTTTAAAAGTCTACCTTTGACGACCTCTTCAACATCATATGACACAGGAGAAAATTTTTTTGTAAATAAAATACCAACCCCCCCACTCATAGTTGTGTTATGACTTAAAACAGAAATACCATTAAATTCCTTCCCCCAGTCAACAACATTATTAAAATCACTATGGGTTTCTTGTAAAAACACCACATCAATATTCTTCTGTGAAATTATTTCAAACAACATTGCTCTTTTTCTAACATCTCTTACACCATTAACATTCAGCGTAGCCATGTGTACTTCACTCATGGCTATCAAAAAATAAAATAAACAAAAAAACAAAGAAAAAAAACCCCAAAAACTTCCCATTAAACTATTAAACTGCTTCGTTAGTCAGCATGTCACGAGTATTTTTCACAATTTTTTTCAATCGGTACATTTCTTTATTTGTAAAGTACCCCTCTCCCATTAAACTTTTGGATTTGTCAACAAACTGCTGCAGATCAGGAAAATATTCCTTCACACACACACCTCTCTTATTCTTAGTTGATCTAAGAAATAATTTAATATCATCTAAATCATAGTTTCGGCCAGCAAAATCACTTTGTGAGAGTGCCACACTCGAGTCAGATGACTCTCCATCACTCACAGTATCCTGATCCTCCTGCTCTTCACATTTTCGAACTATTTTAGCAGCATTTGCTTTATTATTTTTCTTTCTTTTGAGGGGAATTTTAAAACCCGTTTGTTCTTCACCCACTGTCTCACAATTAACTTCCATGCATACTTGGTTATCCTCTATACTCACGCTATTATTATTATACACATCATCCCTGATCTGTACATTAGCTCCAACATCTTTACAGTCAATTTGTGTAGTGCATGGAGTCTGATGTGATGAAGACCCAGCGTCAGTCTCAGTCTCAGCGGGAGGATTCATATCCGTCACCGCTACAGTTAGAACCGCCTCGGGTAACACCGCTTCAGACACACCGGCCACATCTTCCACATTCTCATTCACATTTTCATTCACAACTGTTTCAGCTTCTTTCTCAACATTTTTAGCGGGACAATTACGCAGTAAATGTCCGGGCTGTCCACATCCAAAACACTTAAACTTAGCTGTCGTCACATAAATCGCGTAATCAAATTCCTCAAACCGAAAACTTAGTGTCACATCAAGCTCCTCATCATTATGAAAGATCATATAAACAAAACGCCTGAAAGAGACAATATGCTTTAACAGAGGTGACTCACTGTTAATAGACATCATTTTGATAGGGGATACCAGTTTTCCATAACGAGATAAAGCCTGTGTTAATATCTCGTTGCTAATAAACGGTGGAACATTGGAGAGAGTAACTTTTTTTGCCGGCGTTGACAGGGGGAGAACAGGGACAAATTCACCATTGATAACAATTCCGTTTTCAACTACTTCATTGGCTTTATCCACGCTATCTAAAAACACCACCATAGCACTGTTCATTCTAGCGGCAGATAACACACTCTCATGACCAACAACATCACCGATAGCAAGACAACACTCCTCCACACCCACCGCAGACACCACTTTAACTGCATGGCGTCGTGTGAGTGTGTTTAAAACCTGCACGCGTGGGGCCGACATGCTTCCAAACGGACAGCACTCGGCCCGAAAAAAAACAAAAACTCAAACAACAAAAAATAAAAATAAAAAAAAAAAACAATAAAAGAAAGAAAGAAGGAAATAAACTCACTTGCAGTTCACCACTCACGCTCACGCTCACGCTCACACACCGGAAGTGACAGAGAGAGAGAGAGAGAGAGAGAGAGAGAGAAAATGTATGTACACTGTAAAAAACAACCTATAGAATCTACTCAATAAAATGGGGTAAACTGATGTAACAATTTGCACTCAGTTTGTTTGGGTAGATTCTATCCTATATATCTGAGTAAAGAATACCTGAATTTAAGAATCTACTCAATAAAATGGGGTAAACTGAGGAAACAATTTGCACTCAGTTTGTTTGGGTAGATTCTATCCTATATATCTGAGTAAAGAATACCTGAATTTAAGAATCTACTCAATAAAATGGGGTAAACTGAGGAAACAATTTACACAGTTTGTTTGGGTAGATTCTGTCCTATATATCTGAGTAAAGAATACCTGAATTTATCAGCTAAGAAAAAAAAAAAAAAAAAAGTAGGTAAAGTCTACACAGCAAAAAGCGCAGTATTAAATGAACTCTCCCGGGAGTTTATTTGAGTCCATACTCAGAGTGTTAAAATCAACACTGAAGCAGTGTCAAAGCTAATCAGGTAATTAAGTGATTCATTGAGTGGTGATTGAAAATGATTGAAGACACCAAAATTTTTATGTCACCATTATAGTGGTCAGTGTTAGCATTAGTTGGGCTCTTGACCTGTAGCGTTTTAGCATTAAGTTTTGTTTAGCTGTTTAACTAAACCAGCCAGACAAGCTAAAGAGCAAAAGTCATGCAGTGGTGATAATTCTGGTTTAAAATAAGCTTAATTTGAGCCACTGAAATCGTTTAAAGTGTAGTCTTTCAGTTCTATATCCTTTATTTATTATAACTGCATTGGGGTTTCACAGCTGCAAAAAATATTGCTTGTTTTTTTTATTATTGGCCTTTTTTGCGAGCTCCTCTGATCAAAATTTTTTTAAAAGTCACGCTTTTAGGCACACACAGACATCAGGAATCAGCATATGAATCTCAACAATGGTGACAAACAGCATATTCAGAAACAGATCAACGCTAAACATCACGGAAATCATCAGCTCATAATTTATTCATGCCGCAATGCATGATGGGAGACACGGATGAGTTTTGATTGGCTACAACATACGTTTTTGATGGCACCATTGTTGTGATTCACATGCTAATTGGTGATGTCTGTGTGTCTATATCTAAAAAATGTGTATATTTTTGTCAAAATAAGTTTCAAAAACACCTCTCTGCTTAATCCAGCGTGATTAATAAATAAAATATAACTCAGTTATTCAGGTCACTACATTGTGACTTTGTCAAAGCATGTTCAACACCACATAATCTAATTTCTTCTGGTTTGTCTGACCATTATAATTCAATTAGAACACCCAAATAAACCTAATGTTATGAAGTTAATGATAAAGAGCTAAACTAATGCTAACACTGACCTCTATAATGGTGATTTACAAAATTAGATCTTCTCCTTTTGGTGATTCTGCTTTTTAACATCTGGTCTTTAATGATGGTCAATCACCACTCAATGAATCACATAATTACCTCAATAACTCTAACACTGCTTCAGTGTTCATTTTAATACTCTTGAGTATGGACTCAAACTATTGGGAGAGTTCATTTAATACTGGGCTTTTTGCTGCGTAGACTTTACCTACTTTTTTTTAGTTTGTCTTAGCTGATCAATTCAGGTATTCTTTACTCAGATATATAGGATAAAATCTACCCAAACAAACTGTGCAAATTGTTACATCAGTTTACCCCATTGTATTGAGTAGATTCTATAGGTTGTTTTTTACAGTGTACAATTATTTTTAAATATATAACATATCAGTTATTAATAAAATATCATAACAGTGTCACTCACTTATTTCATAACCAGAAGATGTCAGCTGAAGGTCAATTATTGGTTCATACTACTCCTTAAATTTTGCTTTTGGATTTGTGTTTGGCCATAAAATCACAGTTATAACATTTCAAATAAAATTTTGCAAAAAGTTTTTGCAATTATGCCACATTATGATTATCAAGCCTGAAAATGGTGTTATAAAGGGGAAACCTTTTTTATTAGCTCTGTTACAGACAGATACTGTTCTATTTTTGGGGTGCAGAACAACATGAAAGTGTCATAATTTAGATGAAGTGAACATTTTTAAATTATAAACAAAGTCCATGGTTGGCCTCACAAAAATAATAGAATATTATTTAAAATAGTAATACAATTAAATAAATAACATTGACAGGGAAAAGATTTGACATCTCGGGCATTTTGTTAAAAAAAAAGTGTTTATGTGTTTTGATCTGTATTGTGGGCACCAAATATTTACACAAGGAGTAAAACCTGAATTTTTGACATTTTTGGGACTTACACTTATGGCCCATAGTCAGGCTGAATGTGTCTAAATGTGCCGTTTCTCAACCAGAATCGGGCCAGATCCGCAGATCCAAAGCCTAGCCAAGTCCGGCAACCATTGCTGGGCCAGAGCCGGCTCACTCCTGGCGAGCCGCTGCCAGAACACACTCAGAACGCACTCAGCCGATTCCACTGGCTACCTGGGATTAACTAGTTTAATGTGAATTTAATGGCAAGGTATATCAACATAAAACTGTTATAAATGTACATAAAATTGAGAATAATATTAATCGATTTACGAAGTTAGTAACTTTAGAAATGCATCATAATATGGGTACGAAATTATATTATATACAACATTTCTATGATATATTTGTGATTCTAGAGAGCAGTGCACCAATGGGACTTTTGTTTTGCTCTGGGGGTGTGACGTCATAAATCTGCGCCTCGCTCTTCATCTGTTGTGAGTCGCCTGAAGAAAGGTTTGTGGTTTTAAAGTTTTTAAGTCAATAGACATTGTTGTATCAATAAAGCGTTTTTACAATCTATATAAAATAAATATAATGCTTTATTTGGTGTTACTGAAAATGTTAGCCTTTAGTAACAGAGAAAGTGCGTTCCGTTTTTCTCTCTATATCATGAATCAATCGTGTGATGATAAGAAGTGATGAGAGAAACTGAGAATCCGAATCATTTGAATCGAATCATTTGTGAAATGATTCAGTGATTCGATTCAGCGGCACGCGGACTACAAACGACAACAACAAACACAAACGAGTGAATCACAACCGAGAATGATTTCATTAAAGTGTAATATATTAGATATGATGTGCAGATAATTGAATACCATATCTAAATCAAAAATAGTCTACCTAAATATGAACCTTATGGGTAATTCGAATACTTTTTTTACATATTAGTCTATTAACTCTGTGACTGTCTTACTAGTGCACTGACTACTGCAGGGCTGATAGTGGAAAAAATTCCTGAGCCTGAACTTTTTTTTTCTTGCCCCCGAGGCGAGTAGGGGTGGGGGTACTATGTATGCGACACACTTTTAACACATAACTTGTTGGCCCCTGGGCCCAAACATATAAACAGCCTATGTATAACCCTGATCATCATTATTGTGAAGTGGCTCTTTTTAGATATTTTCATATTTGCATTATGCCCCCAGTATTATTCAAGAAAACACAGCATTTTCTTCTCAATATGTTCAGTGCCTAGATTGACATTATTAGCCCATCTTAGTACAACCACTGGAAGTAAATGCTACAGCCATACCAAGACAGGTTAGTATAAGTGGCAATTAGTACTCCAAAGTACACAGGAATTGAATAACTAAAGGACATGAAAAGGACACACATTCATTTTTCTTTAACAAATTTAATTGCAAAATATGCACCATTCAACTGAAAAACCATAATAAATAAATATACTGTAAAAGACAGTAAGGGATTAACAAAAAACATTTCTCCTTCCCTTTATTTCTTCCTTTCTGAACGTAGTTTCTGGTCCAAAACAAGGTTAATTTAATTTTGCTTTTTTAAATTTGTTTTATTTTGATATAGTTTACAAATTTTCAAAAAAATTTTGCTTAGTTTTTATTAGTTTCATTAACAATTTTGTTAGTTTTAATTTAGTTTCTATTTTGTGAACACATTTCTATTTAGTTTTTATATAGTTTAGTTTCAGTTTAAGTTTTAGATTTTTTGGAGATCAAACAGATCACGATTTCCTTGCAATTCTAGACTAAGCAAAATAATGTGAGACAAAATATCAATTTCTGCAGTATATTTAAAAGTGTTTAATTCATTTAAATTAATTATAAATCATTTAATACATAATATTTGTATGTTACAAAAATAATATATTTAATACACCAATTTATAATATTCAATTTATAAAAAAGTGGTTTGAATAAATAAATGACTTGCTCACAAAAACATTACTGGATGAATCTGCGTTTTTGAATCAATCTCTATTCCTTTTTTAACAGTTGTTTCCATCTAGTGGCGAAACAATGCAATCGACACAAACATTACTTGAAGCGCCAATTACTTTCAAAAGACGTGCTCTATTTTGACCTCTACCATAGACATCAATGTTTATATCCAAACTATGATCTTTAATTGCTGTGATAATATGAATGGCTGTATTTGAAAAGACTGTTTGTGAAGCCGTTTTTTTACATAAACATGATGGCTGCGCTCTCTGTCCGCGGCAGTGCAAATACAGATTTAAATGTTCCATAAGGCTTTTTCAAATCAGTTTCCTTGCGCACACAGTGCAATAGCATGCTCCTGGTTGCCGGAGCTTTTGACACCAGCTTCCAAAGAGCTTTCCGTCGCTAGCCACATCCTCAATCCAAGCCCAGCGCCATTTATTCTTTATGCCATCATCGATATCTTTAATGTCTTCCCCTGGCTACATAAACATAGCCATGACTTACGGTTTGAGTTGCCAGTATGAGACACACATTAGTACAGTATGGGAGCTAAAAACACCTTCGCGCATGGAGCATTGCCTTAACCTGTATCAATCTATTTGACAAAGACACAAGGCCCGCCCCTTCCCTACTTCTAATTGGCTCATTGGCTAGTATGTGTATTGTTTGAGTCGTTGAGCGTTAAAGCTACTCTCTGACCTGCGCATCTCAGATCTAGAGAAATGACAGATCAATATCCGCGAACCTGATTTTTTTTTTTCCCCCGCAGCCACAGTACGCCGGAAATCCGGCGTGGTGCCGGAACGCTATCACCCCTGCTACTGAACTAGCAGCTGATTGAGACGCACCCAGAGATTTAGTTTGCTTTGATTGTTCTTTCTGTTAATTATTCTCATTAAACAGGACAAAGTGTACAAACACACAGAAAAACTCCTGAAGAATCAACAGAGATCCATCTGACACACTTTGAAAAAATGGTGTTTATTAAAGAGGAGAGTGAAGACATGAAGATTGAAGAAACATTCAGAGTCAAGCATGAAGATACTGAGGAACAAACAAAGATGGAGTTAATTAAAGAGGAGAGTGAAGACATATTTAGAGTCAAGCATGAAGATACTGATGAACAAACAGGTTGGTTGGTTTTTTACATTTTTTCTGTAACATTAAATCCGATATTTGCTTCTAATTTTAAAACGGTTGATTTCTAGCACTTTGGTAAATATGCAAGTCTCTAAGAAAATAATAAATTTTGCACAAAGCAAACCTTGAAATGTGAGTAATTGTATTTGGCTACTGCATGCTGTCTACAAACAGTGCTCTAAATATAAAGCAAGTCTGACAATAATAATAATAATAAAAAACAGCACAAACAAGTTACGTTTAGTTGTAACTATGTGAGGTGTAAGATTGTAATGTATTAGTTGTACACTTCTATATATAAAAATATAAAAAAAGGAGGGAAAATAGGAAAAAAGGGAAAGAAGTTGGAACAAAATATATAAAATAAATAAATAAATAAATAAATAAATAGAAGAATTTAAGAAAATAATTCAAATAATATCAATACAATTAAGTAAATAAGTAAATAAATAGATGTGCGCTGTTCAGGAGCATCAGAGTGGAGCAGTAGGTCACAGTTATAAAGAAGGTACTGTATTTTACCATGAGAACGATATAAACCAGTGCTTCTCAAACTGATGAAGGAGAACGTGAACAAAATGCTGAGCTTTGGCATTTGTTTATTTCTACCCCAACTTAAAGTAACATTAAAGCAAGTATTTCTGACAAGCAAACTTATACTTTTATTATAAAAACAGTTAAATGTGAGTTAATGGTCAAATGACATTAACTTACATGAATTTTGCGGTGAAATCTGACTGGATCCACACCAGCAGCGTACGTATGATTGAATGCCCACAGAGTGCTGCTTTAGTAAATCATGCTGCTGTTCATTGTGTCTTTAAAATAGAATTGTAGCACTTAATAGCATGAAGATCAAATGTTGACAGACTGTACAGAGCGACTGATTTAAGAAACTCTCTTCGATAAAAAAGTGCAATTTTCTCTGAATATTCAAATGATTTCAAATGTTGATTTCATAAGTTAAACAAAAAGGTAATATTAAGTGAACATTTTACATTTTAAACACTACACTGTCAATATTGTCAGATTTTACAACAAAGCAATAATAGACCCAACGAAATCCACAATAGAACTGGTGTGAGTCTCCAAGAAACAGCAGCATCTCATTAGTAAACAAATCTGTAGCTTTCAAATTTTAATTGTCATTTTCATTTTGTCTGCATGTAATGCCTGATAAAGCTACTAGTCTCGGATGTAGCATGTGAGTTCTCTCATTCTGAGAGCTAAGGACTTTTCTCCATGAGCTCTGTGTGCAGTCATATCAGGTTCTTTGGCCTTTTTCCCCTTCCTTGTTAGTCTGCTCCTGTCTTTGAACTTGGCAGTGTTCCCTTCACTCTAGAGCAGCGAGGACTGGAGTCAGGAAACAAAATCCGGCCCTGGAGAGCTACCATCCTACAGAATTCAGCTCCAACCCTAATTAAAACTCACCTACCTTCTAGTAACCCTTAAGACCTTGATAATGTTGTTCAGGTGTGTTTGATTAGGGGTTAAAGCAAAACTCTGTGAGGCTGTGGCTCTCCAGGGCAGATGTTCGCCACCCTGCTCTTGAGGTTCTCTGATTAGCACACCGCTCCCAAAGAAAACATCTGGGCTCACCTCTTATCTATGAGAATGAAGTTCTCTACTCCATGGAACTTCGTGAGGCAATCATACCAGGTGTCTTATGCTTCTGCATGCTTCTCCCATAATGTGACTGGGGCGTAAGCGTCAACGCTTCCCATTGATTTTGAATGGGTGACGTCAAGCGTTGCCGGAAAAAAAATTGTGGATCCGTCGGCGGCGCTTCACTCTGCCGCGAGCAACACCAGTGAAGCGCCGCCGACGGAAGCGTAAGCCAATCAGGATCGCTCAATGCAAATAGAGCGGCCAGGTGGCAGCCAATCACGTTCATCCTGTTCAAGAGCAGCATTTCATTGGCTGACGCTGCTATGACCATAAAACGTCAGCCACGTTTGTTCATCTGATGGTTGAGTGGGGAGTTTGTCCATTTTCCTAGCCTTTCTTATATTTGTTGCATTTGATCCCCTAGAAGACATTAAAAAAATGGTACATCATAATTGAGATCAGTCTTTATCTAGGTTTCCTAAACTATTATTAGATTGAATAAACTGTATAGCAGCCAGCTTAAACTCTATAGGACACCAGACTATGATCAGGTTTGGACACCATGATATGAGATCTAGCATACATGCATTACAAATCTACATGATTGGTGTTACCTGCTTTGTGGCATTAAACTGGGGTTAACTTTTATTTCTTTGTTTTTTCACCTTAGGCCCAACAGCACTGAAAGAGGAGAGGGAAGTACTGAATGAAACTGAAGAGAAAGATCAGTCTGAGAATCTTCATGATATCATAACTGGAAAAAAATCATTTAGTTCCTTACAGTCAGAAAATACATCTACACAAAAAAGAGCTCAAAAGGCAATAACTAGGAGTTTTTTCACTTGCTTTCAGCGTGGAAAGAGTTTCAGTGAACAAGGACAAGTTAAAGTCCACAAGAAAATTCACACTGGAGAGAAGTCTTTCATGTGCTGTCAGTGTGGAAAGAGTTTCAGTCAAAATAGAAACCTTAAAAGGCACATGATAATTCACACTGGAGAGAAGCCTTTCATCTGTCAACAGTGTGGAAAGAGTTTCAATCAAAAAGAAACCCTTAAAGTCCACATGAAAATTCACACAGGAGAGAAGACTTTCACGTGCCGTCAATGTGGAAAGAGTTTCAGTCAACAAGGAAACCTTGAAAGGCACATGAGAATTCACACAGGAGAGAAGCCTTTCATCTGCCAACATTGTGGAAAGAGTTTCAGTGAAAATAGAAACCTTAAAAGGCACATGATAATTCACACAGGAGAGAAGCCTTTTTTCTGCCAACAGTGTGGAAAGAGTTTCAGTGAAAATAGAAACCTTAAAAGGCACATGAGAACTCACACAAAAGAGAGGTGTTTTATCTGCAAACGGTGTGGAAGAAGTTTCAGCAATCCTGGATACCTTAGAGTCCACCTGAGAGTTCACCCTGGAGAGAAGCCTTACGCCTGCAAAGAGTGTGGAAAGAGTTTCAGCCAAAATGTGTAAAACAGACAGTTCGGTCCTTGATTCTGATTGGTTGACCCACATCTGAAGCTGTTATAAATTACTCTACAAACCGACATTCTTTGTTGCCTTTGTATTGCTCAGAAAAAAACCCATTTAGGGTCCAGACCAATCAGACACAATTCATTAGATTTACCAAATAATCAATTTTTCATTAGATTAACACATGATCACAGACCCCCCTCACCCAATCCACAACACTGGCTGCCATGATGTCTACAAATGGTATTACTATGGCATCCAGGACTCCTCTGCCAGACCAGATAATCTTTACGACTCAAAACTATGTAAAGAGAATTTTCCCCAACTAATACTCTAAAAAAACTTTTATTAATTCTTAGAAAAACCTTTCTGTGAACGAACACACATATCCTTGGATCATTGTGTATATAATTACTGTTCATTTATTTTGTCTTTTGTACTGTGAAATGTAAAAATTGTATCCGTGTGTTATGATAGATCACTATGGTGTATAACCACACATATAAGATGTTTGGTCTCATTGAATTTGTATTTTGATGATCTAGAAGATGGTTTATGTTGTCTTTTGATACCTATGCAACATATTAGTGTTTTACAAATCTTTAGTTTTTGCATGAACAACCAATCCCAGAACATATGCAAATACCATGCTTACAGACAAAGAGTGGGAAACTTTCCCTCCAAAAGCGAAAGTCACCATTGGCTCTCTAGCTTCCCAAAGATAAATTACCCTGGCCTCCCAATTACCTTTATCTCCTAACTGTGACCCCCATAAGAGAAAAGGGCTTCACACAGTGACTCGTCTCGGTTCTCCTGGCTTTTCTCAGTTCTTTTAGTCCCGTATCTCATCACCTTGCCTTCTTCTGGTTGATGAGTCCCAGAGCCGATGCTTCTGAACCTGGGAGGCCTTGAACTCCTAGGAAGATGAGGAAACTCTCCAGAACCCTAAGCCTGTGCCAGGCCCTGCAACCTTGTCTTTTCATGCCCCAAAGATCACAGGATTTCAGCTGGGTCTCTCTCTCTCTCTCTCTCTCATCATTCTTCTTCACTTTCCATGTTGGAAGAAACTCCCAATCACCACAGAGTGGGGACACCTTTGAAACTCATCGCTCTTCAAACCCAGAAAAACTTGATCCCAAGTCCAAAACCTTGAAACCATCAAGACTTTCATCGGAGACTGCATCTAAACACTCGTCAACGACCAAGGCAATGCAAGTATCATACATTTAACAAAAAAACAAAAAACAAAACAAAACAGAGGTTTAGTTTAATTTGTAAACCCTGTTGTAAAATGGCACTGATGGTTTCATTCAGGTGGTTAAGTGATTTTTCTCATCTCGTCATTTTTCTTGTTTCTCTAATGGCTCCATTTATCCAATCTTAGATGCCCTTCCTCCATGTATGAGTGATTGTATGTTTGTTGTTTAGATTAGTCATGTGTTAGTCATAGATAATAGTTAATTAATAAAACTACTGTGCACAAATTACATGAGTTTCTGATTCTGCCTTTTAAATTAATGTCCCTTTACGATTCTGATCAATTCTGCACAATTGCAGTGTCCAGTGTCGTTTGAAAGGCAGAGGCACTGTAAGGGCCTCAGGTCCAAGGGAGGGCAAAAAGGTCCAAGCTGCCATTTGCAAGGCACCGCTGGGATTCGAACCCAGGATCTCCTGTTTACTAGACAGGCGCTTTAACCAACTAAGCCACGGCGCCAACCCGCATGCTAACTGTGGGGATGGCGTCTTAGACGATGCATGAATAAACACTTCGTACGTCCTGCTGCCTCCACTTGATGCAAGACAGTGATTGCCATACCTCACTGAATTGGTTCTTGGGCATGTTTTGCTACCTTTTAAATATGATTGACCTTTTCTTTAAATCAATTTACGCTGAGAACAAGAGGCCTCCAAATGGTTTCTGCTGTCCGATTGCAACATTGCGCATGATGGGCTTAACAAAATGGTAAAAAGCACGACTCGAGCTCCTCTGTGTCCCCATTTGCCGTCCATTTTTTTGGTAAACACAAGCTCGGCTGTACTGTGGCGCGCTACCAAAGGCATCGCTGGGATTCGAACGCAGGATCTCCTGTTTACTAGACTAGCCGGGCAGCACGTTCGCCCTCCGGGAGGGCGACTCAGACGATCCAGGCTTCCAGAGAATAGGCCAGGGGTTGGCTGACCGGGCGCTGGACAGCTTTAAGGAGTTTGCCGACAACTGAGTCGGGGTGGTTTGCAAAATTAACCACTCGCTATCCCTGTTTGCAGGTCGCTTTTGAAAAGCTTACGCTTGCTGGACTGGAAAATCGTCCAAGGCACCGCTGGGATTTGAACCCAGGATCTCCTGTTTACGAGACAGGCACTTTAACCAACTAAGCCACGGCGCCAAACCGCATGCAAAGCTGTCGGAAGGGTTACTCCAAGGGTCAAAACATCCAGAGGCTGGCCAGGTGCTGGTACGCATAAAAGAGAATGTCTACAAATTTCTACTCCCTGAGGGCAACTCTGCACAGTATGAGAGTTACAAGAAAGCCAAAAGCCACGACTCTGGTGGGACTCGAACCCACAACCTTTGAATGGCCTCATCTGGCAGTCTAGAAGTCCAATGCGCTATCCATTGCCCCACAGAGCCCTGTAGGTATGCCAGGCTGGGCCACTGAGCCCTTTTCTTACAGATTTGTGCCTGTCCAGCTCGGCTGAGTGGCACGCTGTGTGGGCAGAAAGACAGGTCCTCAGGTCTTTGCACAATTTAGGCATGGCTCAAAAACAGAGTCTCGTCGGGATCTCCCATCCAACAACGAGGCCAGAGAGAGCCACTGATGGAAAGGCACCGCTGGGATGCGCTTTGACCAGCTAAGCCACGGCGCCTCCTTGGTGGGACCAGTTAGCCTAGGATCCTATCCTTCAAAAGCAGGTGAGAGGGTAGTTTTGCAAGGGAAACCGCCCGCTGTCCTCGAGCTTCTATGTGTCTCCATTCGCCGTCCATTCGCCGTAAAGCACGACGTTGGCTGTATTGTGGCGCGCAACCAGAGGCATTGCTCGGATTCAAACCCAGGCTGACCTTCCGGGTCTGTGGCCGTCCAACGGTAAGAGAGCGCGTTCTCTCTCTGCAGGACGGACAGGCCCTCGGGTCTCTGCACAATTGCAGTGTCCAGTGTCATTTGAAAGGCAGAGGCACTGTAAGGGCCTCAGGTCCAAGGGAGGGCAAAAAGGTCCAAGCTGCCATTTGCAAGGCACCGCTGGGATTCGAACCCAGGATCTCCTGTTTACTAGACAGGCGCTTTAACCAACTAAGCCACGGCGCCAACCCGCATGCAAATTGTGGGGATGGCGTCTTAGACGATGCATGAATAAACACTTCGTACGTCCTGCTGCCTCCACTTAATGCAAGACAGTGATTGCCATACCTCACTGAATTGGTTCTTGGGCATGTTTTGCTACCTTTTAAATATGATTGACATTTTCTTTAAATCAATTTACGCTGAGAACAGGAGGCCTCCAAATGGTTTCTGCTGTCCGATTGCAACATTGCGCATGATGGGCTTAACAAAATGGTAAAAAGCACGAGTGGTTAAGGCGATGCAAGGCTAATCCGTTGTACTGGGCACACCTTGGTTTGTGTGGGTTTGAATCCCATCCTCTTCATTTGATGATTTAGCACCACTGAGAGCCCACAGGAACAGACAGGCCCAACCTGTTTACGATGGGTAGCGGTGAGCTGTAATTGTGCTGTAGTTTAATGATACCTGCAGCGAAGTCTTGAGAACATATTGACAAAACAACAAATCTTCTGGCTCCGGCACGCTATGATCTGTAGACACCTCTTTGACGAGGACCAACAACCAGCCACTCCAACAAAAGGAAACAAAACGAAGCAAAACTATCTTTTTCAAGAAGCGTCCAGAGAGACCGGCAAAAACTGTCGAAGCTGACTGTATTTCAAAACATCCCGATGGGACATCTGGGAAAGTTTTCAACCAGCAATGATCACACCTCAGATAAACCACACAAGCTACAACATTTCCTCTGCGATAGAATAACGGTGATGGTCGTGACCTTTTCGTGCACCTACGTGGATGTGAACCGACAAGGTGGTAGCAAGCTGGATGAGCCCCAGAGACAGATCATCAGTGAAGACCTCTTCACCTAGACGGCCATCGACGCAAGACTGTGAAAACCAGATCCTCTCCAATCTGACACTGTGGCAACATGGAACTTTTGCATCTACACTAATATTAGTCTGTTTCTTCTTATTCTGAGGTCACCGTAGCCGCCAGATCCATTCTGTATTCCGATCAGATGGTCACTGCAGTCCCCCGGATCCAGTTCCGGAGCTCGCAAAATCCACTTAGCCTGTGCGGCGAATGGGCACGCTGGAGCCCGCCACCCTGTTGGGAAGAAAGAGAGCCAACAGAGGCGCCCAACGTGGGGCTCGAACCCACGACCCTGAGATTAAGAGTCTCATGCTCTACCGACTGAGCTAGCCGGGCTGGTTGTGGCTTCCTTCACCGGGTCGGAGGCAGTTTTCATCGGCTCCCAAATGACACAGGCGAAACGGAGGCTCTCGCGTTGTGCGAGACTGTCGAGCCGTCCCGTGGGTAGGGCTTAGAGCAGGCTTAGAGTTTTCTTCTGTCAGTTTTGACCCAATCTGTGTTTGGGAAGCGCAGTTTGACCCAGCAGTGCAGGCCAACAACATGTTCTGTCTTGCCGCGTGAAGGCGGTTCAATGCTTTGGGCAGCGTATGGTTGAGATGTGATTTTCCACCAATTTGGGGCACCTTTCTTATGGAAATCAAGGATAAATCTATATAAGGATAAGGATAAATCTTCTATTTTTCGGTGGTCTTTTGAGAACACTAGATTTATATGTCAATTCCAACATAACACAGACTGTTACGCAACAGTCCCGGGATCGTTAATAGTTACGCCTCCAACATTTGCATCGCCCAATCATCGGTAACGTCAGTACATCAGTAAAACAAGGCAAGCCACTGAAGGGACACGGTTAGCTTAATGCTAGCACTAGCCTGTTACATTGCAGTACAAAAGATATCACTTACCACATAAACAGAGAGATGACTGTGCTGATGATGGTGAATGATGGAGAAATAACTGCGCTGATGATGGCGAATGATTTACAGATCCAGAGTATCACAGAGAAGCAGCTGAACTTGTGTGGTAAGAAGAGCTCCGTCTGCATTATAACTTTACACAGAGCACATGGATCACAGTAATGAGACTAAAATGTCTGCGATTCAAAACGGCAGATTCAACAAACCACATATTAAAAGCGGCTAGAGCTCCTAATTAAATATATATTTTTTATCAATGTGCCAGCTATAGAGATGAGCAGCTCTGTGAAACAGCCAATCGGAGCAGAGCTCATTAATATTCATGAAGCTTCCAAAAAAGGCAATAACAGAGCATTTCATTCTAGGGACAAATCCTAGGGTTGTAAATGGTCCTGTAAAACCGTTTCTGGAGATTGTTTGCCCTTTCCTATGCCATATACCTTCTATGTAGATATCAAAGAACAAATTAAAATATTCTCTCAATGCATTTTATGGCAACTTTAAGTTGATAGAACCAGCTGACATCTTATCCTGACATTCTGAATCTCAAGGATGGTGACACCCACCAACAAAAATGTAAAAAAAAAAAAGTAGTTTCATCAGATATACACCAATTATGAGCTAAACAATTAATTACAAACAGAATCATATCCGATGTTCAATCGATCGCAACTACTCACAAGATTTTTAATCTGATATTTACAATTTTCAAAGACCACTCTGATCATACTCTCTTCTTCTATGCGGCATAAGTACCACACAGAACGTTCATCAATGGTGTGGAGCATATGAAATAACCAATTACTCCACACCCGATTCACGCTCAGAAAAGGGTATCAAAGCTCATCATCGTAGTTTGGGAGACACTACACTTTTGAAACACATTTCCTAGTTAAAAACTATAGAAATGATCCCTGAAAGTATAATCTTGACCTCCATTTTGCAAAACCAGCTTAGGCGACTTCTGACACTTTGAGTCTCAGAGATGGTGACAACCTAACAACAGAGATGAGAAAAGTTACATCTGAAACATCATTAGAGTCCTAATTTTTTTTTTGCAATTTTAGTCGGATGCAGTTTTCATCGGCCCCCAAATTACACAGGCGAAACTGAGGCTCTCGCGTTGTGCGAGACTGTCAACCCGTCCCGTGGGTAGGGCTTAAAGCAGGCTTAGAGATTTCTTCTGTCAGTTTTGACCCAATCTGTTTTTGGGAAGCACAGTTTGACCCAGCAGTGCGGGCCAACAACATGTTCAGTTTTGCCGCGTGAAGGCGGTTCAATGCTTTGGACAGCGTATGGTTGAGTTGTGATTTTCCACCAATTTGGGGCACCTTTCTTATGGAAATCAAGGATGATTTCAAGGGAAATGGCAAACTGGTGTAGCGTTTGGCTAATAAGCTAAAGCTACAAAGGATGTATCGGTGCCCCGTCGTCCGAGCAGAATCCACATTCGGCCGTAATCGGAGGTTACTACTAACATTCGATTGTGTCTCATAGGGAGTTTGGCGCAGGGCCTAAGTGGAAAACAGGCCCTCGGCGGCTGAAAGAAAAGACGAAGAATGCATCCACATGCACATGAATCAGGAGTGTTAAATAAAGAAACCCCGCAAGATGACGAGGTGGTCCAGTGGTTAAGGCGGTGGAAGGCTAATACATTGTGCTCGACACGCATTGGAAGCTTTAGCGCCACTGAGAGCCCACCGGACCAGACAGGACCAACCTGTTTACGATGGGTAACGGTGATCTGTAATTGCACGGCAGTTTAACGATACCTGTCTTGAGAACATATTGAAAAAACAACAAGCCCTCTGGCTCTGGCGCTCTATCATCAGTAGACAGCTTTTTGGCGAGGAAAAAAAACCCTAAACGAAACAAGGCTATATTTCTCAACAAAACTCTAAGCCTCCAGAGAGGCTAGCAAAAATTGCTAAAGCTAACTGTATTTCAAATCATCCTGGCGGGGTATTGGGTAAAGTTTTCAACCAGCAATGATCGCGCCTCGGATAAACCTCATAGGCTACAATATTGCCTCTGCGAAAGAATGCCAGCGACGGTCGTGACCTTTTCGTGCACCTACGTGGATGTGAACCGACAAGGTGGCAGCAAGCTTTAAACATGACGCACAAACAGTCTCCTGGCACGGGTTGCTGCACCGTGTTTCCACGGAACAGATTAGAGGTGTGTAAAAGACGGCTCATTCACTATTCCCTCTGTGCTCAAAACAGCCTGCTGAAAGCACGGCAGCAGCAGCTGAAAAGGTCCGCAGCATGGCCTGTCTCGGTCAGCAAGGGGACGGGGTGGCCGAGTGGTTAAAGCGATGGACTGCTAATCCATTGTGCTCTGTGCAATGGTTGGAATCCCATTCTTGTCGTTCGGTTCCTTTAGCACTGGACCTTAATCCAGGTCCTGGGGACCCCATGCTAAACTTTTTGTGTGTCCTCCTTATCTAACACACTCAGTTCAGTTCTTAGAGTTCTCTACTAATGAACTGATGATCTGAATCAGGAGTGCTAAATAAAAAATGCCACGTAAAATGACGAGGTGGCCGAGTGGTTAAGGCGATGGACTGCTAATCCATTGTGCTCTGCACGCGTGGGTTCGAATCCCATCCTCGTCGTTCGGCTCCTTTAGCAGTAGTCCTGGGGACCCCACTCTGCACTTTTTGAGTGTCCTCCTTATCTGACACACTCAGTTCAGTTCACTGAGTGCTCTACTAATGAGCTGATGGTCTGAATCGGGAGTGTTAAATAAAAGGACCATGGAAAGTGACGAGGTGGTCGAGTGGTTAAGGCGATGCAAGGCTAATCCGTTGTGCTGGGCACACCTTGGTTTGTGTGGGTTTGAATCCCATCCTCTTCATTTGATGATTTAGCACCACTGAGAGCCCACCGGAACAGACAGGCCCAACCTGTTTACGATGGGTAGCGGTGAGCTGTAATTGTGCTGTACTTTAATGATACCTGCAGCGAAGTCTTGAGAACATATTGACAAAACAACAAATCTTCTGGCTCCGGCACGCTATGATCTGTAGACACCTCTTTGACGAGGACCAACAACCAGCCACTCCAACAAAAGGAAACAAAACGAAGCAAAACTATCTTTTTCAAGAAGCGTCCAGAGAGACCGGCAAAAACTGTCGAAGCTGACTGTATTTCAAATCATCCCGATGGGATATCGGGGAAAGTTTTCAACCAGCAATGATCACACCTCAGATAAACCACACAAGCTACAACATTGCCTCTGCGATAGAATACCGGTGAAGGTCATGACCTTTTCGTGGACCTACGTGGATGTGAACCGACAAGGTGGTAGCAAGCTGGATGGGCCCTAGAGACAGAAGGTGTTTCTCAATGTCAAGGATACGTCCTTGGCAGGACTGGTCCTTCCAAGTCACTTCCTTCAGAGGCTAGGCGAGGCTCCTCTTAAGCATTCGGAGAACACATAAATGGAACAGGCTAGCAAGTGCACGTTATTGCGTAATTTCCTCAGTGAAAGGTCCGCTCTTATCATTCATTTAAAAATAATTACATCCATTTCGTCAAATTGACCCTGCACTGTTTAAACACACTTGACAGTCAAAAAATCAATATGATTAAAAAGGAGTTTATTGATTTAAAAACGATTATATTACCTGAGTGAACAAAACTGCGTCCATAGCAACGCTCTGTTTTTCATGGCAACCGTGTGCCGTATACTTCGCGGTTGTCTGTTATCTAGAAATAACAGACCGGAATTCAACCAAGCCATTGTAATAATATTTGATATTTAAAAATATTTATAATTTAACAACTATTTGTTAAAGACTTGTCCTATCTCACAAACAAGTTTATTTTTTAATTTCCCCAACTACACTATTTTTACCCTATTGAGCACAATGATTCCCTTCATGACTCCGCTAACGTCCGACATTTGTATTTTTGAACAAGAGATAGCAAAGCTGCGCGCATAGGATTGTGGGTGATTTTAGAGCGCGAAGAGCGCGAAGGCTACACTTATGCATCCTTTCCTGTGTATGGGATATTTTTCGAACGAAGGACGCAGTCCTTGGTTGAAATTCCGAGGATCCTCGACATTGGAACAGTCCTTCGACGGATGTTGATTACGTAGCATCCTCGAAATTCTGGCTTCCGAGGATCCTTCCTTGACATTGAGAAACGCCTAGATCATCAGTGAAGACCTCTTCACCTAGACGGCCATCGACGCAAGACTGTGAAAACCAGATCCTCTCCAATCTGACACTGTGGCAACATGGAACTTTTGCATCTACATTAATATTAGTCTGTTTCTTCTTATTCTGAGGTCACCGTAGCCGCCAGATCCATTCTGTATTCCGATCAGATGGTCACTGCAGTCCCCCGGATCCAGTTCCGGAGCTCGCAAAATCCACTTAGCCTGTGCGGCGAATGGGCACGCTGGAGCCCGCCACCCTGTTGGGAAGAAAGAGAGCCAACAGAGGCGCCCAACGTGGGGCTCGAACCCACGACCCTGAGATTAAGAGTCTCATGCTCTACCGACTGAGCTAGCCGGGCTGGTTGTGGCTTCCTTCACCGGGTCGGAGGCAGTTTTCATCGGCTCCCAAATGACACAGGCAAAACGGAGGCTCTCGCGTTGTGCGAGACTGTCGAGCCGTCCCGTGGGTAGGGCTTAGAGCAGGCTTAGAGTTTTCTTCTGTCAGTTTTGACCCAATCTGTTTTTGGGAAGCGCAGTTTGACCCAGCAGTGCAGGCCAACAACATGTTCTGTCTTGCCGCGTGAAGGCGGTTCAATGCTTTGGGCAGCGTATGGTTGAGATGTGATTTTCCACCAATTTGGGGCACCTTTCTTATGGAAATCAAGGATAAATCTATATAAGGATAAGGATAAATCTTCTATTTTTCGGTGGTCTTTTGAGAACACTAGATTTATATGTCAAGTCCAACATAACAACGACTGTTACGCAACAGTCCCGGGATCGTTAATAGTTACGCCTCCAACATTTGCATCGCCCAATCATCGGTAACGTCAGTACATCAGTAAAACAAGGCAAGCCACTGAAGGGACACGGTTAGCTTAATGCTAGCACTAGCCTGTTACATTGCAGTACAAAAGATATCACTTACCACATAAACAGAGAGATGACTGTGCTGATGATGGTGAATGATGGAGAAATAACTGCGCTGATGATGGCGAATGATTTACAGATCCAGAGTATCACCGAGAAGCAGCTGAACTTGTGTGGTAAGAAGAGCTCCGTCTGCATTATAACTTTACACAGAGCACATGGATCACAGTAATGAGACTAAAATGTCTGCGATTCAAAACGGCAGATTCAACAAACCACATATTAAAAGCGGCTAGAGCTCCTAATTAAATATATATTTTTTATCAATGTGCCAGCTATAGAGATGAGCAGCTCTGTGAAACAGCCAATCGGAGCAGAGCTCATTAATATTCATGAAGCTTCCAAAAAAGGCAATAACAGAGCATTTCATTCTAGGGACAAATCCTAGGGTTGTAAATGGTCCTGTAAAACCGTTTCTGGAGATTGTTTGCCCTTTCCTATGCCATATACCTTCTATGTAGATATCAAAGAACAAATTAAAATATTCTCTCAATGCATTTTATGGCAACTTTAAGTTGATAGAACCAGCTGACATCTTATCCTGACATTCTGAATCTCAAGGATGGTGACACCCACCAACAAAAATGTAAAAAAAAAAAAAAAAAAAAGTAGTTTCATCAGATATACACCAATTATGAGCTAAACAATTAATTACAAACAGAATCATATCCGATGTTCAATCGATCGCACCTACTCACAAGATTTTTAATCTGATATTTACAATTTTCAAAGACCACTCTGATCATACTCTCTTCTTCTATGCGGCATAAATGCCACACAGAACGTTCATCAATGGTGTGGAGCATATGAAATAAACAATTACTCCACACCCGATTCACGCTCAGAAAAGAGTATCAAAGCTCATCATCGTAGTTTGGGAGACACTACACTTTTGAAACACATTTCCTAGTTAAAAACTATAGAAATGATCCCTGAAAGTATAATCTTGACCTCCATTTTGCAAAACCAGCTTAGGCGACTTCTGACACTTTGAGTCTCAGAGATGGTGACAACCTAACAACAGAGATGAGAAAAGTTACATCTGAAACATCATTAGAGTCCTAAAATTTTTTTTGTAATTTTAGTCGGATGCAGTTTTCATCGGCCCCCAAATTACACAGGCGAAACTGAGGCTCTCGCGTTGTGCGAGACTGTCAACCCGTCCCGTGGGTAGGGCTTAAAGCAGGCTTAGAGATTTCTTCTGTCAGTTTTGACCCAATCTGTTTTTGGGAAGCGCAGTTTGACCCAGCAGTGCGGGCCAACAACATGTTCTGTTTTGCCGCGTGAAGGCGGTTCAATGCTTTGGACAGCGTATGGTTGAGTTGTGATTTTCCACCAATTTGGGGCACCTTTCTTATGGAAATCAAGGATGATTTCAAGGGAAATGGCAAACTGGTGTAGCGTTTGGCTAATAAGCTAAAGCTACAAAGGATGTACCGGTGCCCCGTCGTCCGAGCAGAATCCACATTCGGCCGTAATCGGAGGTTACTACTAACGTTCGATTGTGTCTCATAGGGAGTTTGGCGCAGGGCCTCAGTGGAAAACAGGCCCTCGGCGGCTGAAAGAAAAGACGAAGAATGCATCCACATGCACATGAATCAGGAGTGTTAAATAAAGAAACCCTGCAAGATGACGAGGTGGTCCAGTGGTTAAGGCGGTGGAAGGCTAATACATTGTGCTCGACACGCATTGGAAGCTTTAGCGCCACTGAGAGCCCACCGGACCAGACAGGACCAACCTGTTTACGATGGGTAACGGTGATCTGTAATTGCGCGGCAGTTTAACGATACCTGTCTTGAGAACATATTGAAAAAACAACAAGCCCTCTGGCTCTGGCGCTCTATCATCAGTAGACAGCTTTTTGGCGAGGAAAAAAAACCTAAACGAAACAAGGCTATATTTCTCAACAAAACTCTAAGCCTCCAGAGAGGCTAGCAAAAATCGCCAAAGCTAACTGTATTTCAAGTCATCCTGGCGGGGTATTGGGTAAAGTTTTCAACCAGCAATGATCGCGCCTCGGATAAACCTTATAGGCTACAATATTGCCTCTGCGAAAGAATGCCAGCGACGGTCGTGACCTTTTCGTGCACCTACGTGGATGTGAACCGACAAGGTGGCAGCAAGCTTTAAACATGATGCACAAACAGTCTCCTGGCACGGGTTGCTGCACCGTGTTTCCACGGAACAGATTAGAGGTGTGTAAAAGACGGCTCATTCACTATTCCCTCTGTGCTCAAAACAGCCTGCTGAAAGCACGGCAGCAGCAGCTGAAAAGGTCCGCAGCATGGCCTGTCTCGGTCAGCAAGGGGACGGGGTGGCCGAGTGGTTAAAGCGATGGACTGCTAATCCATTGTGCTCTGTGCAATGGTTGGAATCCCATTCTTGTCGTTCGGTTCCTTTAGCACTGGACCTTAATCCAGGTCCTGGGGACCCCATGCTAAACTTTTTGTGTGTCCTCCTTATCTAACACACTCAGTTCAGTTCTTAGAGTTCTCTACTAATGAACTGATGATCTGAATCAGGAGTGCTAAATAAAAAATGCCACGTAAAATGACGAGGTGGCCGAGTGGTTAAGGCGATGGACTGCTAATCCATTGTGCTCTGCACGCGTGGGTTCGAATCCCATCCTCGTCGTTCGGCTCCTTTAGCAGTAGTCCTGGGGACCCCACTCTGCACTTTTTGAGTGTCCTCCTTATCTGACACACTCAGTTCAGTTCACTGAGTGCTCTACTAATGAGCTGATGGTCTGAATCGGGAGTGTTAAATAAAAGGACCGCGGAAAGTGACGAGGTGGTCGAGTGGTTAAGGCGATGCAAGGCTAATCCGTTGTGCTGGGCACACCTTGGTTTGTGTGGGTTTGAATCCCATCCTCTTCATTTGATGATTTAGCACCACTGAGAGCCCACCGGAACAGACAGGCCCAACCTGTTTACGATGGGTAGCGGTGAGCTGTAATTGTGCTGTACTTTAATGATACCTGCAGCAAAGTCTTGAGAACATATTGACAAAACAACAAATCTTCTGGCTCCGGCACGCTATGATCTGTAGACACCTCTTTGACGAGGACCAACAACCAGCCACCCCAACAAAAGGAAACAAAACGAAGCAAAACTATCTTTTTCAAGAAGCGTCCAGAGAGACCGGCAAAAACTGTCGAAGCTGACTGTATTTCAAATCATCCCGATGGGATATCGGGGAAAGTTTTCAACCAGCAATGATCACACCTCAGATAAACCACACAAGCTACAACATTGCCTCTGCGATAGAATACCGGTGACGGTCGTGACCTTTTCGTGGACCTACGTGGATGTGAACCGACAAGGTGGTAGCAAGCTGGATGGGCCCCAGAGACAGATCATCAGTGAAGACCTCTTCACCTAGACGGCCATCGACGCAAGACTGTGAAAACCAGATCCTCTCCAATCTGACACTGTGGCAACATGGAACTTTTGCATCTACATTAATATTAGTCTGTTTCTTCTTATTCTGAGGTCACCGTAGCCGCCAGATCCATTCTGTATTCCGATCAGATGGTCACTGCAGTCCCCCGGATCCAGTTCCGGAGCTCGCAAAATCCACTTAGCCTGTGCAGCGAATGGGCACGCTGGAGCCCGCCACCCTGTTGGGAAGAAAGAGAGCCAACAGAGGCGCCCAACGTGGGGCTCGAACCCACGACCCTGAGATTAAGAGTCTCATGCTCTACCGACTGAGCTAGCCGGGCTGGTTGTGGCTTCCTTCACCGGGTCGGAGGCAGTTTTCATCGGCTCCCAAATGACACAGGCGAAACGGAGGCTCTCGCGTTGTGCGAGACTGTCGAGCCGTCCCGTGGGTAGGGCTTAGAGCAGGCTTAGAGTTTTCTTCTGTCAGTTTTGACCCAATCTGTTTTTGGGAAGCGCAGTTTGACCCAGCAGTGCAGGCAAACAACATGTTCTGTCTTGCCGCGTGAAGGCGGTTCAATGCTTTGGGCAGCGTATGGTTGAGATGTGATTTTCCACCAATTTGGGGCACCTTTCTTATGGAAATCAAGGATAAATCTATATAAGGATAAGGATAAATCTTCTATTTTTCGGTGGTCTTTTGAGAACACTAGATTTATATGTCAATTCCAACATAACACCGACTGTTACGCAACAGTCCCGGGATCGTTAATAGTTACGCCTCCAACATTTGCATCGCCCAATCATCGGTAACGTCAGTACATCAGTAAAACAAGGCAAGCCACTGAAGGGACACGGTTAGCTTAATGCTAGCACTAGCCTGTTACATTGCAGTACAAAAGATATCACTTACCACATAAACAGAGAGATGACTGTGCTGATGATGGTGAATGATGGAGAAATAACTGCGCTGATGATGGCGAATGATTTACAGATCCAGAGTATCACCGAGAAGCAGCTGAACTTGTGTGGTAAGAAGAGCTCCGTCTGCATTATAACTTTACACAGAGCACATGGATCACAGTAATGAGACTAAAATGTCTGCGATTCAAAACGGCAGATTCAACAAACCACATATTAAAAGCAGCTAGAGCTCCTAATTAAATATATATTTTTTATCAATGTGCCAGCTATAGAGATGAGCAGCTCTGTGAAACAGCCAATCGGAGCAGAGCTCATTAATATTCATGAAGCTTCCAAAAAAGGCAATAACAGAGCATTTCATTCTAGGGACAAATCCTAGGGTTGTAAATGGTCCTGTAAAACCGTTTCTGGAGATTGTTTGCCCTTTCCTATGCCATATACCTTCTATGTAGATATCAAAGAACAAATTAAAATATTCTCTCAATGCATTTTATGGCAACTTTAAGTTGATAGAACCAGCTGACATCTTATCCTGACATTCTGAATCTCAAGGATGGTGACACCCACCAACAAAAATGTAAAAAAAAAAAAAAAAAAAGTAGTTTCATCAGATATACACCAATTATGAGCTAAACAATTAATTACAAACAGAATCATATCCGATGTTCAATCGATCGCAACTACTCACAAGATTTTTAATCTGATACTCTCTTCTTCTATGCGGCATAAGTGCCACACAGAACGTTCATCAATGGTGTGGAGCATATGAAATAACCAATTACTCCACACCCGATTCACGCTCAGAAAAGTGTATCAAAGCTCATCATCGTAGTTTGGGAGACACTACACTTTTGAAACACATTTCCTAGTTAAAAACTATAGAAATGATCCCTGAAAGTATAATCTTGACCTCCATTTTGCAAAACCAGCTTAGGCGACTTCTGACACTTTGAGTCTCAGAGATGGTGACAACCTAACAACAGAGATGAGAAAAGTTACATCTGAAACATCATTAGAGTCCTAAATTTTTTTTTGCAATTTTAGTCGGATGCAGTTTTCATCGGCCCCCAAATTACACAGGCGAAACTGAGGCTCTCGCGTTGTGCGAGACTGTCAACCCGTCCCGTGGGTAGGGCTTAAAGCAGGCTTAGAGATTTCTTCTGTCAGTTTTGACCCAATCTGTTTTTGGGAAGCGCAGTTTGACCCAGCAGTGCGGGCCAACAACATGTTCTGTTTTGCCGCGTGAAGGCGGTTCAATGCTTTGGACAGCGTATGGTTGAGTTGTGATTTTCCACCAATTTGGGGCACCTTTCTTATGGAAATCAAGGATGATTTCAAGGGAAATGGCAAACTGGTGTAGCGTTTGGCTAATAAGCTAAAGCTACAAAGGATGTACCGGTGCCCCGTCGTCCGAGCAGAATCCACATTCGGCCGTAATCGGAGGTTACTACTAACGTTCGATTGTGTCTCATAGGGAGTTTGGCGCAGGGCCTCAGTGGAAAACAGGCCCTCGGCGGCTGAAAGAAAAGACGAAGAATGCAGCCACATGCACATGAATCAGGAGTGTTAAATAAAGAAACCCTGCAAGATGACGAGGTGGTCCAGTGGTTAAGGCGGTGGAAGGCTAATACATTGTGCTCGACACGCATTGGAAGCTTTAGCGCCACTGAGAGCCCACCGGACCAGACAGGACCAACCTGTTTACGATGGGTAACGGTGATCTGTAATTGCGCGGCAGTTTAACGATACCTGTCTTGAGAACATATTGAAAAAACAACAAGCCCTCTGGCTCTGGCGCTCTATCATCAGTAGACAGCTTTTTGGCGAGGAAAAAAAAACCTAAACGAAACAAGGCTATATTTCTCAACAAAACTCTAAGCCTCCAGAGAGGCTAGCAAAAATTGCCAAAGCTAACTGTATTTCAAGTCATCCTGGCGGGGTATTGGGTAAAGTTTTCAACCAGCAATGATCGCGCCTCGGATAAACCTTATAGGCTACAATATTGCCTCTGCGAAAGAATGCCAGCGACGGTCGTGACCTTTTCGTGCACCTACGTGGATGTGAACCGACAAGGTGGCAGCAAGCTTTAAACATGACGCACAAACAGTCTCCTGGCACGGGTTGCTGCACCGTGTTTCCACGGAACAGATTAGAGGTGTGTAAAAGACGGCTCATTCACTATTCCCTCTGTGCTCAAAACAGCCTGCTGAAAGCACGGCAGCAGCAGCTGAAAAGGTCCGCAGCATGGCCTGTCTCGGTCAGCAAGGGGACGGGGTGGCCGAGTGGTTAAAGCGATGGACTGCTAATCCATTGTGCTCTGTGCATGGTTGGAATCCCATTCTTGTCGTTCGGTTCCTTTAGCACTGGACCTTAATCCAGGTCCTGGGGACCCCATGCTAAACTTTTTGTGTGTCCTCCTTATCTAACACACTCAGTTCAGTTCTTAGAGTTCTCTACTAATGAACTGATGATCTGAATCAGGAGTGCTAAATAAAAAATGCCACGTAAAATGACGAGGTGGCCGAGTGGTTAAGGCGATGGACTGCTAATCCATTGTGCTCTGCACGCGTGGGTTCGAATCCCATCCTCGTCGTTCGGCTCCTTTAGCAGTAGTCCTGGGGACCCCACTCTGCACTTTTTGAGTGTCCTCCTTATCTGACACACTCAGTTCAGTTCACTGAGTGCTCTACTAATGAGCTGATGGTCTGAATCGGGAGTGTTAAATAAAAGGACCACGGAAAGTGACGAGGTGGTCGAGTGGTTAAGGCGATGCAAGGCTAATCCGTTGTGCTGGGCACACCTTGGTTTGTGTGGGTTTGAATCCCATCCTCTTCATTTGATGATTTAGCACCACTGAGAGCCCACCGGAACAGACAGGCCCAACCTGTTTACGATGGGTAGCGGTGAGCTGTAATTGTGCTGTACTTTAATGATACCTGCAGCGAAGTCTTGAGAACATATTGACAAAACAACAAATCTTCTGGCTCCGGCACGCTATGATCTGTAGACACCTCTTTGACGAGGACCAACAACCAGCCACTCCAACAAAAGGAAACAAAACGAAGCAAAACTATCTTTTTCAAGAAGCGTCCAGAGAGACCGGCAAAAACTGTCGAAGCTGACTGTATTTCAAATCATCCCGATGGGATATCGGGGAAAGTTTTCAACCAGCAATGATCACACCTCAGATAAACCACACAAGCTACAACATTGCCTCTGCGATAGAATACCGGTGAAGGTCATGACCTTTTCGTGGACCTACGTGGATGTGAACCGACAAGGTGGTAGCAAGCTGGATGGGCCCTAGAGACAGAAGGTGTTTCTCAATGTCAAGGATACGTCCTTGGCAGGACTGGTCCTTCCAAGTCACTTCCTTCAGAGGCTAGGCGAGGCTCCTCTTAAGCATTCGGAGAACACATAAATGGAACAGGCTAGCAAGTGCACGTTATTGCGTCATTTCCTCAGTGAAAGGTCCGCTCTTATCATTCATTTAAAAATAATTACATCCATTTCGTCAAATTGACCCTGCACTGTTTAAACACACTTGACAGTCAAAAAATCAATATGATTAAAAAGGAGTTTATTGATTTAAAAACGATTATATTACCTGAGTGAACAAAACTGCGTCCATAGCAACGCTCTGTTTTTCATGGCAACCGTGTGCCGTATACTTCGCGGTTGTCTGTTATCTAGAAATAACAGACCGGAATTCAACCAAGCCATTGTAATAATATTTGATATTTAAAAATATTTATAATTTAACAACTATTTGTTAAAGACTTGTCCTATCTCACAAACAAGTTTATTTTTTAATTTCCCCAACTACACTATTTTTACCCTATTGAGCACAATGATTCCCTTCATGACTCCGCTAACGTCCGACATTTGTATTTTTGAACAAGAGATAGCAAAGCTGCGCGCATAGGATTGTGGGTGATTTTAGAGCGCGAAGAGCGCGAAGGCTACACTTATGCATCCTTTCCTGTGTATGGGATATTTTTCGAACGAAGGACGCAGTCCTTGGTTGAAATTCCGAGGATCCTCGACATTGGAACAGTCCTTCGACGGATGTTGATTACGTAGCATCCTCGAAATTCTGGCTTCCGAGGATCCTTCCTTGACATTGAGAAACGCCTAGATCATCAGTGAAGACCTCTTCACCTAGACGGCCATCGACGCAAGACTGTGAAAACCAGATCCTCTCCAATCTGACACTGTGGCAACATGGAACTTTTGCATCTACATTAATATTAGTCTGTTTCTTCTTATTCTGAGGTCACCGTAGCCGCCAGATCCATTCTGTATTCCGATCAGATGGTCACTGCAGTCCCCCGGATCCAGTTCCGGAGCTCGCAAAATCCACTTAGCCTGTGCGGCGAATGGGCACGCTGGAGCCCGCCACCCTGTTGGGAAGAAAGAGAGCCAACAGAGGCGCCCAACGTGGGGCTCGAACCCACGACCCTGAGATTAAGAGTCTCATGCTCTACCGACTGAGCTAGCCGGGCTGGTTGTGGCTTCCTTCACCGGGTCGGAGGCAGTTTTCATCGGCTCCCAAATGACACAGGCAAAACGGAGGCTCTCGCGTTGTGCGAGACTGTCGAGCCGTCCCGTGGGTAGGGCTTAGAGCAGGCTTAGAGTTTTCTTCTGTCAGTTTTGACCCAATCTGTTTTTGGGAAGCGCAGTTTGACCCAGCAGTGCAGGCCAACAACATGTTCTGTCTTGCCGCGTGAAGGCGGTTCAATGCTTTGGGCAGCGTATGGTTGAGATGTGATTTTCCACCAATTTGGGGCACCTTTCTTATGGAAATCAAGGATAAATCTATATAAGGATAAGGATAAATCTTCTATTTTTCGGTGGTCTTTTGAGAACACTAGATTTATATGTCAAGTCCAACATAACAACGACTGTTACGCAACAGTCCCGGGATCGTTAATAGTTACGCCTCCAACATTTGCATCGCCCAATCATCGGTAACGTCAGTACATCAGTAAAACAAGGCAAGCCACTGAAGGGACACGGTTAGCTTAATGCTAGCACTAGCCTGTTACATTGCAGTACAAAAGATATCACTTACCACATAAACAGAGAGATGACTGTGCTGATGATGGTGAATGATGGAGAAATAACTGCGCTGATGATGGCGAATGATTTACAGATCCAGAGTATCACCGAGAAGCAGCTGAACTTGTGTGGTAAGAAGAGCTCCGTCTGCATTATAACTTTACACAGAGCACATGGATCACAGTAATGAGACTAAAATGTCTGCGATTCAAAACGGCAGATTCAACAAACCACATATTAAAAGCGGCTAGAGCTCCTAATTAAATATATATTTTTTATCAATGTGCCAGCTATAGAGATGAGCAGCTCTGTGAAACAGCCAATCGGAGCAGAGCTCATTAATATTCATGAAGCTTCCAAAAAAGGCAATAACAGAGCATTTCATTCTAGGGACAAATCCTAGGGTTGTAAATGGTCCTGTAAAACCGTTTCTGGAGATTGTTTGCCCTTTCCTATGCCATATACCTTCTATGTAGATATCAAAGAACAAATTAAAATATTCTCTCAATGCATTTTATGGCAACTTTAAGTTGATAGAACCAGCTGACATCTTATCCTGACATTCTGAATCTCAAGGATGGTGACACCCACCAACAAAAATGTAAAAAAAAAAAAAAAAAAAAAGTAGTTTCATCAGATATACACCAATTATGAGCTAAACAATTAATTACAAACAGAATCATATCCGATGTTCAATCGATCGCACCTACTCACAAGATTTTTAATCTGATATTTACAATTTTCAAAGACCACTCTGATCATACTCTCTTCTTCTATGCGGCATAAATGCCACACAGAACGTTCATCAATGGTGTGGAGCATATGAAATAAACAATTACTCCACACCCGATTCACGCTCAGAAAAGAGTATCAAAGCTCATCATCGTAGTTTGGGAGACACTACACTTTTGAAACACATTTCCTAGTTAAAAACTATAGAAATGATCCCTGAAAGTATAATCTTGACCTCCATTTTGCAAAACCAGCTTAGGCGACTTCTGACACTTTGAGTCTCAGAGATGGTGACAACCTAACAACAGAGATGAGAAAAGTTACATCTGAAACATCATTAGAGTCCTAAAATTTTTTTTGTAATTTTAGTCGGATGCAGTTTTCATCGGCCCCCAAATTACACAGGCGAAACTGAGGCTCTCGCGTTGTGCGAGACTGTCAACCCGTCCCGTGGGTAGGGCTTAAAGCAGGCTTAGAGATTTCTTCTGTCAGTTTTGACCCAATCTGTTTTTGGGAAGCGCAGTTTGACCCAGCAGTGCGGGCCAACAACATGTTCTGTTTTGCCGCGTGAAGGCGGTTCAATGCTTTGGACAGCGTATGGTTGAGTTGTGATTTTCCACCAATTTGGGGCACCTTTCTTATGGAAATCAAGGATGATTTCAAGGGAAATGGCAAACTGGTGTAGCGTTTGGCTAATAAGCTAAAGCTACAAAGGATGTACCGGTGCCCCGTCGTCCGAGCAGAATCCACATTCGGCCGTAATCGGAGGTTACTACTAACGTTCGATTGTGTCTCATAGGGAGTTTGGCGCAGGGCCTCAGTGGAAAACAGGCCCTCGGCGGCTGAAAGAAAAGACGAAGAATGCATCCACATGCACATGAATCAGGAGTGTTAAATAAAGAAACCCTGCAAGATGACGAGGTGGTCCAGTGGTTAAGGCGGTGGAAGGCTAATACATTGTGCTCGACACGCATTGGAAGCTTTAGCGCCACTGAGAGCCCACCGGACCAGACAGGACCAACCTGTTTACGATGGGTAACGGTGATCTGTAATTGCGCGGCAGTTTAACGATACCTGTCTTGAGAACATATTGAAAAAACAACAAGCCCTCTGGCTCTGGCGCTCTATCATCAGTAGACAGCTTTTTGGCGAGGAAAAAAAACCTAAACGAAACAAGGCTATATTTCTCAACAAAACTCTAAGCCTCCAGAGAGGCTAGCAAAAATCGCCAAAGCTAACTGTATTTCAAGTCATCCTGGCGGGGTATTGGGTAAAGTTTTCAACCAGCAATGATCGCGCCTCGGATAAACCTTATAGGCTACAATATTGCCTCTGCGAAAGAATGCCAGCGACGGTCGTGACCTTTTCGTGCACCTACGTGGATGTGAACCGACAAGGTGGCAGCAAGCTTTAAACATGACACACAAACAGTCTCCTGGCACGGGTTGCTGCACCGTGTTTCCACGGAACAGATTAGAGGTGTGTAAAAGACGGCTCATTCACTATTCCCTCTGTGCTCAAAACAGCCTGCTGAAAGCACGGCAGCAGCAGCTGAAAAGGTCCGCAGCATGGCCTGTCTCGGTCAGCAAGGGGACGGGGTGGCCGAGTGGTTAAAGCGATGGACTGCTAATCCATTGTGCTCTGTGCAATGGTTGGAATCCCATTCTTGTCGTTCGGTTCCTTTAGCACTGGACCTTAATCCAGGTCCTGGGGACCCCATGCTAAACTTTTTGTGTGTCCTCCTTATCTAACACACTCAGTTCAGTTCTTAGAGTTCTCTACTAATGAACTGATGATCTGAATCAGGAGTGCTAAATAAAAAATGCCACGTAAAATGACGAGGTGGCCGAGTGGTTAAGGCGATGGACTGCTAATCCATTGTGCTCTGCACGCGTGGGTTCGAATCCCATCCTCGTCGTTCGGCTCCTTTAGCAGTAGTCCTGGGGACCCCACTCTGCACTTTTTGAGTGTCCTCCTTATCTGACACACTCAGTTCAGTTCACTGAGTGCTCTACTAATGAGCTGATGGTCTGAATCGGGAGTGTTAAATAAAAGGACCGCGGAAAGTGACGAGGTGGTCGAGTGGTTAAGGCGATGCAAGGCTAATCCGTTGTGCTGGGCACACCTTGGTTTGTGTGGGTTTGAATCCCATCCTCTTCATTTGATGATTTAGCACCACTGAGAGCCCACCGGAACAGACAGGCCCAACCTGTTTACGATGGGTAGCGGTGAGCTGTAATTGTGCTGTACTTTAATGATACCTGCAGCAAAGTCTTGAGAACATATTGACAAAACAACAAATCTTCTGGCTCCGGCACGCTATGATCTGTAGACACCTCTTTGACGAGGACCAACAACCAGCCACCCCAACAAAAGGAAACAAAACGAAGCAAAACTATCTTTTTCAAGAAGCGTCCAGAGAGACCGGCAAAAACTGTCGAAGCTGACTGTATTTCAAATCATCCCGATGGGATATCGGGGAAAGTTTTCAACCAGCAATGATCACACCTCAGATAAACCACACAAGCTACAACATTGCCTCTGCGATAGAATACCGGTGACGGTCGTGACCTTTTCGTGGACCTACGTGGATGTGAACCGACAAGGTGGTAGCAAGCTGGATGGGCCCCAGAGACAGATCATCAGTGAAGACCTCTTCACCTAGACGGCCATCGACGCAAGACTGTGAAAACCAGATCCTCTCCAATCTGACACTGTGGCAACATGGAACTTTTGCATCTACATTAATATTAGTCTGTTTCTTCTTATTCTGAGGTCACCGTAGCCGCCAGATCCATTCTGTATTCCGATCAGATGGTCACTGCAGTCCCCCGGATCCAGTTCCGGAGCTCGCAAAATCCACTTAGCCTGTGCAGCGAATGGGCACGCTGGAGCCCGCCACCCTGTTGGGAAGAAAGAGAGCCAACAGAGGCGCCCAACGTGGGGCTCGAACCCACGACCCTGAGATTAAAAGTCTCATGCTCTACCGACTGAGCTAGCCGGGCTGGTTGTGGCTTCCTTCACCGGGTCGGAGGCAGTTTTCATCGGCTCCCAAATGACACAGGCGAAACGGAGGCTCTCGCGTTGTGCGAGACTGTCGAGCCGTCCCGTGGGTAGGGCTTAGAGCAGGCTTAGAGTTTTCTTCTGTCAGTTTTGACCCAATCTGTTTTTGGGAAGCGCAGTTTGACCCAGCAGTGCAGGCAAACAACATGTTCTGTCTTGCCGCGTGAAGGCGGTTCAATGCTTTGGGCAGCGTATGGTTGAGATGTGATTTTCCACCAATTTGGGGCACCTTTCTTATGGAAATCAAGGATAAATCTATATAAGGATAAGGATAAATCTTCTATTTTTCGGTGGTCTTTTGAGAACACTAGATTTATATGTCAATTCCAACATAACACCGACTGTTACGCAACAGTCCCGGGATCGTTAATAGTTACGCCTCCAACATTTGCATCGCCCAATCATCGGTAACGTCAGTACATCAGTAAAACAAGGCAAGCCACTGAAGGGACACGGTTAGCTTAATGCTAGCACTAGCCTGTTACATTGCAGTACAAAAGATATCACTTACCACATAAACAGAGAGATGACTGTGCTGATGATGGTGAATGATGGAGAAATAACTGCGCTGATGATGGCGAATGATTTACAGATCCAGAGTATCACCGAGAAGCAGCTGAACTTGTGTGGTAAGAAGAGCTCCGTCTGCATTATAACTTTACACAGAGCACATGGATCACAGTAATGAGACTAAAATGTCTGCGATTCAAAACGGCAGATTCAACAAACCACATATTAAAAGCAGCTAGAGCTCCTAATTAAATATATATTTTTTATCAATGTGCCAGCTATAGAGATGAGCAGCTCTGTGAAACAGCCAATCGGAGCAGAGCTCATTAATATTCATGAAGCTTCCAAAAAAGGCAATAACAGAGCATTTCATTCTAGGGACAAATCCTAGGGTTGTAAATGGTCCTGTAAAACCGTTTCTGGAGATTGTTTGCCCTTTCCTATGCCATATACCTTCTATGTAGATATCAAAGAACAAATTAAAATATTCTCTCAATGCATTTTATGGCAACTTTAAGTTGATAGAACCAGCTGACATCTTATCCTGACATTCTGAATCTCAAGGATGGTGACACCCACCAACAAAAATGTAAAAAAAAAAAAAAAAAAAGTAGTTTCATCAGATATACACCAATTATGAGCTAAACAATTAATTACAAACAGAATCATATCCGATGTTCAATCGATCGCAACTACTCACAAGATTTTTAATCTGATACTCTCTTCTTCTATGCGGCATAAGTGCCACACAGAACGTTCATCAATGGTGTGGAGCATATGAAATAACCAATTACTCCACACCCGATTCACGCTCAGAAAAGTGTATCAAAGCTCATCATCGTAGTTTGGGAGACACTACACTTTTGAAACACATTTCCTAGTTAAAAACTATAGAAATGATCCCTGAAAGTATAATCTTGACCTCCATTTTGCAAAACCAGCTTAGGCGACTTCTGACACTTTGAGTCTCAGAGATGGTGACAACCTAACAACAGAGATGAGAAAAGTTACATCTGAAACATCATTAGAGTCCTAAATTTTTTTTTGCAATTTTAGTCGGATGCAGTTTTCATCGGCCCCCAAATTACACAGGCGAAACTGAGGCTCTCGCGTTGTGCGAGACTGTCAACCCGTCCCGTGGGTAGGGCTTAAAGCAGGCTTAGAGATTTCTTCTGTCAGTTTTGACCCAATCTGTTTTTGGGAAGCGCAGTTTGACCCAGCAGTGCGGGCCAACAACATGTTCTGTTTTGCCGCATGAAGGCGGTTCAATGCTTTGGACAGCGTATGGTTGAGTTGTGATTTTCCACCAATTTGGGGCACCTTTCTTATGGAAATCAAGGATGATTTCAAGGGAAATGGCAAACTGGTGTAGCGTTTGGCTAATAAGCTAAAGCTACAAAGGATGTACCGGTGCCCCGTCGTCCGAGCAGAATCCACATTTGGCCGTAATCGGAGGTTACTACTAACGTTCGATTGTGTCTCATAGGGAGTTTGGCGCAGGGCCTCAGTGGAAAACAGGCCCTCGGCGGCTGAAAGAAAAGACGAAGAATGCAGCCACATGCACATGAATCAGGAGTGTTAAATAAAGAAACCCTGCAAGATGACGAGGTGGTCCAGTGGTTAAGGCGGTGGAAGGCTAATACATTGTGCTCGACACGCATTGGAAGCTTTAGCGCCACTGAGAGCCCACCGGACCAGACAGGACCAACCTGTTTACGATGGGTAACGGTGATCTGTAATTGCGCGGCAGTTTAACGATACCTGTCTTGAGAACATATTGAAAAAACAACAAGCCCTCTGGCTCTGGCGCTCTATCATCAGTAGACAGCTTTTTGGCGAGGAAAAAAAAACCTAAACGAAACAAGGCTATATTTCTCAACAAAACTCTAAGCCTCCAGAGAGGCTAGCAAAAATTGCCAAAGCTAACTGTATTTCAAGTCATCCTGGCGGGGTATTGGGTAAAGTTTTCAACCAGCAATGATCGCGCCTCGGATAAACCTTATAGGCTACAATATTGCCTCTGCGAAAGAATGCCAGCGACGGTCGTGACCTTTTCGTGCACCTACGTGGATGTGAACCGACAAGGTGGCAGCAAGCTTTAAACATGACGCACAAACAGTCTCCTGGCACGGGTTGCTGCACCGTGTTTCCACGGAACAGATTAGAGGTGTGTAAAAGACGGCTCATTCACTATTCCCTCTGTGCTCAAAACAGCCTGCTGAAAGCACGGCAGCAGCAGCTGAAAAGGTCCGCAGCATGGCCTGTCTCGGTCAGCAAGGGGACGGGGTGGCCGAGTGGTTAAAGCGATGGACTGCTAATCCATTGTGCTCTGTGCGATGGTTGGAATCCCATTCTTGTCGTTCGGTTCCTTTAGCACTGGACCTTAATCCAGGTCCTGGGGACCCCATGCTAAACTTTTTGTGTGTCCTCCTTATCTAACACACTCAGTTCAGTTCTTAGAGTTCTCTACTAATGAACTGATGATCTGAATCAGGAGTGCTAAATAAAAAATGCCACGTAAAATGACGAGGTGGCCGAGTGGTTAAGGCGATGGACTGCTAATCCATTGTGCTCTGCACGCGTGGGTTCGAATCCCATCCTCGTCGTTCGGCTCCTTTAGCAGTAGTCCTGGGGACCCCACTCTGCACTTTTTGAGTGTCCTCCTTATCTGACACACTCAGTTCAGTTCACTGAGTGCTCTACTAATGAGCTGATGGTCTGAATCGGGAGTGTTAAATAAAAGGACCACGGAAAGTGACGAGGTGGTCGAGTGGTTAAGGCGATGCAAGGCTAATCCGTTGTGCTGGGCACACCTTGGTTTGTGTGGGTTTGAATCCCATCCTCTTCATTTGATGATTTAGCACCACTGAGAGCCCACCGGAACAGACAGGCCCAACCTGTTTACGATGGGTAGCGGTGAGCTGTAATTGTGCTGTACTTTAATGATACCTGCAGCGAAGTCTTGAGAACATATTGACAAAACAACAAATCTTCTGGCTCCGGCACGCTATGATCTGTAGACACCTCTTTGACGAGGACCAACAACCAGCCACTCCAACAAAAGGAAACAAAACGAAGCAAAACTATCTTTTTCAAGAAGCGTCCAGAGAGACCGGCAAAAACTGTCGAAGCTGACTGTATTTCAAATCATCCCGATGGGATATCGGGGAAAGTTTTCAACCAGCAATGATCACACCTCAGATAAACCACACAAGCTACAACATTGCCTCTGCGATAGAATACCGGTGAAGGTCATGACCTTTTCGTGGACCTACGTGGATGTGAACCGACAAGGTGGTAGCAAGCTGGATGGGCCCTAGAGACAGAAGGTGTTTCTCAATGTCAAGGATACGTCCTTGGCAGGACTGGTCCTTCCAAGTCACTTCCTTCAGAGGCTAGGCGAGGCTCCTCTTAAGCATTCGGAGAACACATAAATGGAACAGGCTAGCAAGTGCACGTTATTGCGTAATTTCCTCAGTGAAAGGTCCGCTCTTATCATTCATTTAAAAATAATTACATCCATTTCGTCAAATTGACCCTGCACTGTTTAAACACACTTGACAGTCAAAAAATCAATATGATTAAAAAGGAGTTTATTGATTTAAAAACGATTATATTACCTGAGTGAACAAAACTGCGTCCATAGCAACGCTCTGTTTTTCATGGCAACCGTGTGCCGTATACTTCGCGGTTGTCTGTTATCTAGAAATAACAGACCGGAATTCAACCAAGCCATTGTAATAATATTTGATATTTAAAAATATTTATAATTTAACAACTATTTGTTAAAGACTTGTCCTATCTCACAAACAAGTTTATTTTTTAATTTCCCCAACTACACTATTTTTACCCTATTGAGCACAATGATTCCCTTCATGACTCCGCTAACGTCCGACATTTGTATTTTTGAACAAGAGATAGCAAAGCTGCGCGCATAGGATTGTGGGTGATTTTAGAGCGCGAAGAGCGCGAAGGCTACACTTATGCATCCTTTCCTGTGTATGGGATATTTTTCGAACGAAGGACGCAGTCCTTGGTTGAAATTCCGAGGATCCTCGACATTGGAACAGTCCTTCGACGGATGTTGATTACGTAGCATCCTCGAAATTCTGGCTTCCGAGGATCCTTCCTTGACATTGAGAAACGCCTAGATCATCAGTGAAGACCTCTTCACCTAGACGGCCATCGACGCAAGACTGTGAAAACCAGATCCTCTCCAATCTGACACTGTGGCAACATGGAACTTTTGCATCTACATTAATATTAGTCTGTTTCTTCTTATTCTGAGGTCACCGTAGCCGCCAGATCCATTCTGTATTCCGATCAGATGGTCACTGCAGTCCCCCGGATCCAGTTCCGGAGCTCGCAAAATCCACTTAGCCTGTGCGGCGAATGGGCACGCTGGAGCCCGCCACCCTGTTGGGAAGAAAGAGAGCCAACAGAGGCGCCCAACGTGGGGCTCGAACCCACGACCCTGAGATTAAGAGTCTCATGCTCTACCGACTGAGCTAGCCGGGCTGGTTGTGGCTTCCTTCACCGGGTCGGAGGCAGTTTTCATCGGCTCCCAAATGACACAGGCAAAACGGAGGCTCTCGCGTTGTGCGAGACTGTCGAGCCGTCCCGTGGGTAGGGCTTAGAGCAGGCTTAGAGTTTTCTTCTGTCAGTTTTGACCCAATCTGTTTTTGGGAAGCGCAGTTTGACCCAGCAGTGCAGGCCAACAACATGTTCTGTCTTGCCGCGTGAAGGCGGTTCAATGCTTTGGGCAGCGTATGGTTGAGATGTGATTTTCCACCAATTTGGGGCACCTTTCTTATGGAAATCAAGGATAAATCTATATAAGGATAAGGATAAATCTTCTATTTTTCGGTGGTCTTTTGAGAACACTAGATTTATATGTCAAGTCCAACATAACAACGACTGTTACGCAACAGTCCCGGGATCGTTAATAGTTACGCCTCCAACATTTGCATCGCCCAATCATCGGTAACGTCAGTACATCAGTAAAACAAGGCAAGCCACTGAAGGGACACGGTTAGCTTAATGCTAGCACTAGCCTGTTACATTGCAGTACAAAAGATATCACTTACCACATAAACAGAGAGATGACTGTGCTGATGATGGTGAATGATGGAGAAATAACTGCGCTGATGATGGCGAATGATTTACAGATCCAGAGTATCACCGAGAAGCAGCTGAACTTGTGTGGTAAGAAGAGCTCCGTCTGCATTATAACTTTACACAGAGCACATGGATCACAGTAATGAGACTAAAATGTCTGCGATTCAAAACGGCAGATTCAACAAACCACATATTAAAAGCGGCTAGAGCTCCTAATTAAATATATATTTTTTATCAATGTGCCAGCTATAGAGATGAGCAGCTCTGTGAAACAGCCAATCGGAGCAGAGCTCATTAATATTCATGAAGCTTCCAAAAAAGGCAATAACAGAGCATTTCATTCTAGGGACAAATCCTAGGGTTGTAAATGGTCCTGTAAAACCGTTTCTGGAGATTGTTTGCCCTTTCCTATGCCATATACCTTCTATGTAGATATCAAAGAACAAATTAAAATATTCTCTCAATGCATTTTATGGCAACTTTAAGTTGATAGAACCAGCTGACATCTTATCCTGACATTCTGAATCTCAAGGATGGTGACACCCACCAACAAAAATGTAAAAAAAAAAAAAAAAAAAAGTAGTTTCATCAGATATACACCAATTATGAGCTAAACAATTAATTACAAACAGAATCATATCCGATGTTCAATCGATCGCACCTACTCACAAGATTTTTAATCTGATATTTACAATTTTCAAAGACCACTCTGATCATACTCTCTTCTTCTATGCGGCATAAATGCCACACAGAACGTTCATCAATAGTGTGGAGCATATGAAATAAACAATTACTCCACACCCGATTCACGCTCAGAAAAGAGTATCAAAGCTCATCATCGTAGTTTGGGAGACACTACACTTTTGAAACACATTTCCTAGTTAAAAACTATAGAAATGATCCCTGAAAGTATAATCTTGACCTCCATTTTGCAAAACCAGCTTAGGCGACTTCTGACACTTTGAGTCTCAGAGATGGTGACAACCTAACAACAGAGATGAGAAAAGTTACATCTGAAACATCATTAGAGTCCTAAAATTTTTTTTGTAATTTTAGTCGGATGCAGTTTTCATCGGCCCCCAAATTACACAGGCGAAACTGAGGCTCTCGCGTTGTGCGAGACTGTCAACCCGTCCCGTGGGTAGGGCTTAAAGCAGGCTTAGAGATTTCTTCTGTCAGTTTTGACCCAATCTGTTTTTGGGAAGCGCAGTTTGACCCAGCAGTGCGGGCCAACAACATGTTCTGTTTTGCCGCGTGAAGGCGGTTCAATGCTTTGGACAGCGTATGGTTGAGTTGTGATTTTCCACCAATTTGGGGCACCTTTCTTATGGAAATCAAGGATGATTTCAAGGGAAATGGCAAACTGGTGTAGCGTTTGGCTAATAAGCTAAAGCTACAAAGGATGTACCGGTGCCCCGTCGTCCGAGCAGAATCCACATTCGGCCGTAATCGGAGGTTACTACTAACGTTCGATTGTGTCTCATAGGGAGTTTGGCGCAGGGCCTCAGTGGAAAACAGGCCCTCGGCGGCTGAAAGAAAAGACGAAGAATGCATCCACATGCACATGAATCAGGAGTGTTAAATAAAGAAACCCTGCAAGATGACGAGGTGGTCCAGTGGTTAAGGCGGTGGAAGGCTAATACATTGTGCTCGACACGCATTGGAAGCTTTAGCGCCACTGAGAGCCCACCGGACCAGACAGGACCAACCTGTTTACGATGGGTAACGGTGATCTGTAATTGCGCGGCAGTTTAACGATACCTGTCTTGAGAACATATTGAAAAAACAACAAGCCCTCTGGCTCTGGCGCTCTATCATCAGTAGACAGCTTTTTGGCGAGGAAAAAAAACCTAAACGAAACAAGGCTATATTTCTCAACAAAACTCTAAGCCTCCAGAGAGGCTAGCAAAAATCGCCAAAGCTAACTGTATTTCAAGTCATCCTGGCGGGGTATTGGGTAAAGTTTTCAACCAGCAATGATCGCGCCTCGGATAAACCTTATAGGCTACAATATTGCCTCTGCGAAAGAATGCCAGCGACGGTCGTGACCTTTTCGTGCACCTACGTGGATGTGAACCGACAAGGTGGCAGCAAGCTTTAAACATGACGCACAAACAGTCTCCTGGCACGGGTTGCTGCACCGTGTTTCCACGGAACAGATTAGAGGTGTGTAAAAGACGGCTCATTCACTATTCCCTCTGTGCTCAAAACAGCCTGCTGAAAGCACGGCAGCAGCAGCTGAAAAGGTCCGCAGCATGGCCTGTCTCGGTCAGCAAGGGGACGGGGTGGCCGAGTGGTTAAAGCGATGGACTGCTAATCCATTGTGCTCTGTGCAATGGTTGGAATCCCATTCTTGTCGTTCGGTTCCTTTAGCACTGGACCTTAATCCAGGTCCTGGGGACCCCATGCTAAACTTTTTGTGTGTCCTCCTTATCTAACACACTCAGTTCAGTTCTTAGAGTTCTCTACTAATGAACTGATGATCTGAATCAGGAGTGCTAAATAAAAAATGCCACGTAAAATGACGAGGTGGCCGAGTGGTTAAGGCGATGGACTGCTAATCCATTGTGCTCTGCACGCGTGGGTTCGAATCCCATCCTCGTCGTTCGGCTCCTTTAGCAGTAGTCCTGGGGACCCCACTCTGCACTTTTTGAGTGTCCTCCTTATCTGACACACTCAGTTCAGTTCACTGAGTGCTCTACTAATGAGCTGATGGTCTGAATCGGGAGTGTTAAATAAAAGGACCGCGGAAAGTGACGAGGTGGTCGAGTGGTTAAGGCGATGCAAGGCTAATCCGTTGTGCTGGGCACACCTTGGTTTGTGTGGGTTTGAATCCCATCCTCTTCATTTGATGATTTAGCACCACTGAGAGCCCACCGGAACAGACAGGCCCAACCTGTTTACGATGGGTAGCGGTGAGCTGTAATTGTGCTGTACTTTAATGATACCTGCAGCAAAGTCTTGAGAACATATTGACAAAACAACAAATCTTCTGGCTCCGGCACGCTATGATCTGTAGACATCTCTTTGACGAGGACCAACAACCAGCCACCCCAACAAAAGGAAACAAAACGAAGCAAAACTATCTTTTTCAAGAAGCGTCCAGAGAGACCGGCAAAAACTGTCGAAGCTGACTGTATTTCAAATCATCCCGATGGGATATCGGGGAAAGTTTTCAACCAGCAATGATCACACCTCAGATAAACCACACAAGCTACAACATTGCCTCTGCGATAGAATACCGGTGACGGTCGTGACCTTTTCGTGGACCTACGTGGATGTGAACCGACAAGGTGGTAGCAAGCTGGATGGGCCCCAGAGACAGATCATCAGTGAAGACCTCTTCACCTAGACGGCCATCGACGCAAGACTGTGAAAACCAGATCCTCTCCAATCTGACACTGTGGCAACATGGAACTTTTGCATCTACATTAATATTAGTCTGTTTCTTCTTATTCTGAGGTCACCGTAGCCGCCAGATCCATTCTGTATTCCGATCAGATGGTCACTGCAGTCCCCCGGATCCAGTTCCGGAGCTCGCAAAATCCACTTAGCCTGTGCAGCGAATGGGCACGCTGGAGCCCGCCACCCTGTTGGGAAGAAAGAGAGCCAACAGAGGCGCCCAACGTGGGGCTCGAACCCACGACCCTGAGATTAAGAGTCTCATGCTCTACCGACTGAGCTAGCCGGGCTGGTTGTGGCTTCCTTCACCGGGTCGGAGGCAGTTTTCATCGGCTCCCAAATGACACAGGCGAAACGGAGGCTCTCGCGTTGTGCGAGACTGTCGAGCCGTCCCGTGGGTAGGGCTTAGAGCAGGCTTAGAGTTTTCTTCTGTCAGTTTTGACCCAATCTGTTTTTGGGAAGCGCAGTTTGACCCAGCAGTGCAGGCAAACAACATGTTCTGTCTTGCCGCGTGAAGGCGGTTCAATGCTTTGGGCAGCGTATGGTTGAGATGTGATTTTCCACCAATTTGGGGCACCTTTCTTATGGAAATCAAGGATAAATCTATATAAGGATAAGGATAAATCTTCTATTTTTCGGTGGTCTTTTGAGAACACTAGATTTATATGTCAATTCCAACATAACACCGACTGTTACGCAACAGTCCCGGGATCGTTAATAGTTACGCCTCCAACATTTGCATCGCCCAATCATCGGTAACGTCAGTACATCAGTAAAACAAGGCAAGCCACTGAAGGGACACGGTTAGCTTAATGCTAGCACTAGCCTGTTACATTGCAGTACAAAAGATATCACTTACCACATAAACAGAGAGATGACTGTGCTGATGATGGTGAATGATGGAGAAATAACTGCGCTGATGATGGCGAATGATTTACAGATCCAGAGTATCACCGAGAAGCAGCTGAACTTGTGTGGTAAGAAGAGCTCCGTCTGCATTATAACTTTACACAGAGCACATGGATCACAGTAATGAGACTAAAATGTCTGCGATTCAAAACGGCAGATTCAACAAACCACATATTAAAAGCAGCTAGAGCTCCTAATTAAATATATATTTTTTATCAATGTGCCAGCTATAGAGATGAGCAGCTCTGTGAAACAGCCAATCGGAGCAGAGCTCATTAATATTCATGAAGCTTCCAAAAAAGGCAATAACAGAGCATTTCATTCTAGGGACAAATCCTAGGGTTGTAAATGGTCCTGTAAAACCGTTTCTGGAGATTGTTTGCCCTTTCCTATGCCATATACCTTCTATGTAGATATCAAAGAACAAATTAAAATATTCTCTCAATGCATTTTATGGCAACTTTAAGTTGATAGAACCAGCTGACATCTTATCCTGACATTCTGAATCTCAAGGATGGTGACACCCACCAACAAAAATGTTAAAAAAAAAAAAAAAAAGTAGTTTCATCAGATATACACCAATTATGAGCTAAACAATTAATTACAAACAGAATCATATCCGATGTTCAATCGATCGCAACTACTCACAAGATTTTTAATCTGATACTCTCTTCTTCTATGCGGCATAAGTGCCACACAGAACATTCATCAATGGTGTGGAGCATATGAAATAACCAATTACTCCACACCCGATTCACGCTCAGAAAAGTGTATCAAAGCTCATCATCGTAGTTTGGGAGACACTACACTTTTGAAACACATTTCCTAGTTAAAAACTATAGAAATGATCCCTGAAAGTATAATCTTGACCTCCATTTTGCAAAACCAGCTTAGGCGACTTCTGACACTTTGAGTCTCAGAGATGGTGACAACCTAACAACAGAGATGAGAAAAGTTACATCTGAAACATCATTAGAGTCCTAAATGTTTTTTTGCAATTTTAGTCGGATGCAGTTTTCATCGGCCCCCAAATTACACAGGCGAAACTGAGGCTCTCGCGTTGTGCGAGACTGTCAACCCGTCCCGTGGGTAGGGCTTAAAGCAGGCTTAGAGATTTCTTCTGTCAGTTTTGACCCAATCTGTTTTTGGGAAGCGCAGTTTGACCCAGCAGTGCGGGCCAACAACATGTTCTGTTTTGCCGCGTGAAGGCGGTTCAATGCTTTGGACAGCGTATGGTTGAGTTGTGATTTTCCACCAATTTGGGGCACCTTTCTTATGGAAATCAAGGATGATTTCAAGGGAAATGGCAAACTGGTGTAGCGTTTGGCTAATAAGCTAAAGCTACAAAGGATGTACCGGTGCCCCGTCGTCCGAGCAGAATCCACATTCGGCCGTAATCGGAGGTTACTACTAACGTTCGATTGTGTCTCATAGGGAGTTTGGCGCAGGGCCTCAGTGGAAAACAGGCCCTCGGCGGCTGAAAGAAAAGACGAAGAATGCAGCCACATGCACATGAATCAGGAGTGTTAAATAAAGAAACCCTGCAAGATGACGAGGTGGTCCAGTGGTTAAGGCGGTGGAAGGCTAATACATTGTGCTCGACACGCATTGGAAGCTTTAGCGCCACTGAGAGCCCACCGGACCAGACAGGACCAACCTGTTTACGATGGGTAACGGTGATCTGTAATTGCGCGGCAGTTTAACGATACCTGTCTTGAGAACATATTGAAAAAACAACAAGCCCTCTGGCTCTGGCGCTCTATCATCAGTAGACAGCTTTTTGGCGAGGAAAAAAAAACCTAAACGAAACAAGGCTATATTTCTCAACAAAACTCTAAGCCTCCAGAGAGGCTAGCAAAAATTGCCAAAGCTAACTGTATTTCAAGTCATCCTGGCGGGGTATTGGGTAAAGTTTTCAACCAGCAATGATCGCGCCTCGGATAAACCTTATAGGCTACAATATTGCCTCTGCGAAAGAATGCCAGCGACGGTCGTGACCTTTTCGTGCACCTACGTGGATGTGAACCGACAAGGTGGCAGCAAGCTTTAAACATGACGCACAAACAGTCTCCTGGCACGGGTTGCTGCACCGTGTTTCCACGGAACAGATTAGAGGTGTGTAAAAGACGGCTCATTCACTATTCCCTCTGTGCTCAAAACAGCCTGCTGAAAGCACGGCAGCAGCAGCTGAAAAGGTCCGCAGCATGGCCTGTCTCGGTCAGCAAGGGGACGGGGTGGCCGAGTGGTTAAAGCGATGGACTGCTAATCCATTGTGCTCTGTGCAATGGTTGGAATCCCATTCTTGTCGTTCGGTTCCTTTAGCACTGGACCTTAATCCAGGTCCTGGGGACCCCATGCTAAACTTTTTGTGTGTCCTCCTTATCTAACACACTCAGTTCAGTTCTTAGAGTTCTCTACTAATGAACTGATGATCTGAATCAGGAGTGCTAAATAAAAAATGCCACGTAAAATGACGAGGTGGCCGAGTGGTTAAGGCGATGGACTGCTAATCCATTGTGCTCTGCACGCGTGGGTTCGAATCCCATCCTCGTCGTTCGGCTCCTTTAGCAGTAGTCCTGGGGACCCCACTCTGCACTTTTTGAGTGTCCTCCTTATCTGACACACTCAGTTCAGTTCACTGAGTGCTCTACTAATGAGCTGATGGTCTGAATCGGGAGTGTTAAATAAAAGGACCACGGAAAGTGACGAGGTGGTCGAGTGGTTAAGGCGATGCAAGGCTAATCCGTTGTGCTGGGCACACCTTGGTTTGTGTGGGTTTGAATCCCATCCTCTTCATTTGATGATTTAGCACCACTGAGAGCCCACCGGAACAGACAGGCCCAACCTGTTTACGATGGGTAGCGGTGAGCTGTAATTGTGCTGTACTTTAATGATACCTGCAGCGAAGTCTTGAGAACATATTGACAAAACAACAAATCTTCTGGCTCCGGCACGCTATGATCTGTAGACACCTCTTTGACGAGGACCAACAACCAGCCACTCCAACAAAAGGAAACAAAACGAAGCAAAACTATCTTTTTCAAGAAGCGTCCAGAGAGACCGGCAAAAACTGTCGAAGCTGACTGTATTTCAAATCATCCCGATGGGATATCGGGGAAAGTTTTCAACCAGCAATGATCACACCTCAGATAAACCACACAAGCTACAACATTGCCTCTGCGATAGAATACCGGTGAAGGTCATGACCTTTTCGTGGACCTACGTGGATGTGAACCGACAAGGTGGTAGCAAGCTGGATGGGCCCTAGAGACAGAAGGTGTTTCTCAATGTCAAGGATACGTCCTTGGCAGGACTGGTCCTTCCAAGTCACTTCCTTCAGAGGCTAGGCGAGGCTCCTCTTAAGCATTCGGAGAACACATAAATGGAACAGGCTAGCAAGTGCACGTTATTGCGTCATTTCCTCAGTGAAAGGTCCGCTCTTATCATTCATTTAAAAATAATTACATCCATTTCGTCAAATTGACCCTGCACTGTTTAAACACACTTGACAGTCAAAAAATCAATATGATTAAAAAGGAGTTTATTGATTTAAAAACGATTATATTACCTGAGTGAACAAAACTGCGTCCATAGCAACGCTCTGTTTTTCATGGCAACCGTGTGCCGTATACTTCGCGGTTGTCTGTTATCTAGAAATAACAGACCGGAATTCAACCAAGCCATTGTAATAATATTTGATATTTAAAAATATTTATAATTTAACAACTATTTGTTAAAGACTTGTCCTATCTCACAAACAAGTTTATTTTTTAATTTCCCCAACTACACTATTTTTACCCTATTGAGCACAATGATTCCCTTCATGACTCCGCTAACGTCCGACATTTGTATTTTTGAACAAGAGATAGCAAAGCTGCGCGCATAGGATTGTGGGTGATTTTAGAGCGCGAAGAGCGCGAAGGCTACACTTATGCATCCTTTCCTGTGTATGGGATATTTTTCGAACGAAGGACGCAGTCCTTGGTTGAAATTCCGAGGATCCTCGACATTGGAACAGTCCTTCGACGGATGTTGATTACGTAGCATCCTCGAAATTCTGGCTTCCGAGGATCCTTCCTTGACATTGAGAAACGCCTAGATCATCAGTGAAGACCTCTTCACCTAGACGGCCATCGACGCAAGACTGTGAAAACCAGATCCTCTCCAATCTGACACTGTGGCAACATGGAACTTTTGCATCTACATTAATATTAGTCTGTTTCTTCTTATTCTGAGGTCACCGTAGCCGCCAGATCCATTCTGTATTCCGATCAGATGGTCACTGCAGTCCCCCGGATCCAGTTCCGGAGCTCGCAAAATCCACTTAGCCTGTGCGGCGAATGGGCACGCTGGAGCCCGCCACCCTGTTGGGAAGAAAGAGAGCCAACAGAGGCGCCCAACGTGGGGCTCGAACCCACGACCCTGAGATTAAGAGTCTCATGCTCTACCGACTGAGCTAGCCGGGCTGGTTGTGGCTTCCTTCACCGGGTCGGAGGCAGTTTTCATCGGCTCCCAAATGACACAGGCAAAACGGAGGCTCTCGCGTTGTGCGAGACTGTCGAGCCGTCCCGTGGGTAGGGCTTAGAGCAGGCTTAGAGTTTTCTTCTGTCAGTTTTGACCCAATCTGTTTTTGGGAAGCGCAGTTTGACCCAGCAGTGCAGGCCAACAACATGTTCTGTCTTGCCGCGTGAAGGCGGTTCAATGCTTTGGGCAGCGTATGGTTGAGATGTGATTTTCCACCAATTTGGGGCACCTTTCTTATGGAAATCAAGGATAAATCTATATAAGGATAAGGATAAATCTTCTATTTTTCGGTGGTCTTTTGAGAACACTAGATTTATATGTCAAGTCCAACATAACAACGACTGTTACGCAACAGTCCCGGGATCGTTAATAGTTACGCCTCCAACATTTGCATCGCCCAATCATCGGTAACGTCAGTACATCAGTAAAACAAGGCAAGCCACTGAAGGGACACGGTTAGCTTAATGCTAGCACTAGCCTGTTACATTGCAGTACAAAAGATATCACTTACCACATAAACAGAGAGATGACTGTGCTGATGATGGTGAATGATGGAGAAATAACTGCGCTGATGATGGCGAATGATTTACAGATCCAGAGTATCACCGAGAAGCAGCTGAACTTGTGTGGTAAGAAGAGCTCCGTCTGCATTATAACTTTACACAGAGCACATGGATCACAGTAATGAGACTAAAATGTCTGCGATTCAAAACGGCAGATTCAACAAACCACATATTAAAAGCGGCTAGAGCTCCTAATTAAATATATATTTTTTATCAATGTGCCAGCTATAGAGATGAGCAGCTCTGTGAAACAGCCAATCGGAGCAGAGCTCATTAATATTCATGAAGCTTCCAAAAAAGGCAATAACAGAGCATTTCATTCTAGGGACAAATCCTAGGGTTGTAAATGGTCCTGTAAAACCGTTTCTGGAGATTGTTTGCCCTTTCCTATGCCATATACCTTCTATGTAGATATCAAAGAACAAATTAAAATATTCTCTCAATGCATTTTATGGCAACTTTAAGTTGATAGAACCAGCTGACATCTTATCCTGACATTCTGAATCTCAAGGATGGTGACACCCACCAACAAAAATGTAAAAAAAAAAAAAAAAAAAAAGTAGTTTCATCAGATATACACCAATTATGAGCTAAACAATTAATTACAAACAGAATCATATCCGATGTTCAATCGATCGCACCTACTCACAAGATTTTTAATCTGATATTTACAATTTTCAAAGACCACTCTGATCATACTCTCTTCTTCTATGCGGCATAAATGCCACACAGAACGTTCATCAATGGTGTGGAGCATATGAAACAAACAATTACTCCACACCCGATTCACGCTCAGAAAAGAGTATCAAAGCTCATCATCGTAGTTTGGGAGACACTACACTTTTGAAACACATTTCCTAGTTAAAAACTATAGAAATGATCCCTGAAAGTATAATCTTGACCTCCATTTTGCAAAACCAGCTTAGGCGACTTCTGACACTTTGAGTCTCAGAGATGGTGACAACCTAACAACAGAGATGAGAAAAGTTACATCTGAAACATCATTAGAGTCCTAAAATTTTTTTTGTAATTTTAGTCGGATGCAGTTTTCATCGGCCCCCAAATTACACAGGCGAAACTGAGGCTCTCGCGTTGTGCGAGACTGTCAACCCGTCCCGTGGGTAGGGCTTAAAGCAGGCTTAGAGATTTCTTCTGTCAGTTTTGACCCAATCTGTTTTTGGGAAGCGCAGTTTGACCCAGCAGTGCGGGCCAACAACATGTTCTGTTTTGCCGCGTGAAGGCGGTTCAATGCTTTGGACAGCGTATGGTTGAGTTGTGATTTTCCACCAATTTGGGGCACCTTTCTTATGGAAATCAAGGATGATTTCAAGGGAAATGGCAAACTGGTGTAGCGTTTGGCTAATAAGCTAAAGCTACAAAGGATGTACCGGTGCCCCGTCGTCCGAGCAGAATCCACATTCGGCCGTAATCGGAGGTTACTACTAACGTTCGATTGTGTCTCATAGGGAGTTTGGCGCAGGGCCTCAGTGGAAAACAGGCCCTCGGCGGCTGAAAGAAAAGACGAAGAATGCATCCACATGCACATGAATCAGGAGTGTTAAATAAAGAAACCCTGCAAGATGACGAGGTGGTCCAGTGGTTAAGGCGGTGGAAGGCTAATACATTGTGCTCGACACGCATTGGAAGCTTTAGCGCCACTGAGAGCCCACCGGACCAGACAGGACCAACCTGTTTACGATGGGTAACGGTGATCTGTAATTGCGCGGCAGTTTAACGATACCTGTCTTGAGAACATATTGAAAAAACAACAAGCCCTCTGGCTCTGGCGCTCTATCATCAGTAGACAGCTTTTTGGCGAGGAAAAAAAACCTAAACGAAACAAGGCTATATTTCTCAACAAAACTCTAAGCCTCCAGAGAGGCTAGCAAAAATCGCCAAAGCTAACTGTATTTCAAGTCATCCTGGCGGGGTATTGGGTAAAGTTTTCAACCAGCAATGATCGCGCCTCGGATAAACCTTATAGGCTACAATATTGCCTCTGCGAAAGAATGCCAGCGACGGTCGTGACCTTTTCGTGCACCTACGTGGATGTGAACCGACAAGGTGGCAGCAAGCTTTAAACATGACGCACAAACAGTCTCCTGGCACGGGTTGCTGCACCGTGTTTCCACGGAACAGATTAGAGGTGTGTAAAAGACGGCTCATTCACTATTCCCTCTGTGCTCAAAACAGCCTGCTGAAAGCACGGCAGCAGCAGCTGAAAAGGTCCGCAGCATGGCCTGTCTCGGTCAGCAAGGGGACGGGGTGGCCGAGTGGTTAAAGCGATGGACTGCTAATCCATTGTGCTCTGTGCAATGGTTGGAATCCCATTCTTGTCGTTCGGTTCCTTTAGCACTGGACCTTAATCCAGGTCCTGGGGACCCCATGCTAAACTTTTTGTGTGTCCTCCTTATCTAACACACTCAGTTCAGTTCTTAGAGTTCTCTACTAATGAACTGATGATCTGAATCAGGAGTGCTAAATAAAAAATGCCACGTAAAATGACGAGGTGGCCGAGTGGTTAAGGCGATGGACTGCTAATCCATTGTGCTCTGCACGCGTGGGTTCGAATCCCATCCTCGTCGTTCGGCTCCTTTAGCAGTAGTCCTGGGGACCCCACTCTGCACTTTTTGAGTGTCCTCCTTATCTGACACACTCAGTTCAGTTCACTGAGTGCTCTACTAATGAGCTGATGGTCTGAATCGGGAGTGTTAAATAAAAGGACCGCGGAAAGTGACGAGGTGGTCGAGTGGTTAAGGCGATGCAAGGCTAATCCGTTGTGCTGGGCACACCTTGGTTTGTGTGGGTTTGAATCCCATCCTCTTCATTTGATGATTTAGCACCACTGAGAGCCCACCGGAACAGACAGGCCCAACCTGTTTACGATGGGTAGCGGTGAGCTGTAATTGTGCTGTACTTTAATGATACCTGCAGCAAAGTCTTGAGAACATATTGACAAAACAACAAATCTTCTGGCTCCGGCACGCTATGATCTGTAGACACCTCTTTGACGAGGACCAACAACCAGCCACCCCAACAAAAGGAAACAAAACGAAGCAAAACTATCTTTTTCAAGAAGCGTCCAGAGAGACCGGCAAAAACTGTCGAAGCTGACTGTATTTCAAATCATCCCGATGGGATATCGGGGAAAGTTTTCAACCAGCAATGATCACACCTCAGATAAACCACACAAGCTACAACATTGCCTCTGCGATAGAATACCGGTGACGGTCGTGACCTTTTCGTGGACCTACGTGGATGTGAACCGACAAGGTGGTAGCAAGCTGGATGGGCCCCAGAGACAGATCATCAGTGAAGACCTCTTCACCTAGACGGCCATCGACGCAAGACTGTGAAAACCAGATCCTCTCCAATCTGACACTGTGGCAACATGGAACTTTTGCATCTACATTAATATTAGTCTGTTTCTTCTTATTCTGAGGTCACCGTAGCCGCCAGATCCATTCTGTATTCCGATCAGATGGTCACTGCAGTCCCCCGGATCCAGTTCCGGAGCTCGCAAAATCCACTTAGCCTGTGCAGCGAATGGGCACGCTGGAGCCCGCCACCCTGTTGGGAAGAAAGAGAGCCAACAGAGGCGCCCAACGTGGGGCTCGAACCCACGACCCTGAGATTAAGAGTCTCATGCTCTACCGACTGAGCTAGCCGGGCTGGTTGTGGCTTCCTTCACCGGGTCGGAGGCAGTTTTCATCGGCTCCCAAATGACACAGGCGAAACGGAGGCTCTCGCGTTGTGCGAGACTGTCGAGCCGTCCCGTGGGTAGGGCTTAGAGCAGGCTTAGAGTTTTCTTCTGTCAGTTTTGACCCAATCTGTTTTTGGGAAGCGCAGTTTGACCCAGCAGTGCAGGCAAACAACATGTTCTGTCTTGCCGCGTGAAGGCGGTTCAATGCTTTGGGCAGCGTATGGTTGAGATGTGATTTTCCACCAATTTGGGGCACCTTTCTTATGGAAATCAAGGATAAATCTATATAAGGATAAGGATAAATCTTCTATTTTTCGGTGGTCTTTTGAGAACACTAGATTTATATGTCAATTCCAACATAACACCGACTGTTACGCAACAGTCCCGGGATCGTTAATAGTTACGCCTCCAACATTTGCATCGCCCAATCATCGGTAACGTCAGTACATCAGTAAAACAAGGCAAGCCACTGAAGGGACACGGTTAGCTTAATGCTAGCACTAGCCTGTTACATTGCAGTACAAAAGATATCACTTACCACATAAACAGAGAGATGACTGTGCTGATGATGGTGAATGATGGAGAAATAACTGCGCTGATGATGGCGAATGATTTACAGATCCAGAGTATCACCGAGAAGCAGCTGAACTTGTGTGGTAAGAAGAGCTCCGTCTGCATTATAACTTTACACAGAGCACATGGATCACAGTAATGAGACTAAAATGTCTGCGATTCAAAACGGCAGATTCAACAAACCACATATTAAAAGCAGCTAGAGCTCCTAATTAAATATATATTTTTTATCAATGTGCCAGCTATAGAGATGAGCAGCTCTGTGAAACAGCCAATCGGAGCAGAGCTCATTAATATTCATGAAGCTTCCAAAAAAGGCAATAACAGAGCATTTCATTCTAGGGACAAATCCTAGGGTTGTAAATGGTCCTGTAAAACCGTTTCTGGAGATTGTTTGCCCTTTCCTATGCCATATACCTTCTATGTAGATATCAAAGAACAAATTAAAATATTCTCTCAATGCATTTTATGGCAACTTTAAGTTGATAGAACCAGCTGACATCTTATCCTGACATTCTGAATCTCAAGGATGGTGACACCCACCAACAAAAATGTAAAAAAAAAAAAAAAAAAAGTAGTTTCATCAGATATACACCAATTATGAGCTAAACAATTAATTACAAACAGAATCATATCCGATGTTCAATCGATCGCAACTACTCACAAGATTTTTAATCTGATACTCTCTTCTTCTATGCGGCATAAGTGCCACACAGAACGTTCATCAATGGTGTGGAGCATATGAAATAACCAATTACTCCACACCCGATTCACGCTCAGAAAAGTGTATCAAAGCTCATCATCGTAGTTTGGGAGACACTACACTTTTGAAACACATTTCCTAGTTAAAAACTATAGAAATGATCCCTGAAAGTATAATCTTGACCTCCATTTTGCAAAACCAGCTTAGGCGACTTCTGACACTTTGAGTCTCAGAGATGGTGACAACCTAACAACAGAGATGAGAAAAGTTACATCTGAAACATCATTAGAGTCCTAAATTTTTTTTTGCAATTTTAGTCGGATGCAGTTTTCATCGGCCCCCAAATTACACAGGCGAAACTGAGGCTCTCGCGTTGTGCGAGACTGTCAACCCGTCCCGTGGGTAGGGCTTAAAGCAGGCTTAGAGATTTCTTCTGTCAGTTTTGACCCAATCTGTTTTTGGGAAGCGCAGTTTGACCCAGCAGTGCGGGCCAACAACATGTTCTGTTTTGCCGCGTGAAGGCGGTTCAATGCTTTGGACAGCGTATGGTTGAGTTGTGATTTTCCACCAATTTGGGGCACCTTTCTTATGGAAATCAAGGATGATTTCAAGGGAAATGGCAAACTGGTGTAGCGTTTGGCTAATAAGCTAAAGCTACAAAGGATGTACCGGTGCCCCGTCGTCCGAGCAGAATCCACATTCGGCCGTAATCGGAGGTTACTACTAACGTTCGATTGTGTCTCATAGGGAGTTTGGCGCAGGGCCTCAGTGGAAAACAGGCCCTCGGCGGCTGAAAGAAAAGACGAAGAATGCAGCCACATGCACATGAATCAGGAGTGTTAAATAAAGAAACCCTGCAAGATGACGAGGTGGTCCAGTGGTTAAGGCGGTGGAAGGCTAATACATTGTGCTCGACACGCATTGGAAGCTTTAGCGCCACTGAGAGCCCACCGGACCAGACAGGACCAACCTGTTTACGATGGGTAACGGTGATCTGTAATTGCGCGGCAGTTTAACGATACCTGTCTTGAGAACATATTGAAAAAACAACAAGCCCTCTGGCTCTGGCGCTCTATCATCAGTAGACAGCTTTTTGGCGAGGAAAAAAAAACCTAAACGAAACAAGGCTATATTTCTCAACAAAACTCTAAGCCTCCAGAGAGGCTAGCAAAAATTGCCAAAGCTAACTGTATTTCAAGTCATCCTGGCGGGGTATTGGGTAAAGTTTTCAACCAGCAATGATCGCGCCTCGGATAAACCTTATAGGCTACAATATTGCCTCTGCGAAAGAATGCCAGCGACGGTCGTGACCTTTTCGTGCACCTACGTGGATGTGAACCGACAAGGTGGCAGCAAGCTTTAAACATGACGCACAAACAGTCTCCTGGCACGGGTTGCTGCACCGTGTTTCCACGGAACAGATTAGAGGTGTGTAAAAGACGGCTCATTCACTATTCCCTCTGTGCTCAAAACAGCCTGCTGAAAGCACGGCAGCAGCAGCTGAAAAGGTCCGCAGCATGGCCTGTCTCGGTCAGCAAGGGGACGGGGTGGCCGAGTGGTTAAAGCGATGGACTGCTAATCCATTGTGCTCTGTGCAATGGTTGGAATCCCATTCTTGTCGTTCGGTTCCTTTAGCACTGGACCTTAATCCAGGTCCTGGGGACCCCATGCTAAACTTTTTGTGTGTCCTCCTTATCTAACACACTCAGTTCAGTTCTTAGAGTTCTCTACTAATGAACTGATGATCTGAATCAGGAGTGCTAAATAAAAAATGCCACGTAAAATGACGAGGTGGCCGAGTGGTTAAGGCGATGGACTGCTAATCCATTGTGCTCTGCACGCGTGGGTTCGAATCCCATCCTCGTCGTTCGGCTCCTTTAGCAGTAGTCCTGGGGACCCCACTCTGCACTTTTTGAGTGTCCTCCTTATCTGACACACTCAGTTCAGTTCACTGAGTGCTCTACTAATGAGCTGATGGTCTGAATCGGGAGTGTTAAATAAAAGGACCACGGAAAGTGACGAGGTGGTCGAGTGGTTAAGGCGATGCAAGGCTAATCCGTTGTGCTGGGCACACCTTGGTTTGTGTGGGTTTGAATCCCATCCTCTTCATTTGATGATTTAGCACCACTGAGAGCCCACCGGAACAGACAGGCCCAACCTGTTTACGATGGGTAGCGGTGAGCTGTAATTGTGCTGTACTTTAATGATACCTGCAGCAAAGTCTTGAGAACATATTGACAAAACAACAAATCTTCTGGCTCCGGCACGCTATGATCTGTAGACACCTCTTTGACGAGGACCAACAACCAGCCACTCCAACAAAAGGAAACAAAACGAAGCAAAACTATCTTTTTCAAGAAGCGTCCAGAGAGACCGGCAAAAACTGTCGAGGCTGACTGTATTTCAAATCATCCCGATGGGATATCGGGGAAAGTTTTCAACCAGCAATGATCACACCTCAGATAAACCACACAAGCTACAACATTGCCTCTGCGATAGAATACCGGTGACGGTCGTGACCTTTTCGTGGACCTACGTGGATGTGAACCGACAAGGTGGTAGCAAGCTGGATGGGCCCCAGAGACAGATCATCAGTGAAGACCTCTTCACCTAGACGGCCATCGACGCAAGACTGTGAAAACCAGATCCTCTCCAATCTGACACTGTGGCAACATGGAACTTTTGCATCTACATTAATATTAGTCTGTTTCTTCTTATTCTGAGGTCACCGTAGCCGCCAGATCCATTCTGTATTCCGATCAGATGGTCACTGCAGTCCCCCGGATCCAGTTCCGGAGCTCGCAAAATCCACTTAGCCTGTGCAGCGAATGGGCACGCTGGAGCCCGCCACCCTGTTGGGAAGAAAGAGAGCCAACAGAGGCGCCCAACGTGGGGCTCGAACCCACGACCCTGAGATTAAGAGTCTCATGCTCTACCGACTGAGCTAGCCGGGCTGGTTGTGGCTTCCTTCACCGGGTCGGAGGCAGTTTTCATCGGCTCCCAAATGACACAGGCGAAACGGAGGCTCTCGCGTTGTGCGAGACTGTCGAGCCGTCCCGTGGGTAGGGCTTAGAGCAGGCTTAGAGTTTTCTTCTGTCAGTTTTGACCCAATCTGTTTTTGGGAAGCGCAGTTTGACCCAGCAGTGCAGGCAAACAACATGTTCTGTCTTGCCGCGTGAAGGCGGTTCAATGCTTTGGGCAGCGTATGGTTGAGATGTGATTTTCCACCAATTTGGGGCACCTTTCTTATGGAAATCAAGGATAAATCTATATAAGGATAAGGATAAATCTTCTATTTTTCGGTGGTCTTTTGAGAACACTAGATTTATATGTCAATTCCAACATAACACCGACTGTTACGCAACAGTCCCGGGATCGTTAATAGTTACGCCTCCAACATTTGCATCGCCCAATCATCGGTAACGTCAGTACATCAGTAAAACAAGGCAAGCCACTGAAGGGACACGGTTAGCTTAATGCTAGCACTAGCCTGTTACATTGCAGTACAAAAGATATCACTTACCACATAAACAGAGAGATGACTGTGCTGATGATGGTGAATGATGGAGAAATAACTGCGCTGATGATGGCGAATGATTTACAGATCCAGAGTATCACCGAGAAGCAGCTGAACTTGTGTGGTAAGAAGAGCTCCGTCTGCATTATAACTTTACACAGAGCACATGGATCACAGTAATGAGACTAAAATGTCTGCGATTCAAAACGGCAGATTCAACAAACCACATATTAAAAGCAGCTAGAGCTCCTAATTAAATATATATTTTTTATCAATGTGCCAGCAATAGAGATGAGCAGCTCTGTGAAACAGCCAATCGGAGCAGAGCTCATTAATATTCATGAAGCTTCCAAAAAAGGCAATAACAGAGCATTTCATTCTAGGGACAAATCCTAGGGTTGTAAATGGTCCTGTAAAACCGTTTCTGGAGATTGTTTGCCCTTTCCTATGCCATATACCTTCTATGTAGATATCAAAGAACAAATTAAAATATTCTCTCAATGCATTTTATGGCAACTTTAAGTTGATAGAACCAGCTGACATCTTATCCTGACATTCTGAATCTCAAGGATGGTGACACCCACCAACAAAAATGTAAAAAAAAAAAAAAAAAAAGTAGTTTCATCAGATATACACCAATTATGAGCTAAACAATTAATTACAAACAGAATCATATCCGATGTTCAATCGATCGCAACTACTCACAAGATTTTTAATCTGATATTTACAATTTTCAAAGACCACTCTGATCATACTCTCTTCTTCTATGCGGCATAAGTGCCACACAGAACGTTCATCAATGGTGTGGAGCATATGAAATAACCAATTACTCCACACCCGATTCACGCTCAGAAAAGTGTATCAAAGCTCATCATCGTAGTTTGGGAGACACTACACTTTTGAAACACATTTCCTAGTTAAAAACTATAGAAATGATCCCTGAAAGTATAATCTTGACCTCCATTTTGCAAAACCAGCTTAGGCGACTTCTGACACTTTGAGTCTCAGAGATGGTGACAACCTAACAACAGAGATGAGAAAAGTTACATCTGAAACATCATTAGAGTCCTAAATTTTTTTTTGCAATTTTAGTCGGATGCAGTTTTCATCGGCCCCCAAATTACACAGGCGAAACTGAGGCTCTCGCGTTGTGCGAGACTGTCAACCCGTCCCGTGGGTAGGGCTTAAAGCAGGCTTAGAGATTTCTTCTGTCAGTTTTGACCCAATCTGTTTTTGGGAAGCGCAGTTTGACCCAGCAGTGCGGGCCAACAACATGTTCTGTTTTGCCGCGTGAAGGCGGTTCAATGCTTTGGACAGCGTATGGTTGAGTTGTGATTTTCCACCAATTTGGGGCACCTTTCTTATGGAAATCAAGGATGATTTCAAGGGAAATGGCAAACTGGTGTAGCGTTTGGCTAATAAGCTAAAGCTACAAAGGATGTACCGGTGCCCCGTCGTCCGAGCAGAATCCACATTCGGCCGTAATCGGAGGTTACTACTAACGTTCGATTGTGTCTCATAGGGAGTTTGGCGCAGGGCCTCAGTGGAAAACAGGCCCTCGGCGGCTGAAAGAAAAGACGAAGAATGCAGCCACATGCACATGAATCAGGAGTGTTAAATAAAGAAACCCTGCAAGATGACGAGGTGGTCCAGTGGTTAAGGCGGTGGAAGGCTAATACATTGTGCTCGACACGCATTGGAAGCTTTAGCGCCACTGAGAGCCCACCGGACCAGACAGGACCAACCTGTTTACGATGGGTAACGGTGATCTGTAATTGCGCGGCAGTTTAACGATACCTGTCTTGAGAACATATTGAAAAAACAACAAGCCCTCTGGCTCTGGCGCTCTATCATCAGTAGACAGCTTTTTGGCGAGGAAAAAAAAACCTAAACGAAACAAGGCTATATTTCTCAACAAAACTCTAAGCCTCCAGAGAGGCTAGCAAAAATTGCCAAAGCTAACTGTATTTCAAGTCATCCTGGCGGGGTATTGGGTAAAGTTTTCAACCAGCAATGATCGCGCCTCGGATAAACCTTATAGGCTACAATATTGCCTCTGCGAAAGAATGCCAGCGACGGTCGTGACCTTTTCGTGCACCTACGTGGATGTGAACCGACAAGGTGGCAGCAAGCTTTAAACATGACGCACAAACAGTCTCCTGGCACGGGTTGCTGCACCGTGTTTCCACGGAACAGATTAGAGGTGTGTAAAAGACGGCTCATTCACTATTCCCTCTGTGCTCAAAACAGCCTGCTGAAAGCACGGCAGCAGCAGCTGAAAAGGTCCGCAGCATGGCCTGTCTCGGTCAGCAAGGGGACGGGGTGGCCGAGTGGTTAAAGCGATGGACTGCTAATCCATTGTGCTCTGTGCAATGGTTGGAATCCCATTCTTGTCGTTCGGTTCCTTTAGCACTGGACCTTAATCCAGGTCCTGGGGACCCCATGCTAAACTTTTTGTGTGTCCTCCTTATCTAACACACTCAGTTCAGTTCTTAGAGTTCTCTACTAATGAACTGATGATCTGAATCAGGAGTGCTAAATAAAAAATGCCACGTAAAATGACGAGGTGGCCGAGTGGTTAAGGCGATGGACTGCTAATCCATTGTGCTCTGCACGCGTGGGTTCGAATCCCATCCTCGTCGTTCGGCTCCTTTAGCAGTAGTCCTGGGGACCCCACTCTGCACTTTTTGAGTGTCCTCCTTATCTGACACACTCAGTTCAGTTCACTGAGTGCTCTACTAATGAGCTGATGGTCTGAATCGGGAGTGTTAAATAAAAGGACCACGGAAAGTGACGAGGTGGTCGAGTGGTTAAGGCGATGCAAGGCTAATCCGTTGTGCTGGGCACACCTTGGTTTGTGAGGGTTTGAATCCCATCCTCTTCATTTGATGATTTAGCACCACTGAGAGCCCACCGGAACAGACAGGCCCAACCTGTTTACGATGGGTAGCGGTGAGCTGTAATTGTGCTGTACTTTAATGATACCTGCAGCGAAGTCTTGAGAACATATTGACAAAACAACAGATCTTCTGGCTCCGGCACGCTATGATCTGTAGACACCTCTTTGACGAGGACCAACAACCAGCCACTCCAACAAAAGGAAACAAAACGAAGCAAAACTATCTTTTTCAAGAAGCGTCCAGAGAGACCGGCAAAAACTGTCGAAGCTGACTGTATTTCAAATCATCCCGATGGGATATCGGGGAAAGTTTTCAACCAGCAATGATCACACCTCAGATAAACCACACAAGCTACAACATTGCCTCTGCGATAGAATACCGGTGACGGTCATGACCTTTTCGTGGACCTACGTGGATGTGAACCGACAAGGTGGTAGCAAGCTGGATGGGCCCCAGAGACAGATCATCAGTGAAGACCTCTTCACCTAGACGGCCATCGACGCAAGACTGTGAAAACCAGATCCTCTCCAATCTGACACTGTGGCAACATGGAACTTTTGCATCTACATTAATATTAGTCTGTTTCTTCTTATTCTGAGGTCACCGTAGCCGCCAGATCCATTCTGTATTCCGATCAGATGGTCACTGCAGTCCCCCGGATCCAGTTCCGGAGCTCGCAAAATCCACTTAGCCTGTGCGGCGAATGGGCACGCTGGAGCCCGCCACCCTGTTGGGAAGAAAGAGAGCCAACAGAGGCGCCCAACGTGGGGCTCGAACCCACGACCCTGAGATTAAGAGTCTCATGCTCTACCGACTGAGCTAGCCGGGCTGGTTGTGGCTTCCTTCACCGGGTCGGAGGCAGTTTTCATCGGCTCCCAAATGACACAGGCGAAACGGAGGCTCTCGCGTTGTGCGAGACTGTCGAGCCGTCCCGTGGGTAGGGCTTAGAGCAGGCTTAGAGTTTTCTTCTGTCAGTTTTGACCCAATCTGTGTTTGGGAAGCGCAGTTTGACCCAGCAGTGCAGGCCAACAACATGTTCTGTCTTGCCGCGTGAAGGCGGTTCAATGCTTTGGGCAGCGTATGGTTGAGATGTGATTTTCCACCAATTTGGGGCACCTTTCTTATGGAAATCAAGGATAAATCTATATAAGGATAAGGATAAATCTTCTATTTTTCGGTGGTCTTTTGAGAACACTAGATTTATATGTCAAGTCCAACATAACACCGACTGTTACGCAACAGTCCCGGGATCGTTAATAGTTACGCCTCCAACATTTGCATCGCCCAATCATCGGTAACGTCAGTACATCAGTAAAACAAGGCAAGCCACTGAAGGGACACGGTTAGCTTAATGCTAGCACTAGCCTGTTACATTGCAGTACAAAAGATATCACTTACCACATAAACAGAGAGATGACTGTGCTGATGATGGTGAATGATGGAGAAATAACTGCGCTGATGATGGCGAATGATTTACAGATCCAGAGTATCACCGAGAAGCAGCTGAACTTGTGTGGTAAGAAGAGCTCCGTCTGCATTATAACTTTACACAGAGCACATGGATCACAGTAATGAGACTAAAATGTCTGCGATTCAAAACGGCAGATTCAACAAACCACATATTAAAAGCGGCTAGAGCTCCTAATTAAATATATATTTTTTATCAATGTGCCAGCTATAGAGATGAGCAGCTCTGTGAAACAGCCAATCGGAGCAGAGCTCATTAATATTCATGAAGCTTCCAAAAAAGGCAATAACAGAGCATTTCATTCTAGGGACAAATCCTAGGGTTGTAAATGGTCCTGTAAAACCGTTTCTGGAGATTGTTTGCCCTTTCCTATGCCATATACCTTCTATGTAGATATCAAAGAAAAAATTAAAATATTCTCTCAATGCATTTTATGGCAACTTTAAGTTGATAGAACCAGCTGACATCTTATCCTGACATTCTGAATCTCAAGGATGGTGACACCCACCAACAAAAATGTAAAAAAAAAAAAAAAAAAGTAGTTTCATCAGATATACACCAATTATGAGCTAAACAATTAATTACAAACAGAATCATATCCGATGTTCAATCGATCGCACCTACTCACAAGATTTTTAATCTGATATTTACAATTTTCAAAGACCACTCTGATCATACTCTCTTCTTCTATGCGGCATAAATGCCACACAGAACGTTCATCAATGGTGTGGAGCATATGAAATGAACAATTACTCCACACCCGATTCACGCTCAGAAAAGAGTATCAAAACTCATCATCGTAGTTTGGGAGACACTACACTTTTGAAACACATTTCCTAGTTAAAAACTATAGAAATGATCCCTGAAAGTATAATCTTGACCTCCATTTTGCAAAACCAGCTTAGGCGACTTCTGACACTTTGAGTCTCAGAGATGGTGACAACCAAACAACAGAGATGAGAAAAGTTACATCTGAAACATCATTAGAGTCCTAAAATTTTTTTTGTAATTTTAGTCGGATGCAGTTTTCATCGGCCCCCAAATTACACAGGCGAAACTGAGGCTCTCGCGTTGTGCGAGACTGTCAACCCGTCCCGTGGGTAGGGCTTAAAGCAGGCTTAGAGATTTCTTCTGTCAGTTTTGACCCAATCTGTTTTTGGGAAGCGCAGTTTGACCCAGCAGTGCGGGCCAACAACATGTTCTGTTTTGCCGCGTGAAGGCGGTTCAATGCTTTGGACAGCGTATGGTTGAGTTGTGATTTTCCACCAATTTGGGGCACCTTTCTTATGGAAATCAAGGATGATTTCAAGGGAAATGGCAAACTGGTGTAGCGTTTGGCTAATAAGCTAAAGCTACAAAGGATGTACCGGTGCCCCGTCGTCCGAGCAGAATCCACATTCGGCCGTAATCGGAGGTTACTACTAACGTTCGATTGTGTCTCATAGGGAGTTTGGCGCAGGGCCTAAGTGGAAAACAGGCCCTCGGCGGCTGAAAGAAAAGACGAAGAATGCATCCACATGCACATGAATCAGGAGTGTTAAATAAAGAAACCCTGCAAGATGACGAGGTGGTCCAGTGGTTAAGGCGGTGGAAGGCTAATACATTGTGCTCGACACGCATTGGAAGCTTTAGCGCCACTGAGAGCCCACCGGACCAGACAGGACCAACCTGTTTACGATGGGTAACGGTGATCTGTAATTGCGCGGCAGTTTAACGATACCTGTCTTGAGAACATATTGAAAAAACAACAAGCCCTCTGGCTCTGGCGCTCTATCATCAGTAGACAGCTTTTTGGCGAGGAAAAAAAAACCTAAACGAAACAAGGCTATATTTCTCAACAAAACTCTAAGCCTCCAGAGAGGCTAGCAAAAATTGCCAAAGCTAACTGTATTTCAAGTCATCCTGGCGGGGTATTGGGTAAAGTTTTCAACCAGCAATGATCGCGCCTCGGATAAACCTCATAGGCTACAATATTGCCTCTGCGAAAGAATGCCAGCGACGGTCGTGACCGTCCAATCTGATACTGTGGCAACATGGAACTTTTGCATCTACATTAATATTAGTCTGTTTCTTCTTATTCTGAGGTCACCGTAGCCGCCAGATCCATTCTGTATTCCGATCAGATGGTCACTGCAGTCCCCCGGATCCAGTCCGTACCAAGAGCAGATGGTGGATCAGCACCTTCAGCCGAATGTCAGCGGATACCATGTCAACTAGATGAGCCCTAGAGACAGATCATCAGTAAAGAATGAATCCACATGCCACAGCAAACTCGAGCTGGTGAAAATGTTCATCAAACACCCGCCGCTGACTTCTTTTAAAACGAGCCAGCTTATTGAAGAGGGGGAAAAAGAGAAAAAGAAAGAAAAAAGAGAGGAAAAAGGAAAAAATGAAGAGAAAATAAATAAAAGGAAATTTTATCCCTTTGTCCTTCAAAGCAATATTTTTGGAGTGTATATTTACAATAAATTATCTGAAAAAAATATCTTTTCTCTATTTTCCTATACATTTATATGGGAGTAAGGTTGATCACAAATTCCCAGTTCATATTACACTGTTGCCATAAATTAAAGTGTTTACTGAATGTTTTATTTATCAGTAATTATCCCATAAATGATGTCCATATGAATGAAATTATTTCTGAAATGACAAATTAATATTAAATTAGATTTTTATTACTGATTATTGATATTATATTCAGTTTTTGCACTTTTAGTTTAAATATATTTCTGCTGTAGTTATGTTCTAAAACTTACAGTACAAAAATAGTCAATTTATTTATTAAATAATCCTCAAATTTATCAACATTTTTAAGTGGGCCTATAACTGTTTAATGATACTGTAACAATGACGAACAAAAAGAGTTATTTAATCAAGAACAAACTTTTATTTTTCAATCAGTCACAGCCAATTATTCATTATTCCTTTTTTTACATTTTTATTCTTATAGTTACTATGTTGCATTTGCAGAAAACAGAACTATACATACAAATAAAACTGTCCAATGTCCATGGCTCTTGTGCATTAACTGCAAGTGAAAAGAACAGAAAGCACAGAACAATACAAATGAATAAAACTTTAAAATATTAATGACTCCTGTGCATGTTTTGCAAGTGCTAAAGAACAGAAAACAAAACTATACTTTTAAATAAAACTGTCTTAATGTCCATGGCACTAGTGCATTCATTGCAAGTGCAAAAGAACAGAAAGCAGAAAACAATACACATAAATAAAACTTTATCCCCTTTATTTTTTGGACTCTTATGGATGGCACAGAGCTTGAAATGGTCTCTATCAGGCGACAACAATCTGGCCACTGGGCAAGTGGGGCAGTGGTGGTGAATGTATGCCTCTTCACGCTCTCCACCCCTGGAGTGAACCTGTGTCCAGCCTGCTCTGGTGTCTGGCAGCAAACATCACTCTCTTCTTATCGTAATCCAGCAGGTTCTGCCAACTATATTGGAACAGGAGATTTTTTTTAAATCTCCTGTAAATGTAGGAACGTAGTAAAGACAGCCACCGTTTCCAAACCAGGTGTATTATGCAAATAATAATTACAAAGTGTCAGAGCAAGTTGAATTAGTGCAATCTGATGGTGTGTGTGTGTGTGTGTGTGTGTGTGTGTAGTCTCTCAGCGTACTGTACAGTATATACAAGAGTTCAGATCGGTTTCACCAGAAGTCTTTTTATCTTCCAAGAGCCAAATTTACAAAGCGCTGACTGTTTAAATGTCCTTCAAGGTAAGTTTCCCAAAACAAAAAAAGTATACTCCACAAGATGACTCAGTCACAGGGGGAGAAAAAATAGTCAACAAAAGAAGTAATCCACAGGATCAGTCAACAGGTACTGTTTCTAAACTTTTTGAGCGATGCCTCTGCTGAATGCCTGTTCCATATATGCATAACGCAAAACAATTCCTGCCTAGATGACGCAACGTCATGTGACGATAACAGGGGCCAGGGGAGATAACAGCACACAGGGTAAAGCAATAAACATAATAGACACTTATTGCCTTCTTATTGGCAAGCAATCATATAAATAAACTTCCCCTTATATGGCTACAATACAAAGTAAACTGCAAAAACTATTGGTTAGTAATAGATGCAATGAATAAGAAGAATTCTTCAAAATTCAGGATGAAATCGAATCCCATTAAACTCCTGTTGAAATGATCATACATCATATTTATGCCTTGTCCTATAAGACAATCCTATGAGGCAATCCCTAATACAATCCTTTAGGAATGGTTCTAAAATATGATTACTACCGCCTTCCACAAAGCCGCCAATGTTGGTGGAAGAAGTGAGCAAGTAACTGATCTGTGCAAATTAAATCCATGCACACTGAATTAACTCAAATTTAAAAATTGATTCTGATAAAGAATCAAATCTAAAATTCAGGAAAATTGATTTAGAAATAATAGTTTATGTTTCTTAACCATTCATCCACCGAAGTGGTTAACTCAATATACCTTCTCAATTCCGAGGTTTATATTATGCTCATGGTCAGGAGCATAAATAAACTGAATTATTACTTTAGGAAATTAAAGCCAGGTAGCTTGATCTGGGCAAAGATGAAACTTTGTGAACATAAAAGTCAAGACACCTCTTTTAAATGAAACAATGATTTATTGAACTACTCTAGGATACAAAATCTATTCTACTAAAACATAAACACACACATACACAGACATTCACACGCGCACTCATACAGTTTCAAAGATGGTAAACTACGGATTTTAAGAACCCCAAAGTCGTAGTATTGCTACTAGTTCTCAAATCGCAACCTTAGAAAACCACAAAAGCAAAGATTTCACTTAAATGACTAGGTACCAGATTCAACAAGAATGGGAGACCTTGTTTACTTGCGCTCGTGCCAGAATGGGGATTCCCTCTGTGGGCTCGTCTCGGCAGAGATTCTGGTTGGTTGCTGGTCGGTCTTTGGATGATGTCGTCGGGTATCCTTCGAAGTTGGGGGTTGGGCAACGGGAGTTGCTATACCGGTATCCGGGCCGCGGTTGCCTGGTTACGCGTGTTGTTGCGCTCAGAGTTCGGTGGCCGCCTGAGTTGCAAGGCGGGTCACGAAGTCTTTGCGGTTTATGGAGAGTTCTGGAGTTCTTGTAGTTGGAATGAGCAGGCGATCTTCTGCAGAGGAGAGCTACAAGTCTTTTCAGGACGCTTGGACGCTTCTCGCTCTGTTCAGGCAGTTTGAGCACTAGATAGTTCTGTAGAGTTTGCTGACACAATCCCGTGCTTGGTCAGAGGGCGAGTGCAGATGAAAAGCACTCAAACCACAAGAGATGAAAGGCATTGAGCGAGACACAAGGCCCAGAACTATTTAGAGCATGGGATTTGAAACGGGCCGCTAAGCACGTCCCATGATGCTAGGATCCAATTGGATATTGCTGCGGGGCAGAGCTACGCCCCTGGGCTGTTCCTTCTGAGGTATAACTCAAAATGACACTATCTCTGCAAGTTTTGTTATTAACTTCAATAAACTATTGCAATGCATAAAATATACACAATATCAATTTCTCATTCATTCAGACAAGCTGCATTCGTCAAGATCATTCATTCAACACCAAACATGGGTACATGTTACATATAGGATACACATTTGGCAACTTGTGTTGCTAAGGTACGCAAGGCATAGAAAAAGACACGATTACATCGCAAGCATTGAATAGACAGTAAGGTGGATGCCCTATCCCTTTGCATAGTAAGTTCGATTGATTGAAATAGCATTCTTTGTTTCTTTCCCTTTTGAATCATATTTGCTAGCGCATTTGTTGAGCGCATGTTGTGAGTCCTGTTTTGAAGAAGGTGGGGGAAACACCATGCTGCTCAAAAAGGGGTCAGGGGGAGTTCAGCGGCCGGGATGGCCAGTCTGGAGTCAATCATTTTCCTTTGTTCATTCCTAACTCAATTTGTGATAACTTAGGTCACGAGTGAGTGGACAACTGGTTCTTTTGGAGGATCTCAGAGGGGGGGGGGGGGGTCATGAGTTTAGCCAGGGGTGACAGTTTTCCATTTGCCCTAACAAGTCTCCCAGCACAAATCACTCGTTATCCCCCTGATGGGATTATCTTTTATTGCTGCTTTGTTCCCTGGGGTGATAGCGCGATCAGCAGACGAAGTTTGGCGTAGACAGAGTGGCGCTTCTCACAGTTTTCTGATGCCAATTGGTCAGGATAAAAGATTCTTTGTTCTTCCTCGGAGTGTGATGACTTGATCGTTATTTGCGTTTTGCATAACCGAAATCCTACAACAGTAAAGTGTACCATGGACAAAACACATTGCTTTATAATGTGAATTAGAATTTCTATCATTGTAGGAGCCTCGTATAGGATTCTTATTGGAATCCTTTAAGATTGTTTTGACAAGGGTATATTTTGCAGATTCTGAAAGGGGGATGTACACTTTTGACCTCAACTGTAATTGTAGTTGCAACAATGTGGTTGCCGAGAAACAAAGAGGTCTATGTTTGTAGAGTAATTTACAGCATTTTTGATTGTGGCTCAATCAATCAGAATCAAGGACCGGAACTATCCGTTCTAGAAATTTTGTTTGAAACTCTGTCCATACTAAGGGGATCTGTTAGGCTTCTCTTTATTGTAAATTTTTAATGTGCCTGTCAATGCTTCCTTTTTGACTGAAACTGTTTCCACACTGTTTGCATGTGTAAGGCTTCTCACCAGTGTGAATTCTCATGTCAATGTTAAGGTATCTTTTTTGAGTGAAACTCTTTCCACACTGTTGGCATGTGTAAGGCTTCTCTCCAGTGTGAAATCTCATGTGTCTGTTAAGGTTTACTTTTTCAGTGAAACTCTTTCCACACTGTTTGCATGAGTAAGGCTTCTCTCCAGTGTGTAATCTCATGTGTCTGTTAAGGTTTCCTTCATCAGTGAAACTCTTTTCACACTGTTTGCATGAGTAAGGCTTTTCTCCAGTGTGAATTGTCATATGTCTGTTAAGGTGTTCTTTTTCAGTGAAACTCTTTCCACACTGTTTGCATGTGTAAGGTTTCTCTCCAGTGTGAAATCTCATGTGTCTGTTAATGTTTCCTTTATCAGTAAAGCTCTTTCCACACTGTTGGCACGTGTGAGGCTTCTCTCCAGTGTGAAATCTCATGTGTCTGTTAAGGCTTCTTTTTTCAGTGAAACTCTTTCCACACTGTTTGCATGTGTAAGGCTTCTCTCCAGTGTGTATTCTCATGTGACTTTTTGGGGGTGCTTGTTGTTTGAAACTCTTTCCACACTGTTTGCATGAGTAAGGCTTCTCTCCAGTGTGAAATCTCATGTGTCTGTTAAGGCTTCCTTTTTCAGTGAAACTCTTTCCACACTTTTGGCATGTGTAAGGCTTCTCTCCAGTGTGGCATCTCATGTGTCTGTTAAGGCTTCCTTTTTCAGTGCAACTCTTTCCACACTGTTTGCATGTGTAAGGCTTCTCCCCAGTGTGAATTCTCATGTGACTTTTAAGGTGTGCTTGTTGTTTGAAACTATTTCCACACTGTTTGCATGAGTAAGGCTTCTCTCCAGTGTGACATCTCATGTGTCTGTTAAGGCTTCCTTTTTCAATAAAACTCTTTCTACACTGTTTGCACGTGTAAGGCTTCTCTTCAGTGTGAATCATCAGCTTTTTAAGGCGTCTTTGTTGTTTGAAATTCCTTCCACACTCACAGCAAGTGAAAATACTCATAGTTTCTGTCTTTTGAGCACTTTTTTGGTTAGAAGTCTTTTCAGACTCTAAAGAACAAAAAGATTTTTCTCCAGATATCAAATTATTAAGATTCTCAAACTGATCTTTCTCTTCAGTTTCATTCAGTACTTCTCTCTCCTTTTTCAGTGCTGTTAGGTTTAAGGTGGAAATACAAAGAGATAAAAGTTAACCCCAGTTTAATGGCACAAAGCAATTAACATCACAACATGTAGATAAGTAATGCATGTATGCTAGATCCTATTCCAGGGTCTCCAAACCTGATCCAGGTCGGCCGGTACCCTACAGAGATTAAGTTGTCTGTTATACAATTAATTAAATCTAGAAAATCTATATAGACTGATCTAAATTATTATATATTATTTTTATGTCTCCTAGGGAATAAAATTTAACAAATTTAGAGAGAGACTAGGAAAAAAGAAAGGGGACAAACTCCCCACTTACCCATCAGATGAAAAATTCATCATAAAATAGTTCTTTCTGAGGTTTTTATTAAGGGGGCAATTGTGTTAGCAATCATAAAAGTTGGCTGTTACACTTGACATTTCAAATGGAAAACACCAAAACAGACTGTCAGAGGATAATAAATGGTGGAAAACTGTCATCTCAAATCCCAGCCCTGATGGCTTCACTGCTGAATTTTTAAAAAAGTTTTCTGATTAGCTATCCCCTATGTTATTCCAGCTATACAGTCACTCCCTAGACCAAGTTTTGTTTATCATCATCCCTGAACCAAGCTTTGATTTCATTAATATTAAAGAAAGATAAGGACCCTAAACTTTGCGGAAGCTATTGACCAGTTAGCCTAATGGGCGTTTGGCCAAACGATTAGAGACTCATCTTCCATCCATCATATCAGATGATGAAACTGGCTTTATACTGGGCCGTCAGTTAACGTCCAATATACGTAGAATTTTGAATGTAATCTTTACTCCATCCCGGTCTTCAAGACCAGAAATGGTTATTTCTCTTGATGCAGAGAAGGCCTTTGACCGGGTAGAGTGGGATTACTTATTCATGATTTTTAAAAAATTTGGATTTGGATCTAAATTCATCTCATGGATGTGTTTACTATATTCCACTCACTCAGCTTGCGTGAAAACAAACTATGAAAAGTCCCCTTATTTCTAATTTTCTCATAGCACCCGTCAAGGGTGTCCACTCTCACCTCTCCTTTTTGCTTTGGCTATAGAGCCCTTCTCTATAGCCTTAAAATCGTCTTCAGTGTTTTGAGATATTTGTAGAGGGGGAACTTTCAGACGATGTGTTCCTCCCTGCCAACGCTTCATTGTTGGTGGGGATACACACAGTCTGTTTGTGGTCTGCTTGAGAGCGGAGCATGCACAGTCAGCCCTCGAGGGGGGCATCTGATTGGTTGCAGACTACGTTCAGAGTGTGCTTTGCCAATGGCGTTCCCCATAGCGTTCGACGCAACGTCTCGTTCCCTCAGGGAACCAGGGTTACATACGTAACCTGAGACGTTCCCCGAGATAGTAAACGATCATCCTCTAGGATTTCTCTATCCTAGGTAGCAGATGGTCAAAAGGTATCTGTGATGATACCTAAGTGTAGTTGGGCCAAGGAGACCGGGGTTTTAAATTAACTCAAAAATGGAAACAACGTCTAGCACATAACATACCATACAGGATTTTAGAAAAGTGCACAAACACTTGCTATGCACTTATCACCCTTGCGGATTTTAGAAAGTGCCCAGAGACTAGTGTGCACACTTACCATAACATGGATTTGAAAAAGGTGTGCCAGAGAGGTCACACTCGACAGGGTTCCAGATGCTTGTCACATGACGGGAAATACTAGGGTCAACCCTCACTGTGAGGGGAGCAATGCTGCACTCAATCAGCATAGGCAATCAGCAAGTTTGCAATTTGCTAATCGACTGACGGTATTGCCATGGAGCTAGCCTTGACCGCTTTTCTATTTTTTTTTTTTTTTTTTTTATTATACAAAACAAACATTTTGTTTAAGTTTCCAGAGAACATAACCTATACAATTGTATACTGCGTACCTATATATACACCTACATACCTATACATACATACATACACATAATCCCACATTAAACATACCAGTAAATGCAAAGGTACATCTGCCTCCAAACCTCTTACACATACACATTTTACATGTCCACACCTATCCCGTATACCCACAAATTCTTGAAGGCGTCGGTTATATCCCAAATATGTCTCTTATTCCTTAACATTACATAGTCAAATAACTAAGAACTAAACAAAGGCGGTAATTCAATAACCTAATTTCCGGATATCTTACAGTTCTTTATTGGAAAATAATTAACAATATAAAAAATTATTTAAAACACTCAGAATGTACCCCTAATCTTGACCCCTATGCTGATACAAAGTTATACTTCAAAATTGTTAATTAAGGATCTTATTGGATTCCAAATTCTTGTAAATATTTTTTGTCTATCTGTTATATTATATCTCAGCTCTTCTAGGGGTAACACATAACTTAAGTCTCTTAGCCAAACTTCAAATACAGGCACAACTTCAGACTTCCATTTCTGTAAAATTGCCTTTTTTGCTAAGATCATGCATAAAGAAACAGCTTGTGACACATATTTGCTTCCTATATCTGAGGTATCTCCAAAAATGCCCAATTTTGGCTCAGGTGACAAATCAATTTTATATGCTTCTGAAATAAATCTGAATATACTTAGCCAGAAATGTCTAATTTTATGACATGTCCAAAATAGATGAGACAACGTGCCATCTGAGATTTTACATTTGTTACATACTGAGGATACATTTGGGAAAATCTTATGTAGTTTGGTCTTTGAATAATGAAGTCTATGAATAACTTTGAATTGGATCACACTATGCCTTGCGTTAATAGAGCATTCATGAATTTCATTGAGACAATTTTCCCATGACTCGCTAGACAATTCTATACCCAGTTCCTTTTCCCATTCTTTCTTAATATGATCAGTGTTTACATTCACCTTTTCCAATAGTAAAGCATAAAAGAAAGAAACAGCTCCTCTTTCTATTGGACTGCGATTACATAGAATTTCCAGAGTTTGATGTGTAGTCATGTTTTCAAAACCAGTGAAATGTTTCCTAGTAAAATCTCTAATTTGTAAATACCGAAAAAAATCTGTTGATAAAAGGTCATATTTTAATTTAAGTTGACTAAATGAGCAAAATTTATTATCAATATATAGATCTCTTATAGAAATTAAACCCTTTTGTTTCCATTGGGAGAAAACCTTATCTTGCAAACCAGGGGTAAAGGCGTGGTTTTTACTAATTGGGGTGTCCAAATAAATATGTGGAAGATCCAAAAATGATTTGATCTGTTTCCAAATCTTTAGGGAGTTATTTATTACTATATTTCCGTTATAAAACCTTGACTCAATTTTTATTGGACTATTCAGTAAAGCCTTTAAAGATATCCTCCTACAAGAGGATTCTTCTAACCAAACCCATTCTGGTATCTCCACTTTATTTCCTGGAGTTTGTCTCACCAAGAAAGGAACTGTAAATTAGCAGCCCAGTAGTAACATCTGAAGGAAGGAAGACTGAATCCTCCTTCTGCTTTTGGCTTGCATAAGTGTTTTTTAGATATTCTGATAGATTTATAATTCCATATAAAAGAAATAATTATAGACTCTAACTTTGTAAATAGTTTCGCTGGTATCAGAGCCGGAATGGAAATGAATAAATATAAAAATCTAGGAAACGTTACCATTTTAATTGCATTGATCTTTCCTGCCATAGACATAGGTAAAGTCCTCCAAAATTTTATATTATCTTTTAGCTGATTCACTTTCGCCTGCCAGTTCACCTTTAGAAGTGCCTCTGGTTTTCTTGTAATTATGATTCCTAAATGCTTAAATGAATTATGAGAAATTTTAAATGGTATAGAACTTAAACAATTCTCGTCAACATCCTCAGTTAAGGGCATTAACTCACTTTTATCCCAATTTATTGTAAAACCTGACAGGTTATTAAATGATTCTAAAGGTTTCAAAAGAGGTGGAATAGACAACTCTGGCTTTGCTATATACAAAAGTACATCGTCTGCATATAAAGATATATATTGGGGTCTATTATTTATTAAAATAGGGGCAATTTCACCATTCTGCCTGACACTCTCTGCCAAAGGTTCCATTGCTAATGCAAATAGATAGGGGGAGAGAGGACAGCCTTGGCGTGTTCCTCTATATAGTGGGAATGAGGTCGAAAGTGTAGAATTTGTAAAGACCGCAGCTTTTGGATTAGCGTACAGAATTTTAATCCACTGAATGAATTTGTCCCCAAATCCAAATCTTTTTAGAGTTGTGAATATATAAGGCCATTCAATTTGATCGAATGCACGTTGTGCATCTAAGGAAATCAAACATGCTTTTGTTGTATGTTTTGTATATATTATATTATAAAGTCTTCTCAAGTTTGATTGTATGTGCCGATTTGGCATAAATCCTGTCTGATCCTGATTTATGATTGTACATATGTATTGTTTCAGTCTATTAGCTAGGACCTTGCTAATGATTTTTGCCTCTATTGGAATAAGAGAGACTGGACGATACGATGACAATTTCATTTTATCCCGTCCGGGCTTAGGTATTAATACTATGTTGGCATTATACAGTGTTGGTGGGAGTTTCAATTGAGAGAATGAATGATTGATCATACGAAGAAAGACTGAGGCAAAGAGCTCCCAGAATTTTTTATAATATTCTGCACTAAACCCATCTGGGCCTGCACATTTATTATTAGGGAGGTTTTTAACAACTTCGTTTACCTCCTTCAAGGTAATTTCTTTATCCAACATTTCAACAGCATCTTCACTTATTTGAGGAAGATCAATATTAGATAAAAATTTATTTATTTCATTTATATCTATATTTCCTTTGGATGTGTATACTTCTTTATAAAAGTCTACAAAACATTTATTTATTCGTTTTGGATCTGTTATTATTTCTCCACTCTCTGTTTTAATCCTATGAATGGCTCTAGATGCTTGGGATTGTTTAAGCTGTCGAGCTAGAAGTTTGTGAGGTTTTTCACCTAATTCAAAATGACGTTGTTTAATTTGATGAAGTTGTTTAGCAATTTTTTTAGCAAGAATAGAATTATATTCACTTCTCAATGTTACAATTTTCTTTAAAGTAGTTGAACAATAATTTTTCTTATAACATTCCTCTAATTCAGTCATTTGTTTGTCTATTTCAATTAATCTTTTTTTATCTTCTTTATTTTTTCTGATCTGAAATGAAATTATATCTCCCCTCATAACAGCTTTCATTGAATCCCAAAGTACAGAGTCTGTTACATTACCAATATCATTTTCAGCCAAAAAGTACCCGATTTTTTCTTTTATGTAATCACGGAATTTAACGTCATTCAAAAGGGAGTTGTCAAATCTCCAATTATACGTCCCTTTTTCTGACTTTAATTTTAGATCCAAAGATAATGGGGCATGATCTGATATTAATCTGTTATGGTACTGAGTGGACTTAACCATTTTTAACAAACTAGAATCTATAATAAAAAGGTCAATCCTGGAATAGGACTTATGTACTGATGAGTAAAAAGAATATTCTCGAGCTGATGGGTTTAAGCACCGCCAGATGTCTATCATGTTGAAATTTCCCAAATAGTTATGTAAAATGGCTGCAGATTTACTTTTTGTAGTACGACTAGGACGTGCATCTTTAACTGGGTCAATAATACAATTAAAATCTCCCCCTATAATCACGTTACATAAAGCAAAGTCAGGTATTTTGCCTATAACTCTTTCAAAAAAACTTGGGTCATCATAATTAGGACCATACAGGTTAACCAATGTAATAGGGACTGAATTTATTTCACCACATACAATTATATATCTGCCATTTTTATCAGATATTGTCTGTTTATGTATAAATGGTACTTGTTTCTTAACGATAATCGCGACTCCTCTTGATTTAGTAGAGAAGTTTGATTGATATATTTGAGCTGCCCATCCAGGATTAAGAAGTGCCTTTGCTGTCTGTTTTATATGAGTCTCCTGCAAGAATATAATTTCAGCTTGTAAATTTTTAATATGAATATATACTTTACGTCTTTTCACTGGATGATTCATACCTCTCACATTCCAACTCAGAAGCCTTACTGTGCCTTCTCTGATTGTTTGACTTATTCTAAATATTTATATAATAGTAATTATTTTTCTGATATCCGATGAAAAGTACAATTTTACCAAGCCTTTCAAACGAACCATAACCATATCCCCTTACCAAGAACAATTCAGAACAAGAACATATAAACAGAAAACCCCTGACTCCCTCCCACCCTTTCCCATCAGTCAAATGACTTAGCTCCACGTTACTGTCGGATCGATCACTCACCAACGATGCAACGTAATCTTCCGTGTCCTCCGACAAGAGAAAAACAAAACAAAACAAAACAATATTTTCCTCCATTAAGATAGAATAAACTTGAATACCAGTTTTGTGAACCTAATTGTCCATAATGTTCACTATTATTCAAACATAGTAGATTTAAATAAGTCTTATTTGGACCAATTTGGCAAACCGTTCCTTCAATTTAGTCCACTGGCCAATTGTCCACAACTCGTGACAAGTATTTTCCAGCCTCCTCTGGTGTGTCAAATGTTTTCGTCTCCCCTTCTTTGGCGGTCACGATGAATGTAGATGGAAATCGAAACCCGTACTTGACGCCGTGATTTTTGCATTTTTTCTTTAACTCGTCAAATCGGTATCTCTGCTTCAACACATCTGAGGTCAGATCTGGGAAAATGTGCACCCTTCTCCCGTTATGTTCTAGAGTTTTCTCTCTGGCTAGCTTCATGATTAACTCTTTCGTCTGGTAATGATGTACCCTGATGACAAACGCTCGTGGACGATCATCACTCGGTCTTCGCAGCGCCCTGTGCGCACGATCAATCTGGATAGGCTTACTGAAGTTTTCGGAACCCAGCAGATTTGGAAGTAACTTTGCTATGAACTCGGTAGGTCTTCCGTTTTCTTCCTTCTCTGCAATTCCGATAAGTCGAATGTTATTGCGTCTGGAGCGAGACTCGAGGTCGTTACATTTATCTTTGAGTCTCTTGCATTCATCCAGTAGTTCTGCGCACTGTTTCTCTACACACGTCAGCCGGGTTTCTTGGTTCGTAGTAGCCTCTTCAATCGTCGAGACTCTCCCTGCCATGGATGTCATCGTCGATCGCAGCTCGGTTAAAGCTTCCGTGAACGTGTCGAATTTCTGACTAAATGAAGCACTGAGAGCTGTTATGGCGTCCATGATATCTTGAGTGCTAGGAGGAGATGCACTATCGTTAGCGGTGGCTGGCCTCGGTTGAGTCGGCTCCCCTGTAGCATTGCTCGAGGCCTTGGCCTGATCGCGGGTTTCTTCCTGTAGTTTGCCGTCTTTTTTCAAATTTTTTGGCATTGTTGTGGATTATTAACTAATTGACTTACTACTGTACTACGTTTAAAGTTAAAAGTTAGTTTTCAGATTCACTTATTACGAAATTATTTGGAGGATTAGAGGAGCTTAGACGAAAGCGTCTTTCTCCATGCTAAGCAGAACCGGAAGTCTTGACCGCTTTTCTAATAGTGGATATAGAGGAGGACAGGCCCTTAACCCAGAGAGACAGGGAGGAACTCCTGACCCGTCAAGAGGTGGCACTCTATAAGTGACCTTTCTGTAGAAAGGTACCATGCCATTATCCACGAGGCCTGATAAGTGGGAATCAACCTGGACATCAGAAAGGACAGGCGCCTAACCCTGAGGGACAGGGAGGAAAACCTAACCCACTAAGAGACGGCTCTCTATGAGGGACCCTTCCCGGAAAGGGGAGCACGCCCTATCCATCAACCCTTCGCTCATATAGCTGCATAGAAACTGCAATCTCCCCTGCCCTCAGACTGAAGGGGGTACTTCCAAGGGGATTAGCCTTATCAGAGCGTGCCTGTTTCACAAGAAACAAGGAATGAATGCAATGATCACAAACTCAATTCTCTGCACAACAAACTCCCTCAGGAGCTGAAAACGTTGACTGAAGAAAAGGATGTTGTGTCCTATCGTTGCCCCTTTGTACTGGGCATGCCGATGGTGACATCATAAGCTGTCGCCGGCCATTGTCGTTTTTGTATGTATTCTTCAGACACGAGCCACACGGATGGCGTTCCTCATAGGGCCCCCTAGAGGATGCGGTTCGAAGTTCCCTCGAGAGGGAGATATGTAGTATATATGCCAGATAAGTATGTAGAGCTGTATTTCTGCCACAGAGATACACTTAAAAACAGAAAAGACGATTTTGGCTATGCGTATAAACCTTGGTATACTTATTAAAAAACCACATTAATTAATCTGTTTTTGTTACTTAATAAAAAGACAATCATTCAGTGTTTGTTCATGTTTTTGTTACGTGATGTAGCAGTGTCTGACTAGAGGCGTTGACTGATGACATCATTTTAAAAAACAATAACTCACACAACATCTCTATCTATCTCTATATATATATTCCTATCCTAACAAACCATATGTCAATAGAAAGCTTATTTATTGAGCTTGTATTTGATGTATACATCTCAGTTTTGTAAAATTTAACCTTATGACTGATTTTGTGGTCCAGGATCACAAATAGCTTTAAATGAACGAATGTAGATGGCATGCAGTAGCCAAATGTAACCACTCACATTTCAAGATTTGCTTTGTGCATAATAAGTAATTTTCTTAGATACTTTTGCATAATAAGTGCTAGAAATCAATGGTTTAATATTAGAAGCAGATATTAGGTTTAATGTTACTAATTCCATCTTATTGGTACAAATTCAATGCATGATCTCATAATAACAAATGGCCAGTGTGAAAGCAGGATATTCTCAGCTGCACTTGAAGGCAGTGTTAGTATTTGCATATGATCTCAACACTTCTGTTGAATGTCTCAATATTTCTACACCTGTGTGACATTATTCATAAAAATTCATTTCAGGTTTGAGAATGAAAACCAACCTGTTTGTTCCTCAGTATCTTCATGCTTGACTCTGAATGTTTCTTCACTCTCCTCTTTAATAAACACCATCTTTGTTTGTTCTTCAGTATCTTCATGTTTGACTCTGAATATTTCTTCAATCTTCAAGTTTTTACTCTCCTCTTTAATAAACACCATCTTTGTTTGTTCATCAGTTTCTTCATGTTTGACTCTGATCGTTTCTTCAATCTTCATGTCTTCACTCTCCTCTTTAATAAACTCCATCTTTATAATAGTGTGTCACGTGGATCTCAGTTGCTCCACCAGTTGTTCTGTGTTTGTACACTTTGTCCTGTTTAAGATGTGAACAATTAACAAAGAAAATCAATGCAAACTAAATCTCTGTGTGCGTCTCAATCAGAGCTATTTCACTGACAAGGGTGTGGGTGCGAGTGAGAGTTAATGGCCTGATTATTGCTCAATACTGAAATTTTACCAATAAATAATAACTGAACACAGAAAATAAAATAAAAGAAATTACACACAGTTACCATTTAGTTTTAATTAAGATTAAGTATTTAGTGATTAAACTGCGTTTACATTAAAGACATAGAAAACAAACTGCTATTGTTTGTGAAAGATCATTAGTTCTCGTTGTATTTCCAGTGTTTTGAGCAGCAGATGTCGTCTGTGCTGTGATTCGAGCGATTTAAAACAGTGAATCATTTGTGAAGCAATTGATTCAGTTGAACTGGAGTTATGAAAAGATCCGTTTCTCCATTACTGAATAAATCCGTGTTTATCATCTGATTCACTAAATACGGACCGAAATGAGAGGCACCTCTTCTATTACTAGTGTAAAAGAATGATCAACTGCCTTTACAATGTTTGTAAAAACTATAAAGCAGACTGACGACGTTGTTTTTAAATTTAAACACTTTAAATGATTAAAACCACAAACCTTTCTTCAGCTCAAACAGACGCAGGAACGCGGCGCCGATCTATGACGTCACAGCACCAGCTCAAAAATAAAAGTCCTGTTCACACGCTGCTGTGTCCAAAAAAGTGCACAGGTAAAGAACATTCAAATAATAAAACATCCCAGAGAATTGTTCTTAGAGAAATACATACTGAAATGGTGTTAAATGGTGTGCTGAAAATCACCTCCAACGAAAGTATACACACACAGTGGAGATTTTAGTTAGTTAGAGAATAATCTAAAAACTGAAAATCTGAAGGAATATTAGCTGTGGGTATACCACTGTTATACTAACTTGTTTGACAAAATAACCAAGGCGTTTTCAATGAAAAACGTTATTTTGTGGAAAACTAAAATATTACTCTTACCGTTTCTACTATGATTATTCATGTGAACTGATTGAGGGTAGATTGATATGAGTTAAGACTGTTTTGGAGAAGCACTAGGTTGTGAGGTTTGTTCTAGGTTCGTGGTTATACAACCTAGTGAAACTTTTCTTTCTCATACAAGTGTTTGCACTTTTCTGTTTTCTGTTTCCAGTTAAGTTGCCATTTTCTTTAATGTCACTGAATGTTAGGGGCATTCAAAATAAGGTTAAAAGAAAAGCAATGTTTTTATTTTGTAAAAGTAATGGTTCTCACTGTATTTTTCTACAAGAAACACACTCTGTTTTAACGGATACTGCTTTTTGGTCTACTCAATGGGGAGATAAGTTGCTACTTAGCCATGGTTCCTCCCACTCCGCAGGTACTGCAATTTTATTTAATAACTGTCCAATGAAGGTTATTTCTTCTAGAACTGATTTAAGTGGACACTGGCTAGTGGCTGTTTTAGATATTGAACATATTTTTTTAATTTTGGTTTACGTATATGGCCACAATAATTCTAAAATGAACCATAATTTACTTAATGAGGTCTCTTCTGTAATCTCTGATTTAAAGAGAGTATACCCTACAGATAATATTGTTGTAGGTGGGGATTTTAATGTTGTACCAGACGAGACACATGATAGATATCGGCTGCGTTCGAAACCGCATACTCAATGAGTAGGTACTTAATTTCAATAAGTACTTACTTAACGAGCGCTAAAAAAGTACGTACTCTACAGCCAAATCTCGTTGAGTATGGATGTGATCTGCACGTCTTCCGCCATGTTGACGTTATCATGTGACCAACGACGTTATAACAAGTGCAACAACTTAACATATAGCGACAGGTTTAATTCATCTTTCTATAAATATTTTGATATTGAAATTTGTTCATTTTGTGGTCATGTTGAAGAAACAGTTGTTCTTTTATTGTGATTGTAGTATAACAGATACGTTTTGGGTTCATTTAGGTTTTTGTATTTTTTAATTCTTAAAGAAATAATTTTTTTCAGGAAAACCCAAATTCTTTATTTTTTGAAAAAGTTATTTATTTTGTTTTGTATTCAAAATTGTTTATCCACACGCAAAGCTAGCTTAAATTCTTGTTGAATTTCTCTTTTCATCCCTGAAGCTTATCAATAACAAAAACAAATCCAATTTTTGATAAACGATGATGTGAATATTTTGATTATTCAGAGATATTTAATCATATTTCCCCGTGTATATAATTGCATACTATGATGTAAGCAAGCCTAATAGTTATGTTTTTAGTTTTTCTCATTATGATTGTTCATTGTTAAAGATAAATACCATCTTTCCCTGAGCCTGTAATTGTAAGTTAGGTAGTATTAGTAATAAAATGAAAATAAGCACAACAGGTGCTCAAACACCTCATAGCATCAGTAACACAACAACCCTACCTAGTACATCTTCCTCCATGTTTGCAATATCTGCACAAAGGAGACGTGGATCAGCTGCTTGAAGATCTTGTGTTTGGAGGTGTTTTTTGAGGATTTTACACTCAAAAAATGTAAGTATTACTACTTAGAAATTAAGATTACCTCAGAATGCACTGATCAATAATAATGATAAATGCTGACCTATAATTAATTATATTTTTTAGTACAACAAGCATGTTTTTTTATCAAGTAATTAATGCATATGTTAATGAAACTTATATTTTATTTACTGATAACAACATGGATATACATAAATAAAGACACATGGAACAAAGCTTTATTCAGACATATTGGTATTTTAGTCTTTCTCTAGATGCTCTCGCTGGCTCTTTGGTCTCTGAGGATGAAGAGACCACAGCAACATCTGGTCCAGATGAGACAAAGGGCAGGTGGAGTGATGGAGGGTCTCATCGATGGCACTTGACCATTTCCAGGATGCTGCTGTGGATTTCTCTTTTCTCGATGCACACACCAGTCTGCAGCAGACATTTCAGATCATACAAAGATGCACAAATACAATACAAAAGTTGTCATTTTAACAGCACAATTTCATTAGATCTCTGTATTAGAAGTAACAAAATTACCAAACTTTATATTAAGTTACAGATTTAACTTTTTTCCCCACAAATGCTGCTGTCACCTTTCCTTTCAGGTCCTGCTCCACCGCAAAATATCTGGCAGCACTGCTTCATCAGTCACTCTTCACCGGACAAGCATACTTGTCTCATCTGTCACTGTAACATCCACACAAGATTCAGTTCCCTCTGATTCGTGTGCTCAATACTACATTTATGAGGTAGCTGTTGTGTTAATTGGCTTTGTATCCAATACAAATGTTCCTGAATTTATCAACAGTACTATTAGACAAATGAAATAGATAACTCATGTTTACTTGTTTACTAACTATATGTTTATTTACATTACATTAATCTAAAGCAGTGTTGACAACAGAGAATTCTACATAAACTCACACAACGTCCATCACTCGTTTAGATGTCTGTTTGGTGTTGTGATGTGCTCATTTAATTCTCTCAGAACATGTTCCTGTCAGTTGTTAAACATTTAGTAATCATCTTTAAGATGCCTATGGTCGCTATACGTAATAAAACGTGTTTTACAGCGAAATCACAAATATACTTTAACGTTACACGTATTGACACCTAATGCAAATCAGCAGTTTACGATAGAGTAGCTCAACAAATACGATTTTAAGACAGGGAACCGTGTTCTGGTTTGTATACTCACATTTGTAAACACTCTCGTTGCGGTTCCCAATCACGTTCGATGAAGACGTTTTGGCCTCCTGTGGCCTCCTGGGATTGAAAAGTGTGCATCAGATGAACACTTCAGAATCTGGGCTGAAGCAGTAGGACATCCGGGGATTTCTCGCCTACTCTTTTATGAAAACTGAGGTTTCGAAAGTACTTCTTTCTTCACGTACTCTTTTTTCCTACTGTATAGTAGGTAAGTAGGCATATTCGAAGCATACTGCTCAGCAGTGCCCCAACATACAGGTTCACTGGTCCCTTGGCTCAGGGGCGACCTCAAATTTAAGGTACCTCTCAAGAGTTAGATGTTTTAATTCAGTTCATGAGGAGAGGCCTCAGCAAACTGACAGCTTGTCACCCGCACAGGGGCTTGAACCCTGGACCCTCAGATTAAAACTCTGTTGCTCTACCGACTGAGCTATCCGGGCCAACTGCACGACAGCAGAAAATGTGCATTCTCTGTCTGCTTACAGTTTGTGGCACTACAGGATGAAGGCCACAGACTATTAGGGCAGAGACAGATAGGCTCCTCCTGGCAAGTTTGGAACAGTGACATTGAAAGAATGGACTCTTTTCACAACAGTTTGCTAACATTTATTCAGCCTGGACAGAGAAGTAAATGGTGCAAGAAGTTCATAATGAGCAGTTTTAATCATTTGCCTTTTAGTAAAGGTTTCCGTGGAGAGGAGCCTTTGCGGGTGATCTTTGTTTTTGGGGTTCCTGCTTACAACTGAGCTGTATTGGAGTGTCAAGAGTGAAACTGGCCACCAGCCAATGGACAGTGGAACGAAGCGCGCCTCATCACGTTCTGTACTTGCGGCCTTTGCGCTTTCTGTGTCGCAGCTCCAGATTTCTTTAGCCTGCATGGAAAGACAGCACTCTCTCGTACATGACGGGATACAAACAAAGATGGCTTCAGCTCCTTTTGCCCTATCAGTGACTTGTGCATTTCAAGCATTCTTTTCAGATGGCTAAAAGCTGGAGTCAGGCACTTGCGTTGGTGGTATAGTGGTGAGCATAGCTGCCTTCTAAGCAGTTGACCTGGTTTCGATTCCCGGCCAACGCATTAGTTTTGGCTCTGGCTGACGTTGAAGCAGAACTCCTTCTGTGACCTCTGTCAGCACCAAACACTTTTGGATGAGTCGTTCAACAGCAGAAAAAAGCTTGTTCTCCCCCTCGGGGAATTGAACCCCGGTCTTCCGCGTGACAGGCGGAGATACTGTCCACTATACTAACGAGAAGCTGTACCCACTGTTCTTCGCCCCCAGCCGACTTGACTTCACCGACATCAGCATAAGGAGCCACTACTCCATGAAAAAAAACCAAATCAACCTGCCTTGATCTTATTGAGTCTCCCAATATCTTGAATGCTACACATTACAGGGGGTCCTCATTTGGACCACTTTACTATTATTACTATTTTTTTTACTATTCATAATGGGAACGTGAAAAAAAGGATGGGAAATCATGTAGCAGTAACATCGCATTTACGTGGATCATATCGCCCACTGCTAGAATTCTACCACTGAACCACTAATGCTCGGAAAGGAGGGCGAACGTTTGGAATAACACCGCATTTACGAGTATATTGCCCACTGCTAAACTTCGTCAACCTATAGATAAAGTGAACAAGTTTTATAGGCATTTGACGAATATAGACGGACTAATGAGTTTCTGAAAAGATTCGGCAGGGAACGGGGTTTGGTCGGTATGCAAAGGTTGGAGCTCACCCGAGACCCGGGTCCGATTCCCGGCCAATGCAGGAATGGAGTTCTTTTAATTCAATTCAATTCAATTCAAGTTTATTTGTATAGCGCTTTTCACAATACGAATCGTTGCAAAGCGCTGTACAAAAGTTTAGGCTACTACAATATATTTAGTAATTTTAGTATTTAGTGGTGAATACTGTATGTCAAGTCGATGTACATATGATATAAATGTTAAAATCAGTAACTGTGTAATCAAACAGATGATGAACACTAATTGCAATGATTATGTGCTGTGATCAAACTTGTAAGAAAATTATGTAGTGCTGTATGTTGTTTCAAGGCTGGCATCATCTGCGGTCCTCTGAGGGGTCGGCATCATCTCTTCTTCTGAATCCAGACTGAATCTTGTGTAAATCCTAGTTACCACGGGATGGAAATCCCGTGGCAGAAACAGAGAAACAAATAGAGAAATAATTAGCGTAGCTGCTGTTCCAACTTCCAACCAAACAAAAATGATGTGTTTAGCCCAAGCCGAAGAATATTAATGTGCATGTGATCAGATGTAACTGAAGTACAACGTTATGAGATACATTATGTGAATGCTTGGCTAAAGAGATGAGTCTTTAATCTAGATTTAAACATAGAGAGTGTGTCTGAACCCCGAACGTTATCAGGAAGGCTATTCCAGAGTTTGGGACCCAAATGAGAAAAGGCTCTCCCTCCTTTAGTGGACTTTGCTATCCTAGGTACTACTAAAAGTCCAGAGTTTTGCGACCTTAGGGAGCGTGAGGGATTGTAGCGTAGTAGGAGACTAGTTAGGTATGCAGGAGCTAAACCATTAAGGGCCTTAAAGGTAAGAAGTAATATTTTGTAAGTGATACGGAACCTAATAGGTAGCCAGTGTAGAGACTGTAAAACTGGGGTAATATGATCATATTTTCTTGATCTGGTAAGGACTCTAGCAGCTGCATTTTGGACTACCTGTAGCTTATTTATTGAAGAAGCAGGACAACCACCTAGTAGTGAATTACAATAGTCCAGTCTAGACGTCATGAATGCATGAACTAACTTTTCTGCATCAGAAACAGGTAACATGTTCCGTAGCTTAGCAATGTTTCTAAGATGGAAGAATGCTGTTTTAGTAACATAGGAAATATGATTTTCAAAAGACAGGTTGCTGTCTAATATAACACCCAGATTTTTGACTGTAGAGGAAACAACAGTACATCCGTCTAATTGCAAGTTGTAGTTTAGGAGATTCTGTGTACTCTTTTTTGGTCCAATAAGTAATATCTCAGTCTTATCTGAATTTAACAGTAGAAAATTATTGGTCATCCAGTCTTTCACATTTTTAACACACTCTGTTAACTTTGCTAAGTTAGAAGTTTCATCTGGTCTTGTTGAAATATATAGTTGAGTGTCATCAGCATAACAATGGAAACTAATCCCATATTTCCTAATAATATTACCAAGGGGTAACATGTAAATTGAAAATAGTAGAGGACCTAGGACAGATCCTTGTGGCACTCCATACTTTACTGGTGTTAGCTGCGATGACTCCCCATTTAAATACACAAAGTGATAGCGATCGGACAGGTATGATCTGAACCATCTTAATGCCTGCCCTTGAATACCTGTATAGTTTTGTAATCGATCTATGAGTATTTCATGATCTATAGTGTCGAACGCAGCACTAAGATCAAGTAAAACTAGCAATGAGACGCAGCCTTGATCTGCCGCAAGTAGCAAGTCGTTTGTGATTTTTACAAGTGCAGTTTCTGTGCTATGATGGGGCCTGAAACCTGACTGAAATTCTTCAAAGATATTATTATTTTGCAAGAAGGAGCACAATTGAGCAGACACAACTTTTTCTAGAATTTTAGACATAAATGGAAGATTAGAAATGGGTCTGTAATTTGCCAGTTCACTAGGGTCTAGCTGTGGTTTCTTAATAAGAGGTTTAATAACTGCTAGTTTGAATGGTTTTGGGACATGACCTAAAGATAATGATGAGTTAACAATATTAAGAAGCGGTACTTCTGCTACAGGTAACAACTCTTTTAGTAATTTAGTGGGTACAGGATCTAATAGGCATGTTGTTGGTTTAGATGTGGTGATAAGTTTATTTAATTCTTTCTGTTCTATAGTTGTAAAGCACTGCAGTTTTTCTTCCGGTGTAATGACTAATGTTGAAGTATCAGTTGCAGTAGTAACTATATTTGTTATTGTATTTCTAATGTTGTCTATTTTATCAGTAAAGAAATTCATAAAGACATTACTATTAAACTGTGCAGGAATATTCAGGTCAGGAGGTGTTTGGTTATTTGTTAATCTAGCCACTGTGCTAAATAAAAACCTTGGATTGTTTTGGTTTTTTTCTATGAGTTGGTGGATATACTCGGCTCTAGCAGCTTTTAAAGCCCGTCTATAGCTGGACATACTGTTTTTCCACGCAATTTTAAAAACTTCTAAGTTAGTTTTTCTCCATTTACGCTCAAGATTACGAGTTTCTTTTTTTAGAGAATGGGTATTACTGTTGTACCATGGCGCAGTACGTTTTTCTCTAACCTTTTTTAGCTTGATTGGGGCAACAGCTTCTAATGTATTAGAGAAGATAGTGCCTATGTTACTAGTCATTTTGTCTAGTTCATGTTTATTTATGGGTGCACAGAGCAGTTGAGATAAATCAGGCAGGTTATTTGCGAATCTATCTTTGGTAGCAGGAACAATAGTTCTGCCCAGACGATAGCGCGGAGCTATATAGTTAACATCAGTGATACGCAGCATGCACGATACGAGGAAATGATCGGTAACATCATCGCTTTGAGGTACGATATCTATATCAGTAAGATCAAGTCCGTGCGATATAATTAGATCTAGTGTATGATTAAAACGATGAGTGGGCCCAGTGACTTTTTGTTTGACTCCAAAAGAGTTTAACAGGTCAGTAAACGCAAGTCCTAACGCATCATTTGTATTATCAACATGAATGTTAAAATCTCCAACAATTAATGCTTTATCAAAATTAACCAATAGGTCAGAAAGGAAATCTGCAAATTCTTTTAGGAAGTCTGTATACGTCCCTGGAGGTCTATACACAGTAGCCAGAGCAAGTGATAGGAGAGATTTATTTTGCATATCTGACAGAGTAACATTAAGTAGGAGTACTTCAAATGAATTAAACCTGTACCCTGTTTTCTGAGTAACATTGAAAATATCACTATAAATTGTTGCAACACCACCGCCACGACCGATCTGACGAGGCTCATGCTTATAACAGTAGTTTGGTGGAGTAGACTCATTCAGACCAATAAAATCATTTGGTTTTAGCCAAGTTTCAGTCAAGCAGAGTACATCAAAACTATTATCTGTGATTATTTCATTTACAATAAGTGCTTTGGGTGCGAGTGATCTAATATTTAGGAGCCCAAGTTTAATTAAGTTGTGTGTGTGTTTGCATGTGTGTAAGGTTCTTTAAAATGAAGCCTGATTTACTTGAAGGACCCCCTGTAATGTGTAGCATTCAAGATATTGGGAGACTCAATAAGATTAAGGCAGGTTGATTTGTTTTTTTCATGGAGTAGTGGCTCCTTATGCTGATGTCGGTGAAGTCAAGTCGGCTGGGGGCGAAGAACAGCAGGTACAGCTCCTCGTTAGTATAGTGGACAGTGTCTTCGCCTGTCACGCGGAAGACCGGGGTTCGATTCCCCGACAAGGAGACCCAGCTCTTTGCTGCTGCTGAACGACTCATCCAAAAGTTTTTGGTGCTGACAGAGGTCACAGAAGGAGTTCTGCTTCAACGTCAGCCAGAGCCAAAACAAATGCGTTGGCCGGGAATCGAATCCGGGTCAACTGCTTGGAAGGCAGCTATGCTCACCACTATACCATCAACGCAAGTGCCCAACTCCAGCTCTTAGCCATCTGAAAAGAATGCTTGAAATGCACAAGTCACTGATAGGACAAATGGAGCTGAAGCCATCTTTGTTTGTATCCCGTCATGTACGAGAGAGTGCTGTCTTTCCATGCAGGCTAAAGAAATCTGGAGCTGCGACGCAGAAAGCGCAAAGGCCGCAAGTACAGAACGTGATGAGGCGCGCTTCGTTCCACTGCCCATTGGCTGGTGGCCAGTTTCACTCTTGACACTCCAATACAGCTCAGTTGTAAGCAGGAACCCCAAAAACAATGATCACCCGCAAAGGCTCCTCCCCACGGAAACCTTTACTAAAAGGCAAATGATTTATACAATGAGGAAAAAAAAAAAAAAAAAAAAAAACTCAAGTCGTCTCTCCACCTTCTTGGGCCTGTGCACTCGCTGCACTAAACCACTACGCTCACCAAGGGTAATCTAGGGTGCCGACACCTGTCAACGTGATTTTAACCCCCCCTTCCCCTCACTGTAAATGGGAGGAGTAAAAGTTAAAAAAGAAGAGGTCATTACTGCCACCTCCATTTTTCATCCGGGTGCAGTGCATGCTGTCCGTGGTGTCCTCTGCAGCCCACATCTAGCCAAACAAAAAGCATACAAAACACCCACAGACGTAGTCGTGGCTGAGAGGTTAAGGCGATGGACTCGAAATCCATTGGGGTCTACCCGCGCAAGTTCGAACCCTGCCGACTACGAAGCCCTTTGACATCTTGGCTGTTTGCGACAGCAACTGTGCCTTTTCAGCTTTTCCTGGAAGCTGCATTTTTTCCCCTCTAACTCCAATTGCTGCACGACATCTGGTCTCCCCACATCTCTTTTCAAACAGTGTTTCAACAGAACCAAGTCCAATGGAAGAGCTTTTAGGTGCTCTGATATAACTGTGCGTTCACACCGCCGCCGGCGAGAGCGTCAAAATTCGCTCTAGTCGCCCTGCATGCAACGCTGTAGAAAGATTCCTTGACGCTCTGACGATCGAACGGTTGGTCTTGTATTTAAAGCGGCCGCAAAGCAAACAAGCATGTCGATCTTGTGCAGACTGACCACAAGTAGGGTTAACCTCATTAAATATTTTAAACATGAAAATAAGAAATTGAATTTAATATAGTTACATGTTTGCTAACGAAATAAACCAATTAAAAGCCATTTGCATGGATTTTTGGGATTTTTGGGTTTTGTGTTCATGGTTAAGTGCAAACTTAAAAATAGGGACACGTCCTAGATTATGGGGAATCCCGCCACAGCAATAATTAACTTCTCCATTTTCCTTGGGAACTAATGTGGCCGGAACCAAGTTTACAGGACTGCGTTCTTTGGAAACCTCTCAGCGGTGAACTTCTACATTCCGATTGGTTGCCGCCGAGCCGCGTCATAGCTCATTACCATAAAGTTGACCTGACTTCAACTCTCCCCGACGCCCACACCGCCCAAAACGCGCCGCGCCGCTCTCGCCGCTTCTCGCCGCCGGCTCACATTGAAAATGAATGACTTCCGGCCACTTTGACGCTCTCGCCGCCGGCGGTGTGAACGCACAGTAACAGTGATAAAGAAAACCGCTCATTATGAACTTCTTGCACCATTTACTTCTCTGTCCAGGCTGAATAAATGTTAGCAAACTGTTGTGAAAAGAGTCCATTCTTTCAATGTCACTGTTCCAAACTTGCCAGGAGGAGCCTATCTGTCTCTGCCCTAATAGTCTGTGGCCTTCATCCTGTGGTGCCACAAACTGTAAGCAGACAGAGAATGCACATTTTCTGTTGTCGTGCAGTTGGCCCGGATAGCTCAGTCGGTAGAGCATCAGAGTTTTAATCTGAGGGTCCAGGGTTCAAGCCCCTGTGCGGGTGACAAGCTGTCAGTTTGCTGAGGTCTCCCCTCATGAACTGAATTAAAACGTCTAACTCTTGAGAGGTACCTTAAATTTGAGGTCTCTCCTGAGCCAAGGGACCAGTGAACCTGTATGTTGGGGCACTGCTGAGCTTTCCCAAACCAACCCAGCCGAGTGGCACGCCATGGTCGTGTAGTGGTTAGTACTCAGCGTTGTGGCTGCAGCAACCCCAGATTGAATCCGTGTCACGGCAGGCTTTTTGTGCGGGTGAATACAATGCCGAGTTCCATTCTGCCACCTCCATTTTTCATCCGGGTACGGTGCAAGTTATACTATACCACCAACTCAGGCGGTGGACCCTGGCTTTCGTGGCCAGAAAAGAATGTTGGAAGTGCATGAGTCACTGACAGGGCCAAAGGAGCTGAAGCCCAAGGTTTGGATCCCGTCATGTACGAGAGAGTGCTGTCTTTCCATGCTGGCTAAAGAAATTTGGAGTTGCGATGCAGAAAGCGCAAAGGCCGCGAGTACAGGACGTGATGTGGCGCGCTTCGTTCCACTGCCCATTGGCTGGTGGCCAGATTCACTCTTGACACTCCAATACAGCTCTGTTGTGAGCAGAAAAGAATGCTGGAAGTACATGAGTCACTGACAGGGCCAAAGTAGCTGAAGCCCAAGGTTTGGATCCCATCATGTCATGAGAGTGCTGTCTTTCCATGCTGGCTGAAAAAAAATGTGAAGTTGCGACACAGGAAGCGCAAAGGCTGCAAACACGGTCCATGAGAAAGCACGCTTTGCTCCAATGCACATTGGTGCGTGGTCAGATTTAGTCTGCTATTGAAACTGCAGTGCAGCTCTGCTGTGAGCAGAGCACCCAAAAATACAGGTCACTCGGAAAGGTTCCCCTCCACGGAAATCTTTAGTAAAAGGCGAAAGATTTATGCGTCTATGAAGAGAAACTCGAGTTGTGTGCCCATGCGCTTGAGCATGTGCGCTCCCTGTGGTAAACCACTATACTCACAAAGGGTAATCTAGGGTGCCGATAAGATTTTCATCTCCCCCTCACTCCAAATGGGAGGAGTAAAAGTTAAAAAGTCTCTTCCATCATCCATTCTCGCCTGCCACACAGGAGGCCTGGCTCTGATTCCCGGGCAAATGCAGGAACAGAGTTCTTTTAAGTAAGGGGTGTGTGTTTTCATGTGTGTGGGATTCTTTAAAATGAGCCTTGAAGGCCAAGCCTGATTTGCTAGAAGGAGCTCCAAACTTTGCATATTGACCCAACCCCCCTTTCCCTGGATTTGACGTGTAACAGTTACGCACCATTACTAAATCCAGGGCAATGTGAAGGCCGAAGTTCTCCCAGCCGAACATTGGTGATTCAGTGGTAGAATTCTCGCCTGCCACGCGGGAGACCCGGGTCCGATTCCCGGCCAATGCAGGAACGGAGCTGTTTTAATTAAGTTGTGTGTGTGCTTGCATGTGTGTAAGGTTCTTTAAAATGAAGCCTGATTTACTTGAAGGAGCTCCAACCTTTGCACACCGACCAACCCCCGTTCCCTGCCGAATCTTTTCAGAAACTCATTAGTCCGTCTATATTCGTCAAATGCCTATAAAACTTGTTCACTTTATCTATAGGTTGACGAAGTTTAGCAGTGGGCAATATACTCGTAAATGCGGTGTTAATTCCAAACTTTCTCCCTCCTTTCCGAGCATTGGTGATTCAGTGGTAGAATTCTAGCAGTGGGCGATATGATCCACGTAAATGCGATGTTACTGCCACACGATTTCCCATCCTTTTTTTCATGTTCCCATTATGAAAAGTAAAAAAAAATAGTAATAATAGTAAAGTGGTCCAAATGAGGACCCCCTGTAATGTGTAGCATTCAAGATATTGGGAGACTCAATAAGATCAAGGCAGGTTGATTTGTTTTTTTCATGGAGTAGTGGCTCCTTATGCTGATGTCGGTGAAGTCAAGTAGGCTGGGGGCGAAGAACAGCGGGTACAGCTCCTAGTTAGTATAGTGGACAGTATCTCCGCCTGTCACGCGTGGATCCTCGTGCTTGCAGCCCGACTCGTTGGTTTTCGACGTGACAGAAGCCTGTATTGCTGTCTGCTTGTTCTCATGTTATTAGCAGGCCAGCGTTAGATCGGCTCTTCCCTGGTGGTCTAGTGGTTAGAATTCGGCGCTCTCACCGCCGCGGCCAGGGTTCGATTCCCGGTCAGGGAAAGCTCTTTTGCCCCCCCTCCCCCCCCCCCAATGGCGGACTGTGAAATCAAGCTCTGTTGGCCGCTTTCAGAAGGCCGGCCCCCCCAAAAAAGGTGGGCACGTGAAAAACGAACTCCTTCGAGCCGCAGTCGAACCAGCGACCTAAGGATTGCCAAAACTCCTCCTACAGTCCTCCGCTCTACCAGCTGAGCTATCGAAGGCGCAGGTCCGTGGTAGTGTTAATTTCGTCAGACGAGACGAGACGAAATATGTTCGTCAACGACCTTTTTTTTCATGACTAAGACGAGACGATGACAAGACTGCACCACTGTCCAAAAACGCTGCCTAAGACTAAATTAACATGCATTATTGTTGACGAAAAAAGACGAGACGAAAATGTTTTGCATAAAATAAACTAAGATAAAATCTCTCTTCATTTTCGTCTACAATCGTCTCTGCTTTTTCATCAGCTGTTACGGCTTTAAAATATTCAAACTGCGCTTTGGCGCGCTGGCTGGCGCTGAGCCAGAGACGGACAAGCTCTGCGCTTGTCATATAATCACAACTATGCAGTGTTTTTAACCACATAACGCTTATTTTAGGTTTCAGACATTTAAATACACATAAGTACTAGTAAAAGGAGACATTTAGAGTTTGTAAAATACACACATAGGTCTATGGAAGCAGCAAATAACAATCTATTCAAATATAATTTGCCGATGTGTTTTATACATGTCACATACACAGGCTTAGTAACTAAAAAGTTCACTCTATTCCTCTTCTAGTTCACCAGCCACTTACTTGCATGTATTTCGGGAGAAACGGATGAATGTATATGTGCTGTAAATACGGCTGACAGGACTCTCTGAACAGCAGCGCGAACAAACATGGCCGCGCCCATCTCACGTTACAGATTACGATCCAGATCATTTATATAGGATTTTAAACGACGAAACATACTAATTCACCCATATTTGTGAATCGGAATATTAGATAGTTCATGGCATGGTAAGCAAGTGTGTGAGTATTCTGGATAAAAAAGGAAAAACGAAATAAAAGCGATCTATCTGTCATATAGTGTTATTGTGTCTGTGTTGTGTCACGTGACAAGCTTGATGCGTCGCCATGGAAACAATAAGGACGAACGTTCTAAAAAAACGGTCGCTTAAAAAAAACTCACTCTCAGGGGTTCGCTAGAATATTTTAAACTCACCACTGAAAGGGTTAATCATTTGTGAATGTGTCTCCTAAATCAGAAATTGAAAACCAGACACGTTTAACATTTGCATTCAACAAAAATCATTCAACAAGTGTATTTTGTCAGGTAATTATGACATTTAACCAATGTTTGAGATATGTGAAACACTTTTTTTACTGAAATGTGTATCAGTAATAATCTCAGTTACATATATATATATATATATATATATATATATATATGTGTGTGTGTGTGTGTGTTATTTTAAAAAAAGACTACAATTTTTTGACTAAACCTAGACTAAAATATATTGAGTTCTTTTTTGACTAAAACTAGACTAAAATTAAAATACTTTTAGTCGACTAAAACTTGACTAAGATACCTTGAGTTTTCTTTTGACTAAAACTAGACTAAAATGACGAGACTTTTAGTCGACTAAAACTTGACAAACAAAAAAAGATATGTAAATGACTAAATATGACTAAAACTAACAAGGACATTTGGCACAAGACTAAGACTAAGACTAAATTAAAAATAGGTGACGAAATTAACACTAGTCCGTGGGGTGACAACCTCGGCCTATTAGGTTTCTGCAGCTCGACTGCTGGCCAAAAAACGGCTTTCGACGCAGGAAGACGTGTGGCCCTTTTTCGAAGAGGGAAGCAAAGAGGAGCCCGCCTTCCCATACCAGGGAGTCGAACCCGGGCCGCCTGGGTGAAAACCAGGAATCCTGACCGGTAGACCATATCGGAACTGGTCAGTGGAAGCCTTGTCCGGGTAAAAAAAAAGATTCCAAAAATACTCACGCCACGCATTCGACATAACAAGCGTGGTCTTGCATTGTAACCGTTATCTCAAGGAAAAACAGCCTATCGCCGGTCTGTCAAGGTACAGAAATGAAAAAATCATGAGATTAACAATGAAACTGAGACGCGGTTTTAACCGGGTAAGTTGCTGATTATTGGCTAGTTCGGATTTCATTTCGTGTCCAACTTTTTCTCAAAGCCCGGGTGGCACGTAGGAATAGGGCAACAATTCGGCAAGCCCGTGACATCAAAACCAAACTGCATTACGCAAAAATCAGAGAGCGAGCCAGCCAGGAGTCGAACCTAGAATCTTCTGATATTTATTTTTTTTTTAATTGAAAAAATTCCATAATACAATTATCAAGCATGTGTTTCACAGTAGACATCTTAAAAACATAAATGATTAAACACACATTAAAAATACTTAACATTGTCAGCAATAAAGTAATAAAAAATTCCTTTCAAAACTAATCAGATATATGAATGAAATTACAAACAATAAAGAACATCAACAATACAAAACAATATTGCTTTCCACACAGATAGTTATTCACTCTCGGAAAGGAGTATCACAGCTCGTCATCACGTGTTGCGAGACAAAACAGTACTTAAGAACAGAAACATTCTCCAAACTTTTTAAAATTGCACATCTATTCCATTCTCATCTAAAATTACACATACATCATTAGTAAAAACATTGTAAAAGAACCCCATTTGATCTTCTTGCTTAAAATAATAAAACAGGCATTGTACATATTTTTCGACTTTTCTTTTAAAAACATACCATAAATCCATTATCCATTTTTCCTTCTTTGCCACCACTCTCCTTTCCCATATAGCACTCTTAATTAACATTATCAAAAGGTTGATGACCATTTTGTTCTTGTTCTTTCTTTGTATTCCCAACATTAAAATCCTGCCCCAGTCCATCTCCTCTCCATCCTCCCCTTTCAACCTTAAAATCATATTCTTACATTTCTCATTAAAATCATCCAGTTTTATACAATGTAAAAACAGATGTAAAAATCCCTCCTCCTCCTCATTACACACTTTACATACAGCACTTGATTCCATACCAATTTTGTTTAAAATATTGTCAGTAAAAATCACTTTATGCCTAATTAAGAACTCTAAATTTTCCAGCTTTGTCTGTATCATTTTCCCTTTCATGTTTCCCCAAATATCACATTCCTTCACACCCTTGTACTTATCTATCCAGTAATTGTTGACCACCGGTTTTTTAAAGACCCCATCTCTAAAAACACTATAAAAATCTTTCACCTGACATTTATTAAAATCATATTGTTTTTCTCCCAATCCCACATATATTTCATTTTGTTGCTCTCCGTCCTCCTTATTTTTGATTCCCTCTATCCATTCTTTCGGTATCGATCTCTTGATCATTTCATATTTATTAGTTACTTCCTGTCTGCTGCACTCCTCCTTTGCTTCCTCCATTGCGTCTATAACCACTTGTACGGGTAAAAATCCTTCTTTAACTTCATATAAAATGTCTCTCACTTTTAAAATTCCCGCCTCCCACCATTTCTTAAAAAACAACTGCCTCCCCTGATTTAAAATACTCTGATTTAAAAAAAGAGGTTGATTTAAAATGTTTTCCCTACCCCTCGGAATAAAATGCACACTTGATAAAAACTTTCCCCATGCTCCCAGCAGTTCCCTATAAAAATCCGGCATCCTCTCAGTCATCCATAATTTAGTCTTCATCCATAAAATATTCCTTCCCAGATTAAATTTACTGCCTTTATTTAAAAAGTAGTCCATTGTTCCCTTCCATCCTGCTGTGTGTGATTTGTCTAAAAACTTTTTTACCAATTTTACCCTTAGAGCGTTCTTTCTATGTTCAATGTCAATTAATCCCATTCCTCCCTTCTCTCCCTCCCCTATTAAAGTATTGTGTGCTATTCTTGGGGGCTTCCCATCCCATAAAAACTCTGAAAAACATTTCTTCAGCCTCTTTTCCGCCCATAATGGCACTGGGTTTACATATAAAATGTACCATAATTTTGACACCATTAAAAATTAATAATTAAAACTTTCCCCGTCAAAGTCAGCGTTCTTAATTTCCAAAAAATCAATCTCCTTTCAATCCCCCCTATCACTTCCTCCCACATTGTTTCTCCTGCTTTTCGCTCATCCCGCCCCATATGTACCCCTAAAATCTTTATGTCCCTTGATTCCTTAAAATTAAAATGCTCTGTTAGAACCTGTGCCCCTCCAAACCTCATATACACTGTCTTCTCTTCATTCACTTTTGCCCCTGATCCTCTACAATAATTCTGTACAATCTCCATAGCTTTTATTACACTTTCCAGATCTTTTAACATTAGCGTTGTATCATCTGCATATTGAAAAATTTTACTCTCTTCTCCCTCAAACCGTATCCCTTTTACGCCTTTATCCTGCTCCATTGCCAGCCCTAGAGGCTCTGCTACCAAAGAGTATAGTAGGGCTGACAATGGGCATCCCTGTCTTATGGATCTTGTTAATTTAAAAGCTTGTGTTAAAAACCCATTGCACTTTATTTTTGTCATAGCTCCCTTGTATAAAATTTTCACCCATTTTATAAAATTCTCACCAAACCCAAACCCTTTTAAGATATCAAATAAAAACTGGTGTTCTACTCTGTCAAAAGCTTTTTCAAAATCCAAGCTTATAATAAAACCATTCATATTTTTTTCGTTAATATATCTTATTGCATCCTTTATACTTATAGTTGTGTCCGCTATATCCCTTCCCTTCACTCCATATACTTGGTTAGTCTTTATTATTTTCGGCATAACTTCTTTTAATCTGTTTGCTAAAATCTTTGATAATATTTTTAAATCTGAATTCAGCATAGTGATTGGTCTGAAATTTTTTAGGTCTGTTTTATCTCCCTTTTTCTTATAAATTATTCTCATTAACCCCATTCCCATTCTAGTGCTTAATTCCCCTTTACTAAAAACATCATCATAAACCTCCTTTAAAATGTCAATCAAAACCTCTTTAAAAGCTATATAAAATTCACTCCCTAAGCCATCAATCCCTGGACTTTTTTTCCTATTTAACTCACTAATTGCATTTTCAATTTCTTCTTTCCTTATCTCCATTTCACATTCCTTTTTATCCTCCTCCCCTACCTTCGCTTTTAGCTGTCCCAATAATTCCTGCTTTTCCTCCTCCCGCACCCCCTCAGCACTAAACAATCCCTTGTAATATTCTTTCACTACATATAATATTCCCTCATTGTCCCCTACCACCACCTCGTCTTTCCTTCTTATCTCCTTAATCATCCCCGCCTTTGCTCTACTTCTTTCTAAATTAAAGAAAAATTTTGTACATTTTTCACCCTCCACTGTGTATTTCGCCTTACTTCTTAGCCTCGCCCCCTCATATTTTCCCTCCTCCATTTCCTTCAACCTGCCTTCTAATTCTTTTATTTTTTGTATATCTTTATCACATTTATTTAGTTCTTCTTCTAATTTTTCTTTGATTTTTTTCTCATTATACCTCTTGCTTTTTTGTATTAGTTTGCAGTATTTTATCGTATTTTTTTTAATTAAAAACTTCACATTCTCCCACCATATTCTGATATCTTCTCCATGCATCCCATTTCCTTTTTCTTTCTCAATAATCTCCTTAATACGTAAAACGTAATCTTCATTTTTTAAAATCTCTGTGTTTAAAACCCATACCCCTGGCCCTCTTTTCAATGACCCCCAATCTATTTTAATCAAAACTAGCTTATGGTCACTCAGACTTGTTTCTTCATACTTAATATCCCCAATAAAATCCTCAATATTCCTTGTACATAAAATAAAATCAATTCTTGATCTACAAATAAAGTTCCCCACCAACTGTCTTCTTGAGAATTCTTTCTTTTTCTCATTTCTTTCTCTCCACACGTCAATGCAATTATTTTCTTCCATTAAAAGTTTCAGCTCCTTTCTACCCATATCCGACTTAAAAACCATTCCCTCCCCCATATCCAATTTACTAAAAACTGTATTAAAATCCCCCAATAAGATGACCTCATTATGCTTCTTTAAAAAAGCCCTTAAGACATTAAAAAACTCCTTCTTTTCTTTCTCTTCTGTTGGTGCATGTACGTTAACTATTATCACAGTCTTCTCATCATACTTCAGTTCAATAGCCATACACTTCCCCTCACCATCCTTATATATTATTTTACCAAGGATCCCTCTATTTTCTTTAATTAGAAAAGCAACCCCTCTCCCCATTCTCCCATCACCATTATTATATAGAATCTCCCCTCCCCATCTTTCCCTTATCTTATTCATAAAATCATCCCTCCAATTTGTTTCTTGTAGTAAAATCAGGTCTTCCCCTTTACACATTTCCACCACCTTTTCAAATTTTCTAACATCCAAAAGTCCCCTCGCATTAAAAGTGACAGTCTTTAAAAGCATTAGACATATAAAAACATTTAAAATACCCATAAAATTAGTCCATGTCCTCCAACCCTGTCAAAACTTCAAATTTGTTCTTACTTTCAATCTCGGTTTCCTTCAACGCCTTCTTTCTTGCAGTCTCTATGTTTGGTACAACCCTTAGAGATCTCCTTCGCTTCGGTACCTTTGTGTGTGCTTCTTTTGTTTCCTCTTGTTCCTTTTCCTCTCCCAGTTCTTTGCTCCTCTGCTCCTCATCCTCCCGATTGTCCCAATCCTGTGATAGACCTTCCAAATTCACCATTTGCGAGCATAAATTAATTTCCTGCTGTGCCTCGCTCAAATCCTCATTTCTTTGTTCCTTCCTCTCCGCGTTATTTAAAATGCTTTGCAAACTGTCAGTTAAAACCATTTGTGTCCATTCTTCACCCTCATTACGTGTTTCCATTCTTTGATCGTTGCAATCATCCCTCTGTTCCGACCCTGTTTCTTCTCGTATGTTAAGTTCCTCTTCCCGTTGTCCGCTGTCTCCCCCATGCATCTGTCCGCTCACCTGCCGTTCTCCTCCGCTCTGCATCCAACATTCACATTTATCCAATGCCAGTTTGCAATCCGGGCACATCACAGCATTGCAGTTTCTCGCAAAATGGCCCCTCTCCCCACATTTAAAGCACGTAAAGGCAGGGCAATCTTTAACCACATGGTCCGGGCTCATGCACAGTCGACAGGTTTTAACCTGGTGACTGTGCATCACCCGGAAATATTGTGGACCCTCCGCCGTCTCAATTTTTGTGCTGTCTGTTTAGGTCTTACCGCCAATATTTTGCCTTCCCCAATCCGTTCCGAAATTGCTTTGATAATATCCATCGCTCTTAAATCCTTCAGTCCTTCCACATCAATTTTAACCGTCGCTTCTTTCAAGTATTCCCTCTCTTTCCTTGCCTCTTTATCCATTCGAAATCTTTCTCGTTGCCGTTGTCCTTGTCCATTGTCGTTTCCTTGCCGTGTTTCGTCCGCCATATCCAGTTCCTTTGCCGTTTTATCCGTCCGTAAAAAGAAATCTCACGCCCAAAAATCCCCCCCAAACAGCGATCGCTGCTGGGAGGAATAAACTACAAAAAATAAATGAAAAACTATACAAAAAACACTAAAACTTAAACAAGCAAAACGAAAATAAACACAGAATGAGGGAGAGCCTTTCTCTCCAAACTGCTGCCAACCACTTCCTGTTGCTCTCTAGCGCCTCAGGTGGCGGTATGGCCGTAAGCGAGGGCTGCTCCAAAAAGTGGGCTATTTAAAGATCAGCCTCCGTAAAAGCCAGCATATTATATAAATAGTGAAGAAAAGGCAAAAGCTTACAGCACCTGGTATTCCCAGGCTGTCTCTCGTCCAAGTACTAACCAGGGCCGACGCTGCTTAGCTTCCGAGATCAGACGAGATCGGGCGCTCTCAGCGCGGTATGGCCGTAAGCGAGGGTTGCTCCAAAAAGTGGGCTATTTAAAGATCAGCCTCCGTAAAAGCCAGCATATTATATAAATAGTGAAGAAAAGGCAAAAGCTTACAGCACCTGGTATTCCCTGGCGGTCTCCCATCCAAGTGTAACAATCGGCCTTATCAGCTGAGTTACAAGACTAAAATGGGGTCAGATTTAACTGTGAGAGATGACTGGTGGTTAAAAGAATGAGACATAAAAGAAGATTGGTTTAAATAGATTTGGTGTATTTACAAGGTTCACATGAAAGACTATAAAACAACACGATAAAACTAGGTAAACTCTGTTAAAAGAATACAGTTCATTTGTCCATTCCCTAAAACAGTCCAAGAATCCCAGTGTGTTGATAAGTCCAATGTGAGTGTCCACCAGTGCATGTACAATCCACAGAAAGTGTAATCCAAAGTTTGCAGGTGGTGAATGGAAAGGTGAGCTCTAAAATTAGCAACTCCTCAATCCAACAGTTTGGTGACTGTCCTTTGTTTGTCATGCTGCTCTCTTATACAGTTGTACTTCCTGCTTCCAACCATCCATTTATTAAAGACACACACACTTAAAATGTTAAGAGTAATAAAATGGCCT
>NC_133362.1:70607601-70615101 GCF_049309525.1 Garra rufa
CATACCCTAAAACAGTCCAAGAATCCCAGTGTGTTGATAAGTCCAATGTGAGTGTCCACCAGTGCCTGTACAATCCACAGAAAGTGTAATCCAAAGTTTGCAGGTGGTGAATGGAAAGGTGAGCTCTAAAATTAGCAACTCCTCAATCCAACAGTTTGGTGACTGTCCTTTGTTTGTCATGCTGCTCTCTTATACAGTTGTACTTCCTGCTTCCAACCATCCATTTATTAAAGACACACACACTTAAAATGTTAAGAGTAATAAAATGGCCTAAAAAACATGTAAAACACTTAAAACTCTATAATACATTTAAATGATTGTAATAAATAGAGCGGTAAAACAGGTCTTTCTAAAAGCCAGCATATTATATAAATAGTGAAGAAAAGGCAAAAGCTTACAGCACCTGGTATTCCCTGGCGGTCTCCCATCCAAGTGTAACAATCGGCCTTATCAGCCGAGTTACAAGACTAAAATGGGGTCAGATTTAACTGTGAGAGATGACTAGTGGTTAAAAGAATGAGACATAAAAGAAGATTGGTTTAAATAGATTTGGTGTATTTACAAGGTTCACATAAAAGACTTTAAAACAACACGATAAAACTATGTAAACTCTGTTAAAAGAATACAGTTCATTTGTCCATACCCTAAAACAGTCCAAGAATCCCAGTGTGTTGATAAGTCCAATGTGAGTGTCCACCAGTGCATGTACAATCCACAGAAATTGTAATCCAAAGTTTGCAGGTGGTGAATGGAAAGGTGAGCTCTAAAATTAGCAACTCCTCAATCCAACAGTTTGGTGACTGTCCTTTGTTTGTCATGCTGCTCTCTTATACAGTTATACTTCCTGCTTCCAACCATCCATTTATTAAAGACACACACACTTAAAATGTTAAGAGTAATAAAATGGCCTAAAAAACATGTAAAACACTTAAAACTCTATAATACATTTAAATGATTGTAATAAATAGAGCGGTAAAACAGGTCTTTCTAAAAGCCAGCATATTATATAAATAGTGAAGAAAAGGCAAAAGCTTACAGCACCTGGTATTCCCTGGCGGTCTCCCATCCAAGTGTAACAATCGGCCTTATCAGCCGAGTTAGAAGACTAAAATGGGGTCAGATTTAACTGTGAGAGATGACTAGAGGTTAAAAGAATGAGACATAAAAGAAGATTGGTTTAAATAGATTTGGTGTATTTACAAGGTTCACATAAAAGACTTTAAAACAACACGATAAAACTATGTAAACTCTGTTAAAAGAATACAGTTCATTTGTCCATACCCTAAAACAGTCCAAGAATCCCAGTGTGTTGATAAGTCCAATGTGAGTGTCCACCAGTGCATGTACAATCCACAGAAAGTGTAATCCAAAGTTTGCAGGTGGTGAATGGAAAGGTGAGCTCTAAAATTAGCAACTCCTCAATCCAACAGTTTGGTGACTGTCCTTTGTTTGTCATGCTGCTCTCTTATACAGTTATACTTCCTGCTTCCAACCATCCATTTATTAAAGACACACACACTTAAAATGTTAAGAGTAATAAAATGGCCTAAAAAACATGTAAAACACTTAAAACTCTATAATACATTTAAATGATTGTAATAAATAGAGCGGTAAAACACGTCTTTCTAAAAGCCAGCATATTATATAAATAGTGAAGAAAAGGCAAAAGCTTACAGTACCTGGTATTCCCAGGCAGTCTCCCATCCAAGTACTAACCAGGCCCGACGCTGCTTAGCTTCCGAGATCAGACGAGATCGGGCGCTCTTTTTTTTTTTTTTTTTTTTTTTTTTTTATGAGTTTAAAATTCATTACATGAATGAAATAAAAATGACAATTAAATTACATTTGAGCATATACAATTCATCATCCACAAAATACATCAAAATCAAAACATCAATTTTCTGGCATTTCAATCCCATTTCCTTTTAACACTTCCTCCACTTGTTTTGAAAATATTTTGTAAAACAGCATCTCTTTTTTTTCCATTTTAAAATAATTCCACAGTGTTAAAATGTACTCCTCAACCTTACATTTAAATAATCTCCACAGATCTAATACACACCCTTTACTCTTTCCTAAATTCCTCCTTTTCCATATAGCACTTTTCGCCAAAACCAATAACAACTCTATCACTTTTTTATTCTTGCATTTTTCCTTCACTCCCAAAATTAAAGTTTGATTCCAGTCACTCTCTTCTTTCCCATCCCTTAAACTCTTAATCATTTTCTTTAACATTTGAAAAAATGTTTCCAATTTTTCACAAAATAAAAACAAATGTAGAATACCTTCATCCAGTTTTTTACATATTTTACAAATGGCATCACTTTCCTTCCCCATTATACAAAGCCTCATTTCCGAAAAAATCACATTATGTCTGATAAAATAGTCTAGACACTCCAAATCTGTACTTCCAATCCCACTTCTTATATTCTTCCAAATATCATTCTCTTCAATTCCATTAAAATGTCTCAACCACATTTGATTTGCATTGGGTTTTTTTAAAAATATATTTTTTAAAACATTGATAAAACATCCTTACATTACACAATCTCAAATCCACCATTTTGTCTTCCATTTTCATATACACATCAACTTTGCTTTCTGTTTCTTCTCTTTTTTTAATTTCTTCCAACCACTCTTTTGGTACTGCACTTTTAACTTCATCATATTGTTTTTCCAGACTAGCCACACTATATTCTTCTTTTTCTTCTTCCATAGCATCTATGATCACTTGTAACGGCAAAAATCCATCTTTAAATTCATACAACACATCTTTGACTTGCCTTATCCCTACTTCCCACCATTTCTTAAAAAATAAAACTTGTCCATTAAAAACAATGTTACTGTTCAAGAAAATAGGTTGATTAAGGACCGTTTTTCTCCCAAATGGCTTAAAATCAATCTCCTTGAGAAAAAAACCCCAAGCAACTAAAACCTCTTTATAAAAATTTGGTATCCCCTCCATCATCCAATTTTTGAGTTTCATCCATAAAATGTTATCATTTAAGAATACATTCCCACATTTTGCTAAAAAATGTTTCATTGTAATTTTCCAATCTCCCTTTTTATCCATGTCCAAATATTTTTTAACCACCTTCACTCTCATACTTTTCTTTTTTAATTCTATATGAACAAGTCCCAACCCTCCCTCTTCTGGCCGTCCAATGAGTGTGTGGTATGCTATTCTTGGGTTTTTTTTCTCCCATATAAAATCCATAATATATTCTTTTACTCTTTTTTCCACCCATTTTGGCATTGAAACCACTGATAAAATGTACCACATTTTGGTTAACATTAAAATGTTCGCTATTAAAACCTTCCCTTTCAAATTCAAAATTCTTTTTTGCCAAAAATTCAATCTGTTTTTCATTGCACCTATAACCTCTTCCCACATTCTGTCTGTTGCACTCTTCTCATCTTTACCTAGCGTTACTCCTAAAATCTTAATTTCTTGTACTTCTTTAAAACCCAGAACCTCTTTTAAATCAGACACTTCTCCAAATCTCATATAAACAGTTTTTTCCTCATTTACTTTTGCTCCTGTACCTTTACAAAACCTTGTCACCCTTTCCATTACATTTTCAACACTTTTATAATCTTCCACAATTAGTGTAGTGTCATCTGCATATTGAAATACTTTTGTTTCTTCTAGTCCCTCCTCAATTTTTATCCCTTTTATTTCTTTATCTTTTTGAATTAACATCCCTAGTGGTTCTGCTATCAGCGTATATAGCTGTGCTGATAATGGGCATCCTTGTCTAATGGATCTTGTGACATTAAAAGGATTGGTTAAAAAGCCGTTACATTTTACTCTTGTCATTATATTTCTATATAAAATCCTTAACCACTCTTTAAAATTCTCCCCAAAACCAAAATGATCTAAAATCGAAAATAAAAACTCATGCTCCACTCTATCAAAAGCCTTCTCGAAGTCTAGGCTAATTATATATCCTTTCCTATTATTTTCCTTTAAAATACTCATTATGTCTCGTATACCACTTGTTGTATCCGCTATATCCCTCCCTGTCACCCCGTAGGCCTGGTTTGTCTCAATTATTTTTGGTAAGACATTCTTCAATCTACTTGATAAAATTTTAGCTAAAATCTTCAAATCTGCATTCAACATTGTAATCGGCCTATAATTCTTCAAACTCTTATTATCACCTTTTCTTTTATAAATCAACTTCATTAGTCCCATACTCATTCTTTGATCCAGCTCTTTTTTCTTAAATATTTCATCATACACTTCTTTTAAGATCTTACTTATTTCCTTCTTAAAAATCTTATAAAATTCATTCACTATTCCATCTATTCCCGGACTTTTGTTACTTTTTAGACTTTCTATCGCTTGTATTATCTCTTCTTCCTTTATTTCCTCGTCACAGTCTTTTTTGTCTTCTTCTTCTACTCTCGCTTTGATATGTTGCAGTAAGTAATTTTTGTTTTCCTCTTCTATACCTTCCTCTCTAAACAAGTCTTCATAAAAAATGCTTACTTCATTTAACCCCCTGGGGCCGACGGTCACGCCGGCGTGACCAACCTACTATTTATAAGATCAGCGCAAAAGACACTAAAAATGCTCTGTCGGTTTAAGTCATACACATTAGAGATATACATCAATGGAAACTGTAAAGCGTGTACTTTTATTTGGGCACACTCAAAAGAACAGCAGAAAGTTGTGTTTTTTTATTTAGAATAAAGAAAACAAACAGGGTGATTTCTGTTTTCTGTCTCCGTGAACTGCTTTTAGAAATGCGTCACTTATATCATTCAAACACGGTGAATATTTAGCACACAAACATAAACGTGGTATCTACTGAAAGCTTGAGATTTATGCTTTTAAACAAAGTAAGTTTTATCAAAAACAAATAATCTGTGATAAATTAATCTATATGAAACCAAGGAGATGTCTAGTCTATCCAGTTCCAACTAATTATCTCTAATGTGACCGCACCCACTATCGCGAAATCTTTTGCCATGCAAATTAGCCATGTGCTACTAGCGAGGCAAGGACCGGATTATCTGTACGCGAGGAAACTCCCACATCACCGCAACAAAGCAACATGACTTCAAGTTCATCTTGGTTACAGTTTGTTACTGAATGAAGACATGCTGTGAGGAATAAGACTTATATGTACCTCAATCCTAAGAAGGACGCGATGCGACGCAAACCCAGCAGGAGGAGACATTTACATGAGTAAGTCTTACTTTCATTTTCCTACTAGCTTTCGCTGTTATTTACTTTGACAAAACATGTACACATTTTACTAGTTAGACTTATTCCAAATTAAAATTCCTGACTTTATCAAATGAAACATTATGAAGTACGTTTGATTGCATTGCATCTCTTACAATGGCAGGATATTTATAATGTTCTAGAAAGACGATGTGATTATGACTGTGAGATGCATTTATGACGATATCTTTATGAATGTAGAATCATACTTTATTTATTTATTTTATTGTATAACAGTGTAAAAGTAATATGAGTGCTTACACTGAATGTGTGTTTACATCACGTTTATTAGTAATATAGTGCTAAACGATAATTATTAGTTTCTTAGATACTACATGTCCTTTTTTTTTTACATTAGTACAAATTCTAGAGTATAGACTGTATTCTGACAGATGATCCTGATATGATTTTTGGTTTGTTTTGTTTTTGTAGTGATCTCAAACCTGCTCAAAAGATGAATCCTGCCCTCTTTCCCTTGAGTCCCTTCAAACTGTTTTCCTCTGAGAGCACTAGAAACTTGAGATGTTCAACTACACTGATATTCTAGTGTAAAACAAGTTTTTGACTTTTTTTGTATTTTTTTAAGGGCACACAAAATAGCAGGTAAGATTTGTTTCATTTGTTGAACAGAATTCAGAAGAAGTTTCCAGAAATGCCACAAAGTCTGTGCACATCTGTGTGGTTAGATTAGGGAGCTCAATAATGTGTCTTTGACCTTCATTATGTATGTTTTGTTTATACAGTGATAGTAAATAAAATAAAAATAATCTAAAACTCCTTTCTCTGAATCTTTTCACATTGTTTCCTTACCTGCTATAGTCAAGTCAGACATTGATGGGGCCATTAGGGAGGGCCCTTTTGTCTTTCAGGTGTGAATTGCTAAATATTCATGGGCCATTGCCACACCTATGAATAATCCCTTTCGATCACAAAACATGTTTTATAAAATTTAAATCAATATATTGTTTTCTCTGAACGAGTGAACGAGATGATTTTCACATCATTTGGTTGAAAAAATTCTAGCCTACGACATCCAATTATCTAAAGTGTTGTAAAGAAATGTCCTGTATGTGCTTCGTGGCCTTATTTCAGTGACTTCAAAACTTTAGATTTTCAATAACCACGCATAAACATAGTTTTCTCAAAAACACAAACATGCACATTAATGTTGCTTGCATATTATTGTAGCCCAATATGTGCTGATTACAATGTAATCTGACTTTAACCATTCATATGTTTTTAAGATACTGAAAAAAGCACAAATGTCAGGGCATGTCAAAACTTCTTCAGGGCCCCAAATCACCTCAGGCCCCAGGGGGTTAAGAGTAACTCTGTTCCTATTATGGACTCTTCATCTTTGTTTTTTAGTTCTTTTATTGTATCTGCCCTTCCCCTTCTTCTTTCTAGGTCAAAAAAAAATTAGTACATTTTTCCCCTTCTATTGTGTATCTAGCTTTGCTCCTTAGTCTTGCCCCTTGACATTTTTCCTCTTCCATTTTCTTAAGCTTCTCTTCTAACTCCACTATTTTTTGAATATCCATTACCTTTTCCTTTGTTTCTTTTCTTAAACTTTCTCTAATTCCCTGTTCTTTAGCATTTTTGGCTTTTCTCATACCTTTACTAAATTCAATTGAATACTTCTTTATTTCATATTTTACATTTTCCCACCATATTCGTTTGTCTTCCCCATACATGCCATCCTTCTTTTCCTGTTCCATTAAATCATATATTCCCAATTTGTAATTCTCATCTTTTAAAATTCCAGAATTTAAAATCCACACCCCTGGTCCTTTATCCTCCTTGTTAAAATCTATTTTCCACCTTATCATTTTGTGATCGCTAAAACTAGTGTCACTATAAACAATATCATCAATAAAATAATCTATATCCCTTGTACTTAAAATAAAATCAATTCTCGTTTGATTCAAAAAGTTACCAACCAAGCTCCTTCTAGTAAATTCTTTTTTGTTTTCATGTCTCTCCCTCCACACATCAGTCATGTTTCTTTCTTCCATTAAAGATACCAGCTCTTTTCTTCCCATGTCTGTTCTAAAAACCATTCCCTCCGCTATATCTCTTTTACTAAACACAGTGTCAAAATCTCCTACAATTATTACTGACTTCCATTTATCTATTATTCCTCTAATGTTTTCAAAAAACTCCCTTTTTTCTTTCTCTTCTGTTGGCGCATGAACATTCATTAAAATAAACTCTTTTTCCCCATGACTTATTTCAACAGCATTACATTTTCCTTTTCCATCATT
>NC_133362.1:70622601-70627601 GCF_049309525.1 Garra rufa
ATATTTTACAAATGGCATCACTTTCCTTCCCCATTATACAAAGCCTCATTTCCGAAAAAATCACATTATGTCTGATAAAATAGTCTAGACACTCCAAATCTGTACTTCCAATCCCACTTCTTATATTCTTCCAAATATCATTCTCTTCAATTCCATTAAAATGTCTCAACCACATTTGATTTGCATTGGGTTTTTTTAAAAATATATTTTTTAAAACATTGATAAAACATCCTTACATTACACAATCTCAAATCCACCATTTTGTCTTCCATTTTCATATACACATCAACTTTGCTTTCTGTTTCTTCTCTTTTTTTAATTTCTTCCAACCACTCTTTTGGTACTGCACTTTTAACTTCATCATATTGTTTTTCCAGACTAGCCACACTATATTCTTCTTTTTCTTCTTCCATAGCATCTATGATCACTTGTAACGGCAAAAATCCATCTTTAAATTCATACAACACATCTTTGACTTGCCTTATCCCTACTTCCCACCATTTCTTAAAAAATAAAACTTGTCCATTAAAAACAATGTTACTGTTCAAGAAAATAGGTTGATTAAGGACCGTTTTTCTCCCAAATGGCTTAAAATCAATCTCCTTGAGAAAAAAACCCCAAGCAACTAAAACCTCTTTATAAAAATTTGGTATCCCCTCCATCATCCAATTTTTGAGTTTCATCCATAAAATGTTATCATTTAAGAATACATTCCCACATTTTGCTAAAAAATGTTTCATTGTAATTTTCCAATCTCCCTTTTTATCCATGTCCAAATATTTTTTAACCACCTTCACTCTCATACTTTTCTTTTTTAATTCTATATGAACAAGTCCCAACCCTCCCTCTTCTGGCCGTCCAATGAGTGTGTGGTATGCTATTCTTGGGTTTTTTTTCTCCCATATAAAATCCATAATATATTCTTTTACTCTTTTTTCCACCCATTTTGGCATTGAAACCACTGATAAAATGTACCACATTTTGGTTAACATTAAAATGTTCGCTATTAAAACCTTCCCTTTCAAATTCAAAATTCTTTTTTGCCAAAAATTCAATCTGTTTTTCATTGCACCTATAACCTCTTCCCACATTCTGTCTGTTGCACTCTTCTCATCTTTACCTAGCGTTACTCCTAAAATCTTAATTTCTTGTACTTCTTTAAAACCCAGAACCTCTTTTAAATCAGACACTTCTCCAAATCTCATATAAACAGTTTTTTCCTCATTTACTTTTGCTCCTGTACCTTTACAAAACCTTGTCACCCTTTCCATTACATTTTCAACACTTTTATAATTTTCCACAATTAGTGTAGTGTCATCTGCATATTGAAATACTTTTGTTTCTTCTAGTCCCTCCTCAATTTTTATCCCTTTTATTTCTTTATCTTTTTGAATTAACATCCCTAGTGGTTCTGCTATCAGCGTATATAGCTGTGCTGATAATGGGCATCCTTGTCTAATGGATCTTGTGACATTAAAAGGATTGGTTAAAAAGCCGTTACATTTTACTCTTGTCATTATATTTCTATATAAAATCCTTAACCACTCTTTAAAATTCTCCCCAAAACCAAAATGATCTAAAATCGAAAATAAAAACTCATGCTCCACTCTATCAAAAGCCTTCTCGAAGTCTAGGCTAATTATATATCCTTTCCTATTATTTTCCTTTAAAATACTCATTATGTCTCGTATACCACTTGTTGTATCCGCTATATCCCTCCCTGTCACCCCGTAGGCCTGGTTTGTCTCAATTATTTTTGGTAAGACATTCTTCAATCTACTTGATAAAATTTTAGCTAAAATCTTCAAATCTGCATTCAACATTGTAATCGGCCTATAATTCTTCAAACTCTTATTATCACCTTTTCTTTTATAAATCAACTTCATTAGTCCCATACTCATTCTTTGATCCAGCTCTTTTTTCTTAAATATTTCATCATACACTTCTTTTAAGATCTTACTTATTTCCTTCTTAAAAATCTTATAAAATTCATTCACTATTCCATCTATTCCCGGACTTTTGTTACTTTTTAGACTTTCTATCGCTTGTATTATCTCTTCTTCCTTTATTTCCTCGTCACAGTCTTTTTTGTCTTCTTCTTCTACTCTCGCTTTGATATGTTGCAGTAAGTAATTTTTGTTTTCCTCTTCTATACCTTCCTCTCTAAACAAGTCTTCATAAAAAATGCTTACTTCATTTAACCCCCTGGGGCCGACGGTCACGCCGGCGTGACCAACCTACTATTTATAAGATCAGCGCAAAAGACACTAAAAATGCTCTGTCGGTTTAAGTCATACACATTAGAGATATACATCAATGGAAACTGTAAAGCGTGTACTTTTATTTGGGCACACTCAAAAGAACAGCAGAAAGTTGTGTTTTTTTATTTAGAATAAAGAAAACAAACAGGGTGATTTCTGTTTTCTGTCTCCGTGAACTGCTTTTAGAAATGCGTCACTTATATCATTCAAACACGGTGAATATTTAGCACACAAACATAAACGTGGTATCTACTGAAAGCTTGAGATTTATGCTTTTAAACAAAGTAAGTTTTATCAAAAACAAATAATCTGTGATAAATTAATCTATATGAAACCAAGGAGATGTCTAGTCTATCCAGTTCCAACTAATTATCTCTAATGTGACCGCACCCACTATCGCGAAATCTTTTGCCATGCAAATTAGCCATGTGCTACTAGCGAGGCAAGGACCGGATTATCTGTACGCGAGGAAACTCCCACATCACCGCAACAAAGCAACATGACTTCAAGTTCATCTTGGTTACAGTTTGTTACTGAATGAAGACATGCTGTGAGGAATAAGACTTATATGTACCTCAATCCTAAGAAGGACGCGATGCGACGCAAACCCAGCAGGAGGAGACATTTACATGAGTAAGTCTTACTTTCATTTTCCTACTAGCTTTCGCTGTTATTTACTTTGACAAAACATGTACACATTTTACTAGTTAGACTTATTCCAAATTAAAATTCCTGACTTTATCAAATGAAACATTATGAAGTACGTTTGATTGCATTGCATCTCTTACAATGGCAGGATATTTATAATGTTCTAGAAAGACGATGTGATTATGACTGTGAGATGCATTTATGACGATATCTTTATGAATGTAGAATCATACTTTATTTATTTATTTTATTGTATAACAGTGTAAAAGTAATATGAGTGCTTACACTGAATGTGTGTTTACATCACGTTTATTAGTAATATAGTGCTAAACGATAATTATTAGTTTCTTAGATACTACATGTCCTTTTTTTTTTACATTAGTACAAATTCTAGAGTATAGACTGTATTCTGACAGATGATCCTGATATGATTTTTGGTTTGTTTTGTTTTTGTAGTGATCTCAAACCTGCTCAAAAGATGAATCCTGCCCTCTTTCCCTTGAGTCCCTTCAAACTGTTTTCCTCTGAGAGCACTAGAAACTTGAGATGTTCAACTACACTGATATTCTAGTGTAAAACAAGTTTTTGACTTTTTTTGTATTTTTTTAAGGGCACACAAAATAGCAGGTAAGATTTGTTTCATTTGTTGAACAGAATTCAGAAGAAGTTTCCAGAAATGCCACAAAGTCTGTGCACATCTGTGTGGTTAGATTAGGGAGCTCAATAATGTGTCTTTGACCTTCATTATGTATGTTTTGTTTATACAGTGATAGTAAATAAAATAAAAATAATCTAAAACTCCTTTCTCTGAATCTTTTCACATTGTTTCCTTACCTGCTATAGTCAAGTCAGACATTGATGGGGCCATTAGGGAGGGCCCTTTTGTCTTTCAGGTGTGAATTGCTAAATATTCATGGGCCATTGCCACACCTATGAATAATCCCTTTCGATCACAAAACATGTTTTATAAAATTTAAATCAATATATTGTTTTCTCTGAACGAGTGAACGAGATGATTTTCACATCATTTGGTTGAAAAAATTCTAGCCTACGACATCCAATTATCTAAAGTGTTGTAAAGAAATGTCCTGTATGTGCTTCGTGGCCTTATTTCAGTGACTTCAAAACTTTAGATTTTCAATAACCACGCATAAACATAGTTTTCTCAAAAACACAAACATGCACATTAATGTTGCTTGCATATTATTGTAGCCCAATATGTGCTGATTACAATGTAATCTGACTTTAACCATTCATATGTTTTTAAGATACTGAAAAAAGCACAAATGTCAGGGCATGTCAAAACTTCTTCAGGGCCCCAAATCACCTCAGGCCCCAGGGGGTTAAGAGTAACTCTGTTCCTATTATGGACTCTTCATCTTTGTTTTTTAGTTCTTTTATTGTATCTGCCCTTCCCCTTCTTCTTTCTAGGTCAAAAAAAAATTAGTACATTTTTCCCCTTCTATTGTGTATCTAGCTTTGCTCCTTAGTCTTGCCCCTTGACATTTTTCCTCTTCCATTTTCTTAAGCTTCTCTTCTAACTCCACTATTTTTTGAATATCCATTACCTTTTCCTTTGTTTCTTTTCTTAAACTTTCTCTAATTCCCTGTTCTTTAGCATTTTTGGCTTTTCTCATACCTTTACTAAATTCAATTGAATACTTCTTTATTTCATATTTTACATTTTCCCACCATATTCGTTTGTCTTCCCCATACATGCCATCCTTCTTTTCCTGTTCCATTAAATCATATATTCCCAATTTGTAATTCTCATCTTTTAAAATTCCAGAATTTAAAATCCACACCCCTGGTCCTTTATCCTCCTTGTTAAAATCTATTTTCCACCTTATCATTTTGTGATCGCTAAAACTAGTGTCACTATAAACAATATCATCAATAAAATAATCTATATCCCTTGTACTTAAAATAAAATCAATTCTCGTTTGATTCAAAAAGTTACCAACCAAGCTCCTTCTAGTAAATTCTTTTTTGTTTTCATGTCTCTCCCTCCACACATCAGTCATGTTTCTTTCTTCCATTAAAGATACCAGCTCTTTTCTTCCCATGTCTGTTCTAAAAACCATTCCCTCC